>NC_041222.1:71347197-71424507 GCF_002837175.3 Physeter macrocephalus
TACACAAAAATAAACTCAAAATGGATTAGAGACCTAAATGTAAGACCAGACACAATAAAACTCTTAGAGGAAAACATAGGAAGAACACTCTTTGACGTAAATCACAGCAAGATCTTTTTTGATCCACCTCCTAGAGTAATGAAAATAAAAATAAAAATAAACAAATGGGACCTAATTAAACTCAAAAGTGTTTGCACAACAAAGGAAACTATAAACAAAATGAAAAGACAGCCCACAGAATGGGAAAAAAAAATTGCAAAAAATGTGACCTATAATGGATTAAGCTCCAAAACATACAAACAGCTCATGAAGCTCAATATCATAAAAACAAACAACCCAATCAAAAAATGGGTGGAAAATCTAAATAGAAATTTCTCCAAAGAAGACATACAGATGGCCAAAAAGCACATGAAAAGAGGCTCAACATCACTAATTATTAGAGAAACGCAAATCAAAATTACAATGAGGTATCACCTCACACCAGTCAGAATGGCCATCATCAAAAAATCGACAAACAGTAAATGCTGAAGAGGGCATGGAGAAAAGCAAACGTGCCTACACTGCTGGTGGAAAAGTAAATTGATACAACCATTATGGAGAACAGTAGAGAGGTTCCTTAAAAATCAAAATATAGAACTACCATATGATTCAGAAATCCCACTCCTGGGCATATATCTGGAGAAAACCATAATTCAAAAAATACATGCACCCCAATTCATTGCAGCACTATTTACAATAGCCAAGACATAGCAGTAACCTAAATGTCCATTGAGAGAGGAGTGGATAAAGAAGAAGTGGTACATATATAAAATGGAATATTACTCAGCCATAAAAAGGAAATATTTGCAGCAACATGGATGGACCTAGAGATTGTACACTGAGTGAACTAAGTTGGACAGAGAAAAGCAAATATCATATGATATTGCTTATATATGGAATCTAAAAAAAAGGTACAAATGAATTTACTTACAAAACAAAAATAGAATCACAGATGTAGGAAACAAACTTATAGTTACTGGGGTTGGGGGGAAGGAGGCAGGGATAAATTGAGAGATTGGGATTGACACATAAACACTACTATATATCCAATAGA
The DNA here is from genome assembly GCF_002837175.3 of Physeter macrocephalus. Lineage (NCBI taxonomy): Eukaryota > Metazoa > Chordata > Mammalia > Artiodactyla > Physeteridae > Physeter > Physeter macrocephalus. The sequence goes on from NC_041222.1 coordinate 71,348,291, forward strand.
TAACTAAGGACCTACTGTGTAGCACAGATAACTCTACTAAATACAATGACCTATATGGGAAAAGAATCTAAACAAGAATGGATATATGTATATGTCTAACTGAATCACTTTGCTGTACAACTTAAACTAACACAACATTGTAAATCAACTATACTCCAATAAAAATTTAAATAAATGAATAAAAATATTTTGTGATATATGTATGCTTATTTTATCACCTTTAAATTTGTTACAGTGTAAAAAAATGTTTACTCAAAAATATGACTACAAAGACCTAGTTTTTCATTTACTACCTTTCTCTTTTCTCCAGAACAAAACAAATTTGGTTACTTGATTGAATGCTACAGTGAATATAAATTGTTTAGACTACACTACATACAATAGTAACAGAGAACTATAAACATGGATCACGAAAAAAATAAGAGAAACTAACCATATTTTATCAGCTCTATTGACGTATAATTGACAAATAAAATTTTAAGATAGTTAAATGAAAATGGACCATAGACTTAAATTTAAGACCCGTAAAACTTGAAAACTCCTGGAAGAAAACATAATGGAAAGCTCTTTTACATCAGTTTCAGTAATGACTTTTTACATTTGACACCAAAAGCAAAAGTAACAAAAGCATACATAAAAAATGGGACTATATCAAACTAAAAAGCTTCTGCACAACAAAGGAAACCATCAAAAAAATATAAAGACAAACTACTGAATGAGAGAAAATATCTATAAAATATATATGTGATAAAGGGTTAATATCCAAAATATAGAAACAAATCACACAACTCAGTAGCCCAAAAAGAAACTATCTGATTAAAACAATGTGCAGAGAGGACCTTCAAAATGGTGGAGGACTAAGACGTGGAGATCAGCTTCGTCCCCACAAATACATCAAAAATACATCTACATGTGGAACAACTCCTACAAAACATCTACTGAACGCTGGCAGAAGACCTCAGATTTGCCAAAAGGCAAGAAACTCCCCATGTACCTGAGTAGGGCAAAAGAAAAAAGAAAAAACAGAGACAAAAGAATAGGGACAGGATGTGCACCTCTGCGAGGGAGCTGTGAAGGAGGAAAAGTTTCCACACACTAGGAAGCCCTTTCACTGGTGGAGACAGGGATGGGCACGGGGGTGACCTTTGGAGCCACGAGGAGAGCAAAAACAAGGGTGGAGAGGGAAAAGGGGAGAGATTCCCACACAGAGGATCAGTGCTCAGTAGCACTCACCAGCCTGAGTCTTGTCTGCTCACCCACCAGGGTGGGTGGGGGCTAGGAGATGAAGCTCGGGCTTCAGAGGTCACATACCAGGAAGAGGACTGGGGTTGGCTGTGTGAACACAATCTGAAGGGGGCTAGTGTGCCACAGCTAGCTGGGAGGGAGTCTGGGAAAAAGTGTGGACTTGCCTAAGAGTCAAGAGACCATTGTTTCAGGGTGTGTGAGGAGAGGGGATTCAGAGCACCACCTAAATGAACTTCAGAGAAAGGGGCAAGCCGCAGCTATCAGCGCAGACACCAGAGACTGGCAATGAAATGCTAACGCTGCTACTGCAGCCACAAGGAATCCTGTGTGCAAGCACAGGTCACTATTAACACCATCCCTCTGGGCTGCCTGTACAGCCTACCACTACCAGGGTCCCATGATCCAGGGACAACTTCCCCGGGAGAATACACAATGCGCCTCAGGCTGTTGTAATGTCATGCTAGCCTCTGCTGCTGCAGGCTGGCCGCGCATTCCATATCCCTCCCTCCCAGCGGCCTGAATGAGCCAGAGCCCCCTAAACAGCTGTTCCTTTAACTCCCTCCTGTCTAGGTGAAGACCAGATGCCAGAGGGTGACCCACACACAGAGGCAGGGCCAAATCCAAAGCTGAAACCTAGGAGCTTTGAGAACAAAGAAGAGAAGGGGAAATCTCTGCATGCAGCCTCAGGAGCAGCGGATTAAATCTCCACAGTTAACTTGATGTACCCTGCATCTGTGGAATACCTGAATAGACAATGGATCATCCCAAAATAGAGGTGGTGGACTTTGGGAGCAACAGTAGACTTGGGGTTTGCTTTCTGGATCTAATTTGTTTCTAGATTTATGTTTATCTTAGTTTAGTATTTAGAGCTTATTATCATTGGTAGATTTGTTTATTGATTTGATTGCTCTCTTCATTTTATATATATATATATTTTCTTTTTTTTTCTTTTCTCTTTTTGTGTGTGTTCTTCTCTGTGTGATTTTGTCTGTATAGTTTGCTTTTATCATTTGTCCTAGGGTTCTGTCTGTCCTTTTTTTTTTTTAGTACAGCTTCTAGCATTCATTATCATTGGTGGATTTGTTTACTGGTTTGCTTGCTCTTTTTTTTTTTACTTTTAATTACTTTTTTATTTTTTTGTTTTGTATTTTTTAAAATTTTTATATTCATAACTTTATTTCATTTTAATTTTTCTTCTTTCTTTTTTTTTCTTTTCTCCCTTTTCTTCTGAGTCATGTGGCTGACAGGGTCTTGGTGTTCCAGCTGGCTGTCAGGCCTGAGCCTCTGTGGTGGGAGAGCTGAGTTCAGGACATTGGTCAGGCAGACACCTCCCGGCACCTCATAATATAAATTGGCGAGAGCTCTCCCAGAGTTCTCCGTCTCAACACTACGACCCAGCTCCACTCGACAAACAACAAGCTCCAGTGCTGGACACCATATGCCAAACAACTAGCGAGACAGGAACAGAATCCCAGCCATTAGCAGAGAGGCTGCCTAAAATCATAATAAGGTCACAGACACCCCAAAACACACCACTGATGCAGTCCTGCCCACCAAAACACAAGATCCAGCCTCATCCACCAGAACACAGGCACCAGTCCCCTCCACCAGAAAGCCTACACAAGCCACTGAACCAACCTTAGCCACTGGGGACAGACACCAAAAACAACGGGAACTACGAACCTGCAGCCTGTGAAAAGGAGACCCCAAACACATGAAGTCAAGCAAAATGAGAATACAGAGAAACACACAGCAGATGAAGGAGCAAGGTAAAAACCCACCAGAAAAAATAAATGAGGAGGAAATAGGCAGTCTACCAAGAAAAGAATTTAGAGTAATGATATTAAAGATGATCCAAAATCTTGGAAAGAGAATGGAGAAAATACAAGAAAAGTTTAATGTAGAAGAACTAAACAGCAAACAAACAATGATGAACAACAAGATAAATGAAATTTAAAATTCTCTAGATGGAATCAATAGCACAATAACTGAGGTAGAAAAATGGATAAGTGACCTGGAAGATAAAATAGTGTAAATAACTACCACAGAGCAAAATAGAGAAAAAAAAATGAAAATAATTGAGGACAGTCTCAGAGACCTTTGGGACAACATAAAACACACCACCATTCGAATTACTGGGGTCCCAGAAGAAGGAGACAAAAAGAAAGGGACTGAGAAAATATTTGAAGAGCTTAGAGTTGAAAACTTCCCTAATAGGGGAAACGAAATAGTCAATCAAGTCCAGGAAGTGCAGAGAGTCCCATACAGGATAAATCCAAGGAGAAACACACAAAGACACAAATTAATCAAACTATCAAAAATTAAATGCAAAGAAAAAATATTAAAAGCAGCAAGTGAAAAACAACAAATAACATACAAGGCAATCCGCATAAGGTTAACAGCTGATCTTTCTGCAGAAACTCTGCAAGCCAGAAGGGAGTGGCAGGACATATTTAAAGTGATGAAAGGGAAAAACCTACAACAAAGATTACTCTAGCCAGCAAGGATCTCACTTGGATTTGACAGTGAAATTAAAACCTTTACAGACAAGCAAAAGCTCACTTCAGACCTAGGGACACATACAGACTGAAAGTGAGGGGATGGAGAAATGTATTCCATGCAAATGGAAATAAAAAATAGCTGGATTAGCAATTCTCATATCAGACAAAACAGACTTTAAAATACAGACTATTACAAGAGACAAAGAAGGGCACTACAAATGATCAAGGGATCAATCCAAGAAGAAGATATAACAAATTTAAATATTTATGCACCCAACATAGCAGCACCTGAATACATAAGGCACCTGCTAACAGCCATAAAAGGGGAAATTGAGAGTAACACAATATTAGGGTACTTGAACATCCCACTTTCACCAATGGATAGATCATCAATAATGAAAATTAATAAGGAAACACAAGCTTTAAATGACACATTAAACAAGATGGACTTAATTGATATTTATAGGACATTCCATCCAAAACAACAGAATACAATTTCTTCTCAAGTGCCCATGGAACATTCTCCAGGATAGATCATCTCTTCAGTCACAAATTAAGCCTTGGTAAATTTAAGAAAACTGTAATTGTTTCAAGTGTCTTTTCTGACCACACGCTATGAGACTAGATGTCAGGAAAAAACTGTAAAAAATACAAACACATGGAGGGTAAACAGTATGCTACTAAATAATCAAGACATCACTGAAGAAATCAAAGAAGAAATCAAAAAATCCCTAGAAACAAATGACAATGAAAACACCATGATCCAAAATACATGGGATGCAGCAAAAGCAGTTCTAAGAGGGAAGTTTATAGCAAGACAATCCTACCTCAAGAAACAAGAAAAATCTAAAAATCTCAAATCAACAACCTAAACTTACATCAAAAGCCTTTAGAGAAAGAAGACCAAAAAAACAAAAAAAAAAGAAAAAGAAAAAAAAAAAACAAAGTTAGAAGAAGGAAAGAATTCATAAAGAACAGATCAGAAAAAAAAATGAAAAAGAAATGAAGGAAATGATAGCAAAGAGCAATAAAATCTGGTTCTTTGAAGACAAACAAAATTGATAAACCACTAGCCAGACTCATCAAGAAAAAAAGGGAGAAGACTGAATTCAATAGAATTAGAAATGAAAAAGGAGAAGTAACAACTGACACTGCAGAAATACCAAGGATCATGAGAGATTACTACAAAAAACTACATGTCAATAAAATGGACCACATGGATGAAATGGACAATTTCTTAGAAAAGCACCACCTTCAGAGTGAACCAGGAAGAAATAGAAAATATAAACTGACCAATCACAAGCACTGAAATTGAAACTGTGATTAAAAATCTTCCAACAAGCAAAAGCCCAGGACCAGACGGTTTCACAGGCGAATTCTATCAAACATTTAGAGAAGAGCTAACACCTATCCTTCTCTTCCAAAATATAGCAGAGGGAGGAACACTCCCAAACTCATTATACGGGGCCACCATCATCCTGAAACCAAAACCAGACAAATGTGTCACAAAAAAAGAAAACTACAGGCCAATATCACTGATTAACTTAGATACAAAAATCCTCATCAAAATACTAGAAAACAGAATCCAACAGCACATTAAAAGGATCATACACCATGATCTATTGTGGTTGATCCCAGGAATGCAAGGATTCTTCAATATACGCAAATCAATCAGTGTGATACACCATATTAACAAATTGAAGGAGAAAAAACATATGATCATCTCAATAGATGCAGAAAAATCTTTTGACAAAATTCAACACCCATTTATGAAAAATACCTTTCAGAAAGGAGGCATAGTGGGAACTTACCTCAATATAATAAAGGTTGTATATGAAAATCCCACAGCCAACATCTTTCTCAATGGTGAAAAAATGAAACCATTTCCACTAAGATCAGGAACAAGACAAGTTTGCCCACTCACACTACTGTTACTGAACATAGTTTTGGAAGCTTTTGCCACAGCACTCAGAGAAGCACATCAAATAAAAGGAATCCAAATTGGAAAAGAAGTAAAATGGTCACTGTTTACAGATGACATAATACTATATACAGAATTGTAAAGATGGTACCAGAGAACTACTAGAGCTAATCAATGAATTTGGTAAAGTAGCAGGATACAAAATTAATGCACAGAAATCTCTTGCATTCCTGTACACTAAGGATGAAATATATTAAGGAGAAATTAAGGAAACACTGCCGTTTACCACTGCAAATAAGAGAATAAAATACCTAGGCATAAACCTAACTAAGGAGACAAAAGAGCTCTATGCAGAAAACTATAAGATGCTGATGAAAGACATTAAAGATGATAGAAACAGATGGTGAGATATACCATCTTCTTGGATTGGAAGAACCAACATTGTGAAAATGACTATATTACCCAAAGCAACCTACAGATTCAGTGCTCCCTATCAAACTACCACTGCCATTTTTCACAGAGGTAGAACAAAAAAATTTCACAATTTGTATGGAAACACAAAAGATCCCAAATAGCCAAAGCAATCTTGAGAAAGAAAAGGAAGACCTAAATGTAACACTAGAAACTATAAAACTCTTAGAAAAACACAGAACACTCTATGACATAAATCACAGCAAGATCCTTTTTGACCTACCTCCTAGAGAAATGGAAATAAAAACAAAAATCAACAAATGGGAACTAATGAAACTTAAAAGCTTTTGCACATCAAAGGAAACCATAAACAAGGTGAAAAGACAACCCTCAGAATGGGAAAAAATATTTGCAAACAAATCAACTGACAAAGGATTAATCTCCAAAATATACAAGCAGCTCATGTAGCTCAATATCAAGAAAACAACAACTGAAACCAAAAATGACAGAAGACCTAAGTGGACATTTCTCCAAAGAAAATATACAGATTGCCAACCAACACATGAAAAGATGCTCAACATCACTAATCATTAGAGAAATGCGAATCAAAACTACAATGAGGTATCACCTCACACCAGTCAGAAGGGCCATCATCAAAAAGTCTACAAACAATAAATGCTGGAGAGGCTGTGGAGAAAAGGGAACCCTCTTGCACTGTTGGTGGGAATGTAAATTGATACAGCCACTATGGAGAACAGTATGGGGTTTCCTCAAAAAAATAAAAATAGAGGTACCATACGACCCAGCAATCCAACTACTGTGCATATAGCCTGAGAAAACCATAATTCAAAATAGTCATGTACCACAATGTTCACTGCAGCACTATTTACAATAGCCACGACATGGAAGCAACCTAAGTGTCCATTGACAGATTAATAGATAAAGAAGATGTGGCACATATATACAATGGAATATTACTCAACCTTAAAAAGAAAAGAAACTGAATTATTTGTAGTAAGGTGGATGTACTTAGAGTCTGTCATACAGAATGAAGTAAGTCAGAAAGAGAAAAACAAATACTGTATGCTAACACATATATATGGAAAAAAAAAAAGTTCTGAAGATCCTAGGGCAGGACAGGAATAAAGGCACTGACATAGAGAATGGACTTGAGGACATAGGGAGGGGGAAGGGTAAGCTGGGACGACGTGAGGCAGTGACATTGAGATATATAAACTACCAAATGTAAAATAGATAGCTAGTGGGAAGCAGCCGCATAGCACCGGAAGATCAGCTCGGGGCTTTGTGACCACCTACAGGGATGGGATAGGGATGGTGGTAGGGAAACGCAAGAGGGATTGGATATGGGGATATATGTGTACGTATAGCTGATTCACTTTTTTATACAGCTAACACACCATTTTAAAGCAATTATACTGAAGTAAACATGTTAAAAAAAATGTGCAGAGCAACTGAATAGACCTTTCCCAAAGAAGACAGATAAATGGTGCACAGGAACATGAAAAGGTGCTCAACATCAGTAATCATCAGAAAAATGTAAATTAAATCACAATAAAATGTGACCTCACCTGTTAGAGTGGATATCATCAAATTAACAAGAGATAGCAATTGTTGGCATGGATATGGTGAAAGCGGACCTTGTGCACTGTTGGTAGGTATGTAAATTGGTGCAGCCACCATGGAAAACAGTATCAAAGTTCCTCAAATAATTAAAAATAGCACTACAATAGGATCCAGCAATACTACTTCTGGATATATATCCAAAGGAAATAAACACAGAATACTGAAGAGACTTTTGCACTCTCGTGTTCATTGCAGCATTATTTGCAATAGCCAAGACATGTAAACAGCCTAAGTTTCCACTGATGGATGACTGGAGAAAGAAGATGTTATGTGTGTGTTTGTGTGTGTGTGTGTGTGTGTGTGTGTGTGTGTGTGTGTGTGTGTGTGTATACACACATACATACACAAATATTATTATTAAAATATTAAATATTATTATTCATATTATTATTCATGGCTGATTATATTATCAGCCATGAAAAAAAGAGGATATCCTGTCACCTGTGGCAACATGGATGGATTTTGGGTGTACTATGCTAAGCGAAATAAGTGAGACAGAGAAAGATAAATACTGCATGGTAAGATATGTGGAATCTAAGAAAAAAAGTCAAATTCATATAAACAAAGAGTAGAATAATGGATGCCAGGGACTGTAGGGTGGGTAGGGAGCTAGGGAGAGGTTGGTAAAAAAGTACAAACTTTCAGTAATAAGATGACTAACATCTGAGGATCTACTGTATAATATGGCTATGGCAGTTGATACACTGTAATTTTACACTGTAATTTCAATTGTGTAATTGAAATTTGCTAATAGAGTAGTACTTCAATGTTTTCACACACACAAAAAGTTAAACATGTGAGGTGATGGATGCGTTAATTACCCCGTTAAGGGAAATCCTTTCACATTGTGTATGTATATCAATTCATCACAATACACACTTTAAATGTCTTACAGTATTATTTGTCAATTGCAACCTTGATAAAGCTGAAACATTTTTAATTACCAAGACCCCTTTGCATCCATATCTATAATTTTTTTCCTTTTTTTTTGTATTTCCTCCATATTGCCTTTCCCCTTTTGCATGTATGCTTTTGACCTCCACGTCTCAGATTCCTCATTTGTCAAGTGATAATACACATGGATTCAATTCATGGAAATTACTTAAAATGGTGACTAGCACAAAATAATCACTCAAAATATTTGCTACTATTATCATCAGTATTATCATAAATTATTTTAACAAAAAAATAATATTTTATTCACAATTCTACCATGGTAAAATACTGAGTCTAATTTTCTGTGTTCCCTTCCAATTCTTCTCTATTTGCATATGTAATGTTCATAAATATGGTTATGAAAAGATTAAACTGCAAAACCAATTGGGTAGCAAATTGAAACTTTTAATACCACTTGTTATGACTTCCCTAAAATGTGCATTTATTTATTCAATTTTTGAGGGGAATCATGGAAGGACTGGGTAGAGAGATTCCATATTTGAATTTAAAATTAATAAATGAATTTATATTAATTAAAAAGAAACAGTCATGGTAACATCACCCAATAGTTATTACTGAATTCCTAATTAAGGTAGTTTGTAAAAGCCCTAAAACAAACAAGTAATCAAAGTCATTTACAGGTTATTTGTACAACATATCTTCATGGTACATCAAAAATTTGAGTTAATTTTTTTTTAAGCAGTGTAATGATCAGGACCAGAAATAGATAGAAATTAACCATATTTCAGGACATTGATAAACATTAGCTCTTAGAGAATTTGAATGTGTTACATCACTGCCTACATATAGTTTAAATGTATTTAAGATCATAATTTAGTAATAGTTCAATAGTTTCTTTCAACACTATATTAAAAACTTTTTCTATGCTTTAAAATGAAATTTGTAATTAAAAACTTTACATAATAGTCCATAAAGGATTTATCACTCTTTACTGAGGAATTTACACCAGTTTTGAACTTAATGTACTTTCTCTATATTCCATATTTACTGCAAAGAATTCACAGGCTTGAACAACTGAAAGGAATCACAGAATTTCCTAGAGCATACTCATATAAGGTCTTTAAAAGGATACAGTACAACACTGGGAACCCAAGAGATATCCAGTATCCAGCTAGATCCTGAAGTTCACTCTTATTCAGACAAGAACCAACCTCACCTCCAAACTGAACTACCAAGATTTATGTGATGAGTCTTGATTTCAGAGAGTTTATAGTTTGTAATGAGGTCCTTTGTGCTCCTCTGGAGAGCTAGCAAAGCCAAACTCTCAAGTTGGTTATGCCAGGTGAAAGTCATCAATAAACAAACTGGCTTTGGGTGCCACTAGAAGAATGTAAGATTTTAAATAGTTGTGAAAAATCATTAGAAATCATAGTTAGTTGCCCTGTCTTGGCCAAAAGTCAAAATGTGAAATGTAGGCTGTCCTGGTCCAGCTTAAAATAACTATCCCATATAATAATCCACATATTTCCCGTTAGAAATTATAGTACAATTATTCATAATAGTGTGATTTCTTTCTTTGAATTTTTACTAAATAAACTCATAAATGTAGAGGATGTCAAAGATTAAGCTTAATGATTCTTCACAGACATGCTATGCATAAATGAACATGCTAATTTTGTCATATCTGTACCAATATTAGCTCTTATTTTATTTTTATTTAAAAACTTTCTTGATTACTAATGATATTGAATTTTTCACATATGGTTCATGTGGACTATTAAAAGAAGCAATATAAAATGAAATAAAGATGAAACTATCAAAATGGCCATTTTTAAAATGAAGTGGATGTTTTTGAAATGGTAATTCATGTAGGTTGTATTATGTTTTGAGTAGTGGTGACGTTTTTGGTTTACTTCACCTATACTTTCACTTCAAAATTATTTGTGACCATTGCCATATGCCTAAACGGATTGTGCTTTATGCAAGGTCCATACACTCAATGTCTTAATCACATTTGCAGAGTTTTGACAGCAATAGAGCTAAATATATATGTCTTTTTATCTTTATCGACCTCTTGCAGATGTCTCTTCTATCCATTTCAAAATGTCACATCATTGTTTTAAATAAAACCATTTATATAATTTTTCCCACTTTCTGTTAATTCATCTGTTCCTCGTTAGTCTCCTATCTTACCTAATTCTGCTTTCCATCATCTATAGTTATACTTCTTTCATATATTTTAAAAAAAACAGGCTATTTATCCAAGAAATAAGGATTTAAAGTCCATTTTTCTACACCCTTAAGTTTGAATTCATCTCAAAACTATGTCACTCATCTCTATGACCCTCTTTATGGTGCCAACAGTATGCCAAACAATTGATATCTGCCTCTTGAAAAACCAAATCTTGAGGAAATGCATGCATGTATGAACTGAGAAATCCACCTTATTTATCTTAGGAGATTTGATATAAGAACCTTAGGATAAGTACAATTCTCCCCCCATATCTGACAGGTAAGGCTTCTCCTTAATGTTCTTCAATCCTCACTTTCTTAGGGAAATATATCACTGGGGACATGCAAAGATTTCAAGGGAGTTATAACAGATAGTAAAATTTTGAAATTCAGGAAAAATTCAGGTTTATAATCCAAATTTCAGGCACAATAATTAGGGGAAAAGGAAACCAATGCTCTCCTCTCACATAATTTTTTTCACAACATTTTATCATTAGAGCCTTTTGAACTAAATTCAGTGCACGATTTAAAGAAGTTGTACATTTGTGAATTCTTCTAAGCTAGTGGAAAAAAAGTAGAGGGGAAAAAACAAACAAACAAATGAAAACCCTGGGCCTATTTGAACATAGCCATAACTGTAGAGTGTAGTAATGGGTATAGCCTATGGTCTTGGGACTCACAAGACCCATCTCTGACACCTTATTCCTGTACAACCTTCAGCAAGTCTTTAACATCTCTCAACTTAAATTGGCAGAGTCTTATTGTCAAGATGAGGTAATATGGCATTTTAAAAACTTTTTATCAAGTTCTCTAAGACAGAGGAGATATTCATTACAATGAGCGTATTTGCTTTGGGGTAAAAAATGACCTGAATTTAAATCCTCACTCTGCCATATATTAGCTAAATAAGAGTTGAAATAAACTGTAAACCATGGTTTCATCTGTAAGGTAGAAATAGTAATAGTTCCTAACCCTACAGAATTCCTATAAGAATTGAATGATATAGTGATAGAAAGCACTTTGCACATTAGAACAGAACTATGCACTGTGGGATAAAGGAATCTTAACTGCTAGTATAACCTTGCCCCTCATTAAAATGTGGAAAGTGTCAAATATTTCAGTTATCATTTTATAAGAAAAATTAAGTAGTCTGTTACTTAAGCTGGTCTTTTCAAAGAATGGATTCTTAACTCACTAATATTAGACTACAGTTTTGAATCATAACCTCCCCTTTACCATTAAGATGGTTGTACTATAATAAGAGTTTTTAAGAGAAGTAGCCTAAAATACACCACCAGGATAAACCTCATAATGAAGATAGAGTGGGCTTTGAAAGCAAAGCTTTTATGGATATTAATATTTATGTAGCAGACTAAAGGAAAACTTGCGTGACTTTTTAAAACAGTTCTGAATAATCCGGCAGAATTTTTAAATACATTGAAAGTAAAATAACTTTGAGGAAGTGAAGCCATTGAGGAGACTAATATTAGTCTAGATAAGCAATCCTGATCACCTTATATTCTATGGCAGTGGAGGTGGAGAGATGTAGATGTATATCAATAATGTTGATATGGGATTAGAACCATTAGGATTTAATATAAAAACAAAGGATAATTAACAAGGGTGAATAAATTCCCAACATATCCCCAAATTCTTGCATTTTGGAGGGCGGAGAAGCATGGGAAAATAAAGTAGTATTATAGGAAATGAATAAAAATAAGAAAGTGTTTAGAAAGGAAAATAAAATTTTAGTCTAAGTCTTCAAGTCTTTATGTGTTCAGCTTTGGGTCAAATTGCAGAACCTGGAACTTACGATAAATCTCAGGACTTGAAACATAATTTTGGATGTTGTCTGTACAAAAGATATGCACTCCTTAACCACTAGTTGGAAAAGTTTTAAATTATGATAAAGAAGTTTAAGTAAGAGCAAATGGTTTTGGAAATACTGCCTAAATCTACATTGCTTCTAAATCCTTAGGAATCAACTAATGCAAAGTTAGCACTATCAAAAACCACAACAGATAATACTGTTAAAGAAACTGTGCCTCATTTAAATGTTACTAAAAGTCAACACACAACTGGAGAATATGGCATAAATAAATGTAAAAACAATTCAGTGGGCTTGTCTTAAAAGATGAGTTTGATGAGTATATGATATTAGCATAGAAATAACTTTCACTGTAATCCATATTGTACAATACCTAACAATTTTTCATATGGTGTATGTATTTTGTTAACATCACACCTGGACTTTTTGTGCTGTCCTCTGAGAACCCATGGAATACAACCAGACACAACCGACACAGTAAAGTAAGACAGAGAATAATTAACAACTCTAAGCATAAGGGATTACAAAAACATATGTCAAGGGTAAAAGAAAACAAAAGCTATACCACATTCTGTTTGGTCTTTTAAGTTCATCTTTATGCTGAATCATCCTGTAGGAAAGTTATTTTCCTCAACATCAGCCTTGACTCCAATGAAACCAGTCGGTATACAATTAGAGTTTCAAAAATGACAAGGTTAATGCTTACCAAAGCAAACAGCAAATATTTGTAAATGTCCTATTATGCATGGAAAACTCTTCAAGAGCTTTAAGTCTTAACACTGAGGAAAATGGAAATTGTATCAATTCCCAAGATGCTTGCTTTGGGAAAACAAAGAAATTAAGTACTCACATCAAAAAAATTCAATTACTAGAAATTATCCTCTAAAGGAAACAGAATGTCAGGGGCATATAAAAAGTCTCTTACATCTCTTAGGATGATATTTAAACCAGGAACTAACCTTAAGTATTCAGAATCAATAAGCCAGTTTAAAATCTGAGGAAAAGAATTTGAGAGAGAGCAGCATGTATGAAGGCCGTCAGGTGATAAACATTTTGGCATATTTGAAGAACTGATAGTGGGCTGCAGGGAGTACAATATATTAGAGCTGAGTAAGAAGCAAAAAGAACAGTTAAAAAAAAGAACTAGGAGAAGGCAGGATAAAAATTATGCAGGACCATGGTAACAAGTTTGAATTTTGTATTAAATACAATTACAATTCACTAGATAATTGTAAACAGGGGCATGCCATGATATCGTTTACACTTTTGTTTGTTTGTTTGTTTATAAATTTATTTATTTATTTATTTATTTGGCTGAGTTGGGTCGTTGTTGCTGCGCGGGCTTTCTCTAGTTGAGGCGAGCGGGGTCTACTCTTTCTTGCGATACGCTGGCTTTCTCAGTGCAGCAGCTTCTCTTGTTGTGGAGCACGGGCTCAGGGTCTAGGCGCATGGGCTCAGTAGTTGTGGCTCACGGGCTCTAGGGCACAGGCTCAGTAGTCGTGGCGCATGAGATTGGTTGCCCCGCGGCATGCGGGATCTTCCCAGAGCAAGGCTTGAACCCGTGTCCCTTGCATTGGCAAGTGGATTCTTAACTGCTGCGCCACCAGGGAAGTCCTCATATACACATTTAAAAGACAAATCTAGGATTTCCTCTTCTACTTATTGTGTAAAAATCTAGAAAGTTCATTGGCCCTGAAATAATGAAAAAAGGATGAACAGCACAATCATAGTTTTCTTGAGACCATCAGAGAGCTGAGTATACTGGACTACTAAATTAGTTTGAAGTCTAAGAAGGATGTGATGGTTAATTTTATTTGTCCACTTGACCAGGCCACTGAGAAACTGGATATCTGGTTACACATTATTTCTGGTAGTGCCTGTGACTATGTTTCTGATTGAGATTAGCATTTGAATCTGCAGACTGAATAAAGCAGTCTGATGGTGGCCCCCCTGATGTGGGAGGCACCATCCAGTCTGTTGAGGGATGAATAGAATAAAAAGGCAGAGGAAAGAAGAATCCACACTCTACCTGACTGGATGAGCTAAGACATTGGTCTTCTCCTGCATTTGGACTGAGATTTGTACCTTCAGCTTCCCTAGCTCTTGGGTCTTTGGGCTTGAACTGGAAGTACACTAACTTTCCTGGGCCTCCAACTTTCAGATGTCAGATCATGGGACTTCTCACACCCGATAATGCATGAGCCGATTATATATATATATATATATATATATAATATATATATATAATATATATATACACACACACACACACACATATATACACACACACACACATATATGTATATATATATATTCCTTATATAATAGAGACAGGTGGATAGATAAATGGATAGATAGATAGATAGGGAGATAGAGAAGTAGATAGATAGATGATAGATATTCCATACTTATCTAAGTACGGAATCACTAAGAAGAGGTTCTCCATTTAAAGTTGTAGCTCTCGGGCTTCCCTGGTGGCTCAGTGGTTAAGAATCTGCCTGCCAATGCAGCGGACACAGGCTTGAGCCCTGGTCTGGGAAGATTCCCACATGCCGCGGAGCAACTAAGCCCGTGAGCCACAACTACTGAGCCTGCGCGTCTGGAGCCTGTGCTCCGCAACGGGAGAGGCTGTGACAGTGAGAGGCCCGTGCACCGTGATGAAGAGTGGCCCCTGCTCGCTGCAACTGGAGGAAAGCCCTCGCACAGAAACAAAGACCCAACACAGCCCCAAATAAATAAATAAATAAATAAATTTATAAAGTTGTAGCTCTGGGAGTTAAAAAGGGCTCTGACAATGTGTTTGGTTGATTGAAACATAGACTAAAAGCTGGCCTGGCCCACAGTGAGTGAGTTAGAAATACTGGACCTCCCTCAGTTTATTGCATAGGAAAGGATAAAACACCTTAGGAAGATTGGAATGTTAGAGCATATTTGTCATTTAAGACTTGCTCACCCAGACTGGCGGGCCAGAAGATATATTTCATCAATACCATGAAAAATATATTTGTGAGGGGAGCCACATAATCCTTGAAGAGTTCAGTGATTGCTCTTCTCTGTAGGTCAGACCTTACAGTGGTAATTGCAGCCACTCAACTGAGAAACTTAAATGCAATAGGAGTAATTGGATTCTGAGGCAACAGGGGCCAAGTGGCAGGACTTGATCACCAAAAGCAAGGTGTGTGTGTCTACCACAATGGACAGCAGAGCCAAAGTAGCAATTAGAATTGTCTGACCTATACAGAATTATGGTGTTGGCTAGTGGATCAAGGTGTTCCTAGAACTGAAACAGAGAGGAAGCCTATTCAATTCTCACTTGATATGTATAAGCATAAAAGTCCTACATGAAGTGAACACAAGCCTAACTTGAATTATAAAAACAAGAGAGACAGAGCACCTTAATCAATTCCCAGGTTTGAGCCAGTGTACAGACCCAGAACTCCTTGAATGAAAGGGAGGCTGGATCCCTTTGAGAAAGAATCCCAGTACACTGACAAAGATTTATACTATTAAGAGTTCAGCCTTCCCCAAAGGTACCTATAGCCTTTTACCAGGATCACTGCACTTTGGAGAAAAGGAAATAACCAGACTTTCAGGGACTACTGGGCACTGGCTGTGAGCTGACACTGATTCTAGGAGACCCAACATATCACTCTGTCCACCAGTTAGAGTAGGGGCTCATGGAAGTCAGTGAGCAATGGAGTTTTAGCTTAGGTCTATCTCACAGTGGGGCAAGGAGATCCTCAAACCTATCCTATCATTATTTACACAGTTCCAAATGCATAATTGGAATATACATACTTTGCAGTTGGCAAAATTCCCATACGGGTTTCCTGACTTGTGGAGTGAGAGCTACTATGGTAAGAAAGGCCAAGAGGAAGCCACTAAAATTGTCTGTATCTAGAAACATAGAAAACCAAAAGCAATACTTTTTTCCTGGAGGAATTACAGAGACTAGTACCACCATCAAGCACTTGAAAGATACAGGGATTGTGATTCCCACCACATCTCCATCCAAATTACCAATGTGGCCTCTGCAGAAGACAGATGGCTCTTGTAGAATGAACAGGGGATTATCAGAAGCTTAAGCAAGTAGTAACTCCAATTGCAGCTGCATTATCAGATGTGGTTTCATTACTTGATCAAATTAACACATACCCTGGTACCTGGTACAACTACTGACTTGGAAAATGTTTTTTTATCCTCCATACCTGTCAATAAAGACTACCGGAAAAGTTTGCTTTCAGCTGGCAAGGCTAGTAATACACCTTCTTTGTCCTACCTCAGAGGTGTATTGACTCTCCAGTCCCCGTCAGAATTTGGTTGGCAGGAATCATGATCACCTTTCCCTTTCACAAGAAATCACACTGGTCAATTACATTGATCACATTGTGCTGAATGGACCTAGTGAGCAAGAAGCAGCAACTATTCTAGACATTTTGTTAAGACACTTGCATGTCAGTGGGTAGGAAAAAGATTTAACAAAAAGTCAGGGGCCTTTGACTTCAGTGGTCTGAGGCATGTTGAGATATTCCTTCTAAGGAAAAGGATCAATTTTTGCATCTGGTCACTCCCACAACCAAAACAGAGGCATAGTGGACTCTAGATATTGGAGGTTACATATTTTGAGTGACCTGAAAAGCCACTAGTTTTAAATGAGGCCCAAAACAAGAGGTCTCTGCAAGAAGTCCTGGCAGCTGTGCAAGTTGCTCTGATGCTTAGGCTACATGATCCAGCAGATTAAATGGTGCTAAAGTGGCAGTGGCAGAGAGAGATGTTATTTGGAGTCTTCAGCAAGCTCCTATTGGTGAATCACAGCTGAGGCCTTTAGAATTTTGGATCAAAGTCCTGTCATCCTCTGTGGATAACTATTCTCTTTTTGAGAAACAATTATTGGCTTGCTCCTGGGCCTTAGTAGAAACTGACATTCAACCATGAGCCCCCTAGTTACCATGCAACCTGAGATGCCCATCATAAACTGGGTATTACCTGACCCAACAAACCTTAAGGCTGGGTGTGCACAGCAGCATTTCATCATCGTCAAATGATCAAGCCCAAGAAGACCCTGAAGGCACAAGTGAGTTACATGAAGAAGTGTCTCAAAAGCCCATCGTCCCCAATCTTGCTAAACTGCATTCTCCCTCCCAGCCTGCATCTACATCCTCATGTGGATTCACTTATGATCAGTTAACAGAGAATGAAAGACTAGGGCTTGGTTTAAAGATGTTCTGCATGATATTTAGGCACCACTTGATAGTGGATAGCCGCATCACTCCAGTCTCTTTCCAGGGCATCCCTGAGGGACAGTGGTAGAGGAAACCCTCCCAGTAAGGAGAACTTCCAGCAGTGCACCTGGTTGTTCATTTGCTTGGAAGAAGAAATAGTCAGATGTGCAATTATATACCAATGAATGGGCTGTGGCCAACGATTTGGCTGGATGGTTAGGGACTTGGAAGGAATATGATTGGGAAATTGACAATACAGCAATTTAAGGAAGAAGTATGTGGACAGACTTTTCTGACTGGGCGAAAATTGTGAAGGTATTGTGTCTTTTGAGAGTTTAGCTAAGCTACTCCATGCTATTGCTGCCTCAACAACCATTTTGTTTGGCCAAGTGGCTTACAGGGACCTTAACCTGACACTAGCCTCCTTATGCAGGTTCACACCATAGATTTTGGTGTACAGAGTCACAAGGAGATGTAAGTTTCTGATATGACCTCCCTAATAGCCCTTGTGATCAACAGTCTCCTCTGCCTCCCAGCATCTGTATGCCTTATACACCCCTTAGATAAGGCCACTGTAGGGATTAACTAAACCCCACTCTTTGGTTTTAAACCTGTCCCTAGCCTGGGAACCCCAACGTACTTCACCCACGGCCCTTGATAAAGGCATGTACCCCAGATCCGGCCTCTCTCTCTGTCTGCACACTGCCTTGACCTCCCCATGTGGCCCCTTGAGGTGTGCGTGTACTTCGTCCAGGAGCTGAGAGTAATAAACTTCTCTATTTCAATTTCTCTTGTATTCTGTTGAACCGTGGCTAACCATTAGGCACCCTGTGCTCCACTTAACAAATGTTAATTAAACAAAGTCATAACAGTATCCCATGTGAATGCTCATCAAAGGGTGACCTCAGCAGAGGAGGATTTTAATAATCAAATGGATAAGATGACCCATTTTGTGGATATCAGTCAGCCTTTTCCCCCAGTCACCTCTATCGCTACCTAATGGGTTCATAAATAAAGAGACCATGATGTCAGGTGTGGAGGCTAGGTATGGGCTTAGCAACATGGAATTCCACTCACCAAGGTCTACCTGGCTATAATCACTGCTTGCTGCTCAATCTGCCAGCAGCAGTGTCCTACACTGAGTCCCCAATATGGCACCATTCCCCAGGGCGATCAGCCAGCTACTTGGTGGCAGATTGATTACACTGAACCACTTCTATCATGGAAAGGCAATATTCTATTTTGTTTTTACTGGAATAGATACTTACTCTGGACACAGATTTGCCTTCTTTACCTCTGCCAAAGCTATACCATCCATGGACTTACACAATGCCTTATCCACCATTATGTTATTCCACATAGCTTTGCTTCTGATCAAGGAACTCATTTCACAGCAAATGAAGTGTGGCAATGGGTCCAGGCTCATGGAAAATTTTGTGTATCATGCACAGTCAACATTAAAATTCCCTCCATCTTAGTATCTTTCATCACATAACAACTTACATTCTATATTGATCAGCTCTAACAATTAAAGTGTTTCATTACATGATTTCACACATGCTCAATTGTTCCATGCTATTTTGGAGAGAGCGATCAATTTCCTGTGGTGCCAGAGTTTGCATATTCATGTTAATTGTGTATCTGTTACTATTATGCTATCTTATCATTAGGTGTGATTTCCTGAGCCCTGTTGTTAATAGACAAATTTAAATAACTCGAAAAGGTATGCATTTAAATTGCTCAGACTGGGTAAAAGGTAAGACCCAACTCTATGCTGTCTCTAAGATACTTTTATTATGAAGAGATGTATAGGTTAGTGGTAGAAGAATAGAAACTTATATACTATGCAAACGTTAATTAAAATAATAAGGTATATCATGTACTAGGCATCCTTTAAGATACTCCCTAATGTTTCCCAACTTGTATTCATGCTCTTGTACAATATAATCTCCTCCTCTTGAGTTTGGAATGAACTTCCTGATTCATTTCTAATGCACAGTACATAGCAGAAGTAATTGGATGTCACTTCTGAAATAAATTTATAAAAGGAGTGTGGCTTCGATCTTGCATGTTTTCTCTCTTTTGTTCTCTTGCTCACCCTCAGGAAGTCAGCTGCCATGTTGTGATCTGCCCTCTAGAGAGTCCCACTTGGTAAGGAACTGAAGGAGGACTCTGACCAATAGCCAGTGGAAAACTGAATATTTCAATCAACGCACAAGGAACTGAACACTGCCAAACAGCACATGAATTCATTTGCAAGCAGATCTCCTGCAGGCTGAACCTTCAGATGACACCTTGATCAACAGCTTGACTGCAACCTCATGATATATTTTGAGGCAAATGCACTCAATTAAGCAGCATTTGAGTCTCTGATTAAAGCAAAAACCAAGTATAAAAAATGAATTTTTGCTATTTTTAAGGCCCCTAAAATATAAAGTATATGTGTATATGTATACATATATGTGTGTGTATATATATGTATGTGTATATATATATATATATATATATAATGTCAATGATAAAGGGATCAAGTAACCAAAATTCTACAGGCATACATCATTTTATTGCACTTCACTTTATTGTGCTTGGTAGGTACTGCATTGTTTATAAATTGAAGTTTTGTTAGCATTTTTTAGCAATAAAGTATTTTTAACTAAGGCATTTACATTGTTAGACATAATGTTATTGCACACTTAACAGACTACAGTACACTGTAAACATAACTTTTATATGCACGGGGAAACTAAAAATTTCAAGTGACTCGCTTTACTGTGATACTCACTCTAACGTGGTGGTCTGGAACAGAACCCACAATATCTCCAAGGTATGCCTGTATATTAATTATAAATACTTATATACCTAAAATCAAGCAGTGGTGTATCAAAAAAATTGAATGCTATTCAGAGATAAAGAATGGAGCTATTATGAATGAATCTGAAAAGCACTGTGGCAAGTGAAAGATGCCAAACTCAAAACAGATGTATACTATATGACTCCTTTTATGTAATAGTTTGGAAAAGGTAAAACCATAGGGATAGAATATAGATAAATGTTTGCCCAGCACAGAGGGAAATTGGGGATGTGGAAACTGATGACAAAAGGGCAAAAGGGAATATATGGGGATGATGGAAATTTTCTCTATCTTGATTGTGATAGTGGCTACATGATTATATAAATATATCAAAACATATAAATTTACATCCAAAATGGTGAATTCTATCTTATGGAAATTATACCTCAGTAAACCTGACTAAAAACAAACCAAATATAAAAGAATAAATAGATGGTGCTAGCCGTTACTGTGTGAATGGTAGATTGTATGAGGTATAAATTGTTATGAAAAGGTAAATATGGAGGCAGTAATCCAGTGGGAAAATAATGGTAGCTTTGGATAAAATGGTATTTTGTAGTTACGCAGCTAAAATGGTGTAATGGAGTGGATTGATTGAAGACATATATATGTGTGTGTGTGTATGTTATCTTGCATATATATATATGTATATATATATATACGCACACAATGTATATACATATATATCACATATATATGTAGCAGAATAGAGGAAACCTATGAATCCTGTTTCTAATTTGTGGAACATGGTAGCTGACTGTCATTTACTGTATTAGAGCAGGCTGGAGAAAAAAAAAGAAGCTTTTGTGGACAATGAAAACTTCAGTTTTAGATATATTTTATATATTGGTGAAATACCCCAAGAAAAATTCAAATAATGGCAACAACTTAAGTAACCTTTACTCTGTGCCAAGTAGACTTTTAAGTGCTTTAAATACAAATGGACTATATAAACTCATTCCATCCTCAATACAGTCATATGAGGTAACCCGTATTATTATCACAATATTATAATGAGAAAAAACTATGACACTAAGTGGTTAAATGATTTGTCCAAACTTATACATTTATTAAGTGTCAGAGGTGGGTTGGTTGCAGAATCCATGCTCTTATATACTACATCATACTAACTCTTTTTTTTTTTTTTTTTTGTGGTACGTGGGCCTCTCACTCTTGTGGCCTCTCCCGTTGCACAGGCTCCGGACGCACAGGATCAGTGGCCATGGCTCACGGGCCCAGCTGCTCCGCGGCATGTGGGATCTTCCGGGGCACCGGGGCACGAACCCCGTGTCCCCTGCATTGGCAGGCGGATTCTCAACCACTACGCCACCAGGGAAGCCCCATACTAACTCTTTTAAGTAAGGGGCTGGATATATGAATCATGAACTCAGAGGATAAAATTAGAACTGCAATTTGAACTATCTCCATAAACTGTAGTATTTTGATCCGTAAGTATGGATGAGATATTTTTAGCTCAGAGTGTTTGTAGAAAAGATAAGTAAGCAAAGGTCTAAGCTCTGGGTTTGGAATTTAGATAGAAAATGTGGAGCTATCAAAGCATGCTAAGAAACAGTGACTACTGATGCAGGAAAAAATGAGAAAGTACGGTGTCATGAAGTCAAGCTAGAGACATTTCAAGTAGAGGATAGTCAGTTGGGTAATAATATTGAGAAGCTAAAAGAGGTGGTATCACAGTATTATACTAAGGCAGGCTACTGTAACAAAAAGACCCAATGACAAGATTGTTTTGTTATCGTTGCTTGTTTGTATGACTTTTTTTCTCCTGTCATGCCCGACTCTGGGTATGTGTCCTAAGCTTTCAAGCAGCCCTGCTCCAGATTCTCTACTTTGCATAGCTGTCATCACCTAAGGGTACTGCATGTTCCATGTGGGATTTCTACTTTGCTTAGGCTGTAATCAACGGAAATGGGAGAAAGAATGAAGATGCCATACCAATAGCCTTGGGGCCTATGTTCTACTTCCTCTCAGGCTAAATTAGTTACATAGCTATATACAGCTGCAAGAAAAACTCAGAAATAAAGTCTAGCCATGGTACCTGGAAGTAAGAGAGAACAGATTTTTTGTGCGTAGCAGATAATCTTAGCTACAGCAACAAATTAATATGGTTTGGTAGAAATATTCAGTTATCTAGTCATTAATTTAATCAACATTCATTTACTCATTCTTTTCATTTATTACCAGACATTACCTTCTACCCACTGTGTTCCAGGCACTGCAGAGTTTATTATTGGAATAAATAATATTTGAGGCATCTTCCTCAAAATCCCTTTTTAAAAGAAATGGAGATATCAACTAACTACATTCCCTCTCTTCCTCCCCTGCAAATTCCTAAACTATGTATATATTCAGCAATTTTATATTATCAAAAGATTAAAAAAACAGAAAGAAAAATATTTTTCTGGCTAAAATAATATAGTCAATAATATTTAAAGTATACCAATCATCAACTGCACTTGTGATAATACAAAATATCCATAAAAAATTGAGCATATAATGAAAAACCTCTCATACATATTTTTAAAGTATTTTGCATTAAGCTAAAAGTAAATGTGCAACATGTATATAAGAAAACTAATAAAAATTTCTGTAGGACATGAAAGAGAATACATGAAGAAACAAAACTTTATCTGGATAAGATAATATGATTGTAAAGATGTACTTTTTTCTAAATTAATACATACATTTAATGCAACCCTAGTCATTATTAATATAAATAAACTCACATACAATGTGGTGCAGCAATTCCAAGAAATGGAAACTCTTACACAAAACTTGAATGTGTGTGTGTGTGTGTGTGTGTGTGTGTGTGTGTGTGTGCTATGGTAGAAGCTTATACACTTATTACAGTGGCTTACAGAAATGGTGAAACATTCTACTACTTCCTTCGCATTGAATACCTTACAGTTATATAAATAATTGCATATAGAATAGATATGATATCACATATGTATATATAAATATAAAGAAGGATGGAGAGTAAAAAGTCATCAGTTATACAAACCAAGCTGGTAGGTGTTAGGTTGTCTCTGAATGGGAAGTAAAATTGCACAGGGCTGAGTAAGGAGAAATTTAATTTTTTAATTTACACTGCTGAAATATTTTAAATAAGCAAGTATTACCCTTGAAATTAAAAGCAAAATTTCTGAAAAGAGACAGATAATGTCAACTCTTCTTGTGCAGTTATTTGAGTTCTTTTTTAATTTCTTCCAAACTAATACTGTGTCGTGACAATTTAACACTTAGGACAGTATTTTTATTACAAGAAATAGAAAGAATTAGATACACTTCTTTATTTAATCTATGGAACTTATTTAAGGAAGGTTATGGAAAATGAAAAAAATAAAACCTAGGGTAGTGTACATCATTTTTTTCTTTGTCTCTTTATAATTAAATCCTGGTAAGCCAAGGGTGGGAACCTATGATCTTGAGCTGCAGCAATCCTATAGATCACTAGACCATGCACCAAAATTAAAAATCAGGCAGAACATTCAAGAGGACTTTGTTGATCAGTTAATATCTTTTTGTACCCCTCACATATAATAGATGGATTTCACAACAGGATAATAACCAGAGCTTTACATTATGAGGAGCTTCTGCTGTCTCCCTAAAGGCCTCATTTCTTCAACCTACTGCAGCACTTAATGTGTCTTGCAAAATTTCAGTCTGTCTGAGTATTTCTGCAACAAGCATTCTAAATGCAAATTGAGGCTGGGAAAGGGAGAAAATAAAAAAAAATAATAAAGCTCCTGTGAAAGTAAGGAAGAAATTTATCTATAAATAAAAACCAAGTAATTAAAATAATGTTAAGCAGACCAAATTGTGTAGTTTACAATATTAACTCAATATTATTAAAATAGTGAATACTGAAAATGGTTAAATGAAATTATATCCTTCAGTGGAGAGCTTCACTCTTAGATTATGTAATTATAATGCACTTCATTTACACTTTGAGGCAAACCAAAAGTGCTTTCCTACAAAGTATGTTTTCTTCAAGACTCAATGTTGTCTGCCATAAGGTTATTATAGGTGATTAAAACAATATCTTGTGCTATACAGTAGGACCTTTTTGTTTATCCATTCTATATATAATATTTTGTATCTGCTAATCCCAAACTCCCAATCCATCCTTCCCCCACTCCCCTTACCCTTTGGCAACCACAAGTAAGTCTGTTCTCTATATCTGTGAGTCTGCTTCTGTTTCAAGTTCATTTGTGTCATATTTTAGATTCCACATATAAGTGACATCATAAATTTGATACCATGTGATAAATCATAATGGAAAATATGAAAAAGAATGTATATATATAACTGAATCACTTTGCTGTACAGCAAAAATTAACACATTGTAAATTAACTATACTTCAATAATATAAATTTTAAAATTCTGTACAAATAAAAAAACAATAAAACAAAACAAAAAAAACAGTATATTGCTGCCAATGTGATGACTTTAGGAACAAACTTGTATGACAGACTATTTTCTGGGTTCCAGGAATATAGAGGGAATTAGATAATTAGCTTAGTTTAATGACTTTAAATCATTCTTATTTTCCAATATACATGTTTCACATTATACATATCTACCTAAGAACTGTTTTCACTGCACCTCACAAATTTTAAGTTCTATTTTCATTTAGTTTGAAATGTCTTCAAACTCCGCTTGAGACTTCATTGACCCATATGTCATTCATAAGTCTGTTGTATAATTTCCAAATATTTTGGAATTTTCCAGCTATATTTCAGTTATTCATTCCTAGTTTAATCCCACTGTTGCCTCAGAACATATGTTGTATGATTCCTATTCTTTTAAACTTATTAAGGTGTGTTTTAGTCCCCAATATATGGTCTACTTTTGCAAATGAATGTTCCATGACAGCTTGAGAAGAATGTGTACTCTTTTGGTGTTTACTCAAGCATTTTATATATGTCAATTAGATCACATTGATTGATATTGCTTTTCAGGTCAACAATATACTCATTGATTTTTCTGCCTGCTTGATCTATCAATTACTGACGAGGAGGGTGGATTTGCAGTCTTCAACTATTATTGTGAATTTATCTATTTCTCCTTATATTATTTTTTTGCCTCACCTATTTAGATACTATATTGTTAAGTTAATATTCATTTAAGATTGTGATGTCTTTGTGGAGGATTGACCCCTTTATCATTATGTAGCCCTCTTCTTTATCTTTGATAATTTTCCATTATTAAAACTGATTTTTCTGAAATTATTATAGCTATTTTAGCTTTATTTAGAAAGTTTTAGCATGGTATAACTTTCTTCACCCTTTTAATTTTTTCTTCTCAGAATCCTTATTCTTAGGGCATTCCTTGTTATACAACATATAATTGGATCTTGTTGCTTTTTAAAAAATAAATCCATTCTACTAATCTGTTTTTTAGTTCGTGTATTTTTAGACACTTCATATTTAAAGTAATAATGCACTTGGATTAACAACTACCATATTTGTAACTATGTTCTACTCATTCCCAGTGGTTTTCTGTTTTAATTAAGCATTTTATGAGTCCATTTGATTTCTTTTCTAAGTGAATCAATTATATTTCTTTTTAAAAAATTAGCAGTCACCCTAGAGTTTACCATACACATTTTTAACTAATCTATGTCCACCTTCAAATAACACTTTCTGCTTCATATATAGTGCAGATACTATATAACAAAATATTCCCAATTCCTCTCTTTCTTTTGTGCTACTGGTACCATTTATTTAATTTACACATATGCTATAATCACCCAATTAATTGTCACTTTGATTTAAAAAATCAATTTTATTTTAAATCAATTACAAATAAGAAAACTCAACTATTATATTTCCCCTTAATTTATTCCTTCTGCAATGCTCTTTCTTCATGTAGATCCATATTTCTGACCTATACCATTTCTTTCTATTGGAAGAACCCCCTTTAACATTCCTTGAAGGGCAGGCATCCTACAAATGAATTGTTTTAGTTATTGTCTGATAATGTTTTAATTTGCCCTTCAATTTTGAAAGACAATTTCAATGCATACAGAATTCTAGGTTAGTGTTTCTTTCTTCTTTCATCACTTTAAATATTCCATGCCACTCTCTTCTTGCTTGCAAGGTTTTTGATGTAATTTTGATGAAAAGTCTGATATAATTACTACCCTTGTCCCTCTGTAGATAAATTTACCCACCTCCTCATCAACCTCCACCTTTCTTCAAGATTTTATTTTTCTTTTTGACTTGCTGCAGTTTGCCTATAATATGATCAGTATAGTTATTTTAGTGTTTATCTTGTCTTGTGTTCTCTGAACTTCCTGGAACATGGTTTGATGTCCATCATTAATTTTGGAAAGTCTCAGCCTTATGACTTACATTGAGCTCACCAGAAGTTTGGCTGTGCTTAATATTTGCTGTAAGCATACATGTCAGAGGCTAAAAATCTCCTCAGTGTCCTTGTTTTCTTCTCACTGTTTTGGTCTCTTCTCTCGTATGTGGGCTACACTAAATTTTTTTTTTTTTTTTTCCAGAGAGTGTCTATATCTTGCAGGTCTCTCAGATGTAATGCACTATTATTGTACTGGAACCGTGTTGATGTGGTGGTGAGGTGAGGGTGAAGGAACTCTGCCTGTGTTCTGTGAACTTTACAAGTGTTTCTTCCTATAAAAATTTCCCCCTTCCTCATTTAGTTGACACAGGAGGACAAGATGGGGCTGAAGTGAGGGGAATGTCCTTTCCTTACCTGTGTGAGGCAAGACTCTGGTCAAGTCTTTTCCCTAGAGTAGTAGGCCTTTCTCATTTCATGAGGATTACTTTTCCCCCTCACACTGCCAAAGCCATGAAGGGCCTTTGTTGAATTTTCACTATGAGAAAAAGGTAGGTTTCCTGGGGATAAAGTGGAGCTCCCTCATGCATGACCAGAGACGCTAGGAATTTCTCCCTCACTCAATGGTCCACACTCAACTTCCAGAAAATTGACAAAATTATTATTTGAGTTTTCCAACCATTTTATTTCTCCAGCAGGTTTTGCTCTAGGTAAACAGATCTTAGCTCTGACTCTGGATTTACCTGTGTCTTCAGATTTGTGAGTATGTTTTGCCCTGCAAACTCAGTTCTTTGATGGACCCCAAAAGTCCCTGATTTTTAGTTTCTCCCCCTTTTTCTTGGTGTAAGGATGGGAAGGACAATTTTCAAACTCTACTTTTTGGAGTTGAAGCCTAAAGTCTCAGTAATTTACTTTTTATTGTTAAGAAAAGCCTCATTAAGCAGATGCTATTTTATTTGAGATCTTTATGACAAGGCAGTCCTATCCTTGTAACAATAAAGGAAACAGTGTTCTATGCAAAGCAAACATCATATCCAAGGCCTCTAAGAAGGAAGGGCTTAGCAAATTCAAGTCCAGTGTGGGTGTGGCTAGGACATAAAAAGTGACTGAAAGAGTGTTACAGAAATAAGTAAAGATGCAGAAGTGGGTAAGAAGAGATACTACTGTGGGTCATGAGAAGAAATAAGATTGTCTCTTAAATATACTGAAAAGTTACTGAAAGTTTTATGCAGGGGAATGACACAGTCCAATTCACCTTTTAAAAAATGGCTCTATTTTGGGGGATAACTATTGTTCTGAGGTAAAAGTAGGTGAAAGAAGACTAATTGTGAGTCTACTGGAATAGCTTAAGATGAGAGTTGAACTAAAGTTGTAGTACTGAAAAAGAAAAGAAGGAGCTAGACTGGGAATTTTTTAGAGATAGAACCAGATGACTTTCTGATGTAATTAACTGGGAAGAGTAGGTACAGGTTGAAGCTAATTGTGAACATTATTATAGGAAAAGACCTTAGAGGATGCCTAGATTAATTAATTCATTCTCACATTAATCAAACAAACAATCAAACAAATGGTCCAGAGAGAGTACAAAAATTGCCCAAAGACACAAAGCTAGCATGATCACTGCTCAGAATTAGACAATCGTCATAACAGTGAGGTCCTTTAGTCATCATAACAGTTTGCTTCACTCTCTTACTTCTGACTACTTTTATTTATGCAAAAATAATATATTTCTACCTCAAACTTATCTCTATATGGCATTCCCTTTCCTCATAACTTTTTAGAAAGAGCTGCAAACCAGACCTTAGTTTCTTTAAAAACTTGCAAGTGTTAGATAATTCTTTCATAATTCACACATATGAACATTTTTGCTAAAATTAAACTGAAAAATAAGACAAGGGCTCAACCAGATAAATTATTTAATGTGACATTGTAATAATGGCTCAGCAAGAAAGAGAAATTCTATACTACAGTACCAGGTAACTGTGTTAAAAATATATCATAGTGATCCTAGCCAATTAGTTTACAAAGGAAGGAATATATCCATAGTCCAATGTAAATTCAAATGCACCTAGGTGTCTTAATTGAATAAATCAAATGTGCCTGCATATGTAAAAGTTTAAGATATATAACTGAAACTTTCAACACTTTTTAAAAGTATCTGTCTTTAACTTGTGCTAAATCTTGACACCTATTTTGTGGCTTGACCCCTATATTATTGTGTTTTAAGTAATAAAGTGCTAGCATAATTTTGCCAATGGAAAAGCTTTTAGAAATAGTCCTTCATTTTATAAACAGAAATAGTGAATCTATAGGATTGGTGAAGGATTATCAATTAGTTTTTAAATTACTTAATAACCTCTGTGAACTTTATCTTCTCTTTGAACATAATTAAAACTACTGAAAAGAGTAAGCATTAATATTCCAGTTATAAAAAATAGCTGTTATGTACTGTGTGCTATTGGCCAGGAACTCTCAAGTATTTTACATGAATTATGTAATTTAAGTCTAACCTATGAGTGGATTTCTTTTTAATTCTCACATTATACATGAAGAATTTTGGACATTAACAGACTATATTACTAATAAGAGGTTACATTGTCAGTAATTATATCCAGGATTGAAACCAAGATAATCAGACTCCAGAATCTGTGCTCTCAATTAACTGCTACACTGCCTTCCTGTTACATGATACTGTCTTCTTGTTCTGTAATGAATGGACCCACTTTCTTATACTATTCTTCACAAAGGAAATGAAAAAATGTACTAATTTTAAGTACCATTACTAAATGCTAATAGAACAAGGAGACTATATTTTCACTTATCATTCACCTGTTCCTTTATTCAGCTATTAATCAACCAAAATTTCTTGAGCAACTCTTAGGCATTGTAACAAGATATGAGAAGACTAAGATTAAAGACAAAGTCACTGTCCTCAAGTATTTTCAAGTCCATGGGAAGCCTACAGAAATTTGCATAAACTCTGCATGATTTGAAAATAATCAAGGAGACAAAGTTAAATAGGCAAAAAACATAAAGTACTAAAATTTAGAATGATGAACACATAATGTAATAAAAGTAAGTTTCACTCTAATATAATTGAAGAAGTAATAAGGAAAATTTAGTGTGATTTCTTCGTTCTCACATGAGGAACATTTCAGCATATTGTGGTCCTTGGACAAACAGCATCAATATCATCTGGAGATTTGTTAGAAATGTACAATTTTTGAGCCCCGCCCCAGATCTACCAAACCAGAGCTTGCATTTTACCAAGAGCCAGGGTTATTTGTATATACACTGAAGTTTGAGAAGCAGTGTCATAAAGACATATAACTTGAATGTCTATGTTTCCATAGACTTCACTTGCATATATGCTTGTTAAAGCTCCCTTTTAGGTACATTCCTGTCACTACTATCCTTTGGAGGCCCACAGTGAGTGCAGTTCATGTTTCCCACTCATATTCAGGGAAGAGCTGATACTACTTAATTGTAGAACATTAGAGCAGGAATGATTTCTGCCAAGCATCTTGTGTGCTTATACTTGGCATTAGTGGTCAGAATTTACTATTATGCAAGACGATAAACAAACAAAAAAAAGAGGTTGTATGGGAAAGAGGTTAACTTATATATCAGAAGGCATTTGGATTGTTCAGAAAGCCAGCAGAAGAACAACAGGGTTCAGAAAATTATACCCAATTATAAGGTAGCATAATGATGACATATACACTAGGAATGTCTAGTGTAGATACACTAGGAATGACTCCAGCACCCTAGGAAATTCATCCTTATGCCAAAATAATTAAGCATGTGTGACATCATGCAAGAGCCATTTTAATTACTGATCTGAGCATTGTAGAATCTAGGTTGCTGTTTGATAAAAGATACTAAGATAGAGGGGATTTTAATGTGGGCAGTGCTTAGATGCCACAAATTTTTTCAAAAGTTCATTAGTAATACTATGAGCTGTGCTTGGGTTGACTCCTTACAAACAGCCATGCTATCTGTGTGATCAAAGTCCATAAAACAGATTTTCCAAATCAGCCTGGGCTTTGCCACTACTGAATTCTTCTACAACCTTTAAACTAGGACAAAAGCTTGAAAGGTAAAAGCAGTCAAACCTATTGAGGATATTTACTGGAAAACTAAGCTCTAGAGACATGAATAAACTAAAATCACCTCTATGACCCCTAGTCCCCAGATAAACTCGCCATACCTCTCAGGTATTTCCATAAGAGACTCTCTAGCTATACAAAATTTCCAGAAATATACTGTAGATGTATTAGAGTTGAAACATCAGAAGCTAAGAGAGAAAAGGAATTAAGCACAGTCAAGAAAATAGAATTTGTCAGAGAATCTTCATATTGTTCAGAGCAGACCCTGACACAAAGTGGAGTTAACAAGAATCAATTTTTTTCTGTGAAATTTGAGAGTAAAAAACAATTCAATAAAGCCTCCTGGCCCTACAAAAATGAATATCAAATTATTTCTGCTAAAGCATTAATAACTCAAAATTCAAATATGTAAAACAATGTGTCATACCTTATGGAAAGTTTTCATATGGATTACACATTATTAATTGTGAACAATAAATCATTAGTTATACTATATTAGTAACTCATCTCAACTATGGAAGTTGACACTATATTAGAAAGCCAAAGGTTTTGTTGTCAGACAGACCTCAAATTTTATTTCCCATTCTCTCATTTTTTTAGGGTGTGAAATCTTAATTAACTTATCTCAATTTCTTCATCTATAATCTGAGGGAATAATACCTACTTTGTAGAGTAGGTTTTCAAAATATAAACCAACTCAAAAGGGTTAGGAGACCCAAAGAGACCATATATGTGATGTCCTTTCTTAGTCTCTAATTCTCATCTGCTAATAAAATTATTCATATTCTGAGCTGTCATCTGAGTTTTCTCCATTGATTACAATTAAATCAATCAGTTTCTTTTCCAGCTCTACATTGGTGTGCATTTCTCGTGCCCTTATTCCTCCCTTTTGCTCCTTCCAAAATGACAACTGCTTTTCTTCATCACATAAGTGGCCATTCATCCTTGAGCCAAGGAAATAATGTTCACCAGAACAATATTTAGACTGAGTAGCACTTTCAAAAATTCAAGGCATAGCTATCTGTCTGTCACTGAGAAAGTGGATTACTGCAAGGATTCTTACTACTATAAGAGTCATGTCAGAAAGAGTTATTGATTTATTGTCAACAGAAACAAACTCATGTTGATAGCACCTGGAAACCAATTTCATCATCCTTAAATGCAACTTTTCAAAAAGAAATGTGCAGTTGATACAGAGCTCACAAATTGTAGCATGCAACATATATATGCTAATTTGAGAATACACTCTTTGTCTTAAATGCTTTCATATTCTTTAGTACCATGGATCCTTGCTGTGGTAATTTCCTTACTGAAAAACATTTTTAAATGTTCTTTGCCATGGATAAAATACAGTGACAAGAAGAACTGTTGGATTAGCTCTAACATGAGTCTGAATACACACATATGCATACATGCATATATATTTATATCCACAAATGCATATATGTGGATATGTATACATATATATGTATACATATATACATATACAGCTATATCTACATTATATATTCATATGTAAAAAGTACATTCATATATTATTTCTCTAATTAAATTATATTTCATAAAATTAGAAACATTAAAGTAAAAATAGAGGAATAAAGAAATTTTGCCACAAGAGTAAGAGGTCAATTTCTTTTCTGTTCCTAAGTATGAAGAATAAGATCCTCTAATTTTCAGAACTGGCTCAGAGTGACTGTGAATTGGCAAGAGAGTTGCCTAAGAGAATAATTAGAGTTGTGCTAAATACTGAAGTATATAAAACATATAAAGCACATGGTCAATCCTTTGTCACTTTGTTAATAAAAGAAAATGTTGATGACATGCTCAGTGTACTTATTTTTCTTATTTCACTGGTATATATTTATGGTATATAGTAAATAAATCACCCATTCTCTATTAAAGTCATAAATACCAGGAATAATCTTACATATATGAGAGTCTTTATATTCTGTGCTATTAAAAATGATTTTCCTTTTTGCCTGAAATTCAAATAAATATCAATTAATTTGGGTAAACAACATACTTAAATATCCATCAGAAATGTTCATATTTCTAGGCAGACCACCTGGCAAATATTACCTGACTACCATAAGCATGTTGAGATAAAGACATACAAATACCTATGATAGATGGTGGCTGGTGAAGCATTCCACAGACTCTCATATATTTTCATAATATAAAAGTTACAGAGAATATTTTGAAAGGGATGATTTGGGAAAAGTTGCTAAGGAAAAAGATTATCATTTGTGATGTGCTCTTAATTCAGGTAAATTATTGGTAGATAAAGCTGGAACTGTACTAGGGAGGAAACTTTGTATTCTATTACAAGTTAATCACTGAAAGGATGTTGCCTATAAGCTTAAATTATACATAATGGCCCATCTCTGGGAATCCTGCCTCCCAGGTAATGAGCATTAAGCTAAAATACCTTTGTTTAGCTCACAGGAAACATCCTGACCAGGCTTACCTGTGAATGGCTGCATGAAGGAAGAGATTAAGACATCCCCTCCAGAGTTTGGCTGGAACCAGGACTTTAACCCCTCCTCTTTTGGTATAAAAGAAGCCTGAATTCTACTCAGGGAAGATGGTTTTCTGGGACACCAGTCCACCATCTTCTCAGTCTACTGAGAATAAAGTCACTATTCCTTGCCCCAAAACTCATCTCTCGATTTATTGGCCTGTCATGTGTCAAGCAGTACAAGCTTGGACTCGGTAACAGAAATAGGGATTTCATTTTAGTAGATGAAAGAGCCTGGATAATGGTATAATGCTGGTCAATAAGCATATGTAATCTCAGACAGTCTAAAATTCTGTGAGCATGTATACTCTAATTTTTCTATAAAGGTAAAGATCACAGAGGGGAAAAAATAGAATTAGATAACCGGGAGAACCAATGAATGACAATAACAGTTTGGCTTGCTTAGAAAGTCTAGAAGAATGGATAAAACAGAGAATCCCAACTAAAGTAGAATTAGGGATATTGATGAATGGCTACTAATACTAGTCCTGTCACATTGAACAAGAGAACATGACACAGGCTTCATGCCTTCCAGTGAATCTGTCTTTCTAATGGTCTCCTTTTTCAGGATCGTATGTCTTTTACTTATATTTTAAAGCTATGAATAGAGAAAGAGAAAATAACACATCTACCAGATTTTTACAGATAGATTTATAGAGTAAGTTAAGACAATTAACCAGAGAAATCTCATGGTCTGGGCTGAGAACAAGAACGAAGAAAATGCTACCAATGCCCCGCCCCAGCAAGTACCCTCGAGGAGGGAAAGCTCTGCCTGTTTGAGTGTGTGCATGCAATTTTGTACATGCATGTAGGGGGATGTGTGCACAGTGTGATTTAAGAGGAAAAGGGATAAGGAGACACAAATGTGCTTCAGTATCTTGGGCCATGATAGCTTGAACATAGATATAGTTGCATCATTTGATGATTTTAGTGTGAAAGCAAAAAATAAAAAGTACAGTAGTTACTAACAGAATTAAAGGAGCATTCATTAAAGCAGCACTATGGAAAATTCAGTTTGTAAACCAGGGTGAGTTTAGAACAAATCATTAGGTATTGATACAAATTTCATCTGTTTCTAGTGCAATAATATTGATAGTCAAATCATGATGGGCTGTCTTAGGACACTAAAACCAAGAGTTAATTCTACAGACTTACTATAGGCCAAGAACAATTCTAAGATTTTGTTTGTATCAATGAATTTAATACTTTACCATAATCTTATAAAATACAGACTCACCAAATAGTTCAAGTGCCTACGGCAATAAGAGATTCCTATCTGGCCTAAAGTTGAGCAACTAACACATGGCAGGAGCAGCATTCCAACACAGTGTGTTGAAGGTTGAAGTAGTGTGGACACAAGTTCAATGCTCTTAATTACTATGTTTTTAATACTTTATCATAATCTTATAAAATACAGACTCACCAAATAGTTCAAGTGCCTATGAAGGTTGAAGTAGTGTGGACACAAGTTCAATGCTCTTAATTACTATGTTTTACTCTGATGGGACAGAACTATTTTTGTTTCTTCACCACCCCCACCATGGCTAAAGACAGGATTAACACATTTTGGGTATGGGTTTCTCTAAGTGATCCAAAGTAAATATAATGGAAGATACAAAAATCACAAGACATTTAGCATAAATCATTACACACATACACACCCTTTTAACTGAGGTAAAATTCAATTAACATAAAATTCACCATTTTAACTGTTTTACAGTTGTACAATTCAGTAGTTTTTAGTACATCACGATGTTCTGCAACCATCACCACTATCTAGTTCTAGAATACTTCATCACCCTAAAAAGAAACCCATACCCATTAAGGAGTTACTCCCTGTTCTCCTCTCCTTCTATCCCCTGGCAAACAGTTCTCTAATTTCTGCCTCTATATATTTGCCTATTCTGAACTTACACACTGAATTTGAATCATATAGTAAGTGGTCTTTGGTGCCTGGCTTCTTTCATATAACATAAGGTTTTCAAGGTCCTTACATGTTCTAACATGTATTAGTATCTCATTCCTTTTTACTGCTGAATAATATTCCACCTAATGGATATACTAATTTTGTTTATCATTTCATCAGTTGATGGGTATTTAGGTTGTTCTTATTTTGGCTACTGTGAATAGTGCTTCTGTGAATATTTATGTTCAAGATTTTGTTTGAACACGTTTTAAATTCTTTGGGGTATGTAGATAGGAGTGCAATTGCAGGATAATATGATAATTCTATGTTCAGCTTTTTGAGGAGGTGCCAGTTTTCTACAGTAGCTGCACCATTTTACATACCCCCCCCGACAATATATAAGGGGTCTAACTTTCACATACTCATCCACACCTGCTATTTTCCCTATTTTTGATTACAGCCATCCTAGTGTGTATGAATTGTTACTTTATTATGGTATTGATTTGAAATTCATTAATGACTAATCACACTGAGCATGTTTTCATGGGCCTATTGGTCATTTGTGTGTATATATATATATATATATATATATATATATATATACACATATATATTATATATACATACATGTATATATTATCTGTAGAAATATCTATTTAAGTCCCTTGCCTGATTTTCAAAAATTGCTTAGTTTTGTTGTTGTTTTTGAGTTGTAAGCATTATTTACATATTTCAGACTCTTATATAAATGTTTTGCAAATATTTTCTCTCATTTTGTAGGTTGCATCTTTTGCTTTTTTGATAATGTCCTTTGATATATAAAACTTTTAAAATTTGATTTAAAAAGTTACTTTTGTTGCTTACACTTTTGGTGTCAAATCTAATAATTCACTGCCAAATTCAAGGTCATGATGATTTACTGCTGTTTTTTCGTATTTGAGAATTTTAGCTTTTATGCTTAGGTCTTTGATCAATTTTGAATTAATTTTTATATTTGACCTGAGACAGAAGTCCAACTTCATTCTTTTACATGTGGATATCCAGTTGCCCCAGCACCACTTGTTGAAGAGAATATTTTTTCCCAATCGAATGGTTTGGGCATTTTTGTCAAAAGTGAGTTGGCCATAGATGTATAGGTTTATTTCTGGACTGTCAATTACATTCCTTTATCTAAATGTCTATTCTTATGCCAGCAATGTACTATTTTGATTCCTGTATGTTTGCAGTAATTTTTGAAATCAAGAAGTATGAGTCCTCCAATTTTGTTTGTTGTTCAAGGTTGTTTTAGCTATCTGGGGTCCCTTGCATTTTCATATGAATTTTAGGATCAACTG
This sequence comes from Physeter macrocephalus, assembly GCF_002837175.3. Lineage (NCBI taxonomy): Eukaryota > Metazoa > Chordata > Mammalia > Artiodactyla > Physeteridae > Physeter > Physeter macrocephalus. The sequence continues at coordinate 71,385,238 of NC_041222.1, forward strand.
GTCCATTTTTGTAAAACACAACATTAGGATTTAGATCAGGATTACAGTGAATCTATGAACACCTTGGGGAGTACTGCCACCTTAACAATATTATTTTCCCAACCACAAACATGGAATATCTTTTATTTAGATCCTCTTTAATTTCTTTCTAAAATGTTTTGTAGTTTTCAGTGTATAATTTCCAAACCTCTTTATTTGAATTATTAATTATTTTATTTTTTGATGTTATTGTAAGTGGAAGTGTTTTTAAATTTCCTTTTCAGTTTGTTTATTGCTAGTGTATAGAAATACAACTTAGCTTATATGTTGATCTTGTATCCTGCAACATTTCAGCATTCATTTAATAGACCTATAGTGTGTGTGTGTGTGTGTGTGTGTGTGTTCTGCAGACTGAGTTTTACCTCTTCCTTTCCAATTTTAAGGTCTTTTAATTATTTTTCTTGCCTCATTCCTCTGCCTCATTACCCTTCTAGTACAGTGTTGAACAGACTGGGTAAAAGCAGGCATCATTCTCTTATTCCTGATCTTTGGGGTAGAGCTTTCAGTCTTTCACCATTAAGTATGATATTGTCTATGGGTTTATCATAAATACCCTTTATCATGTTGCAAATGTTACCTTAATTTCTTATTTTATACAGTGGATATTTCTATGATCAAAAGGTGGTGAATTCTGTCAAATGCATTTTCTGCATCCAAGATGATCACATTTTTTTTTCTCCATTCAATTAATGTGATATATTACACTGAGTGAATCTTGTACGTTCAAGGTCCATATCCATATTGTTCCCTTTGGTACCAGCAATCTGTACCAAGAGAGTAGGCTGCCATCTTCAAGGCCACTGCCAAGCTGCAAAGTGAATGATGGTAACTAAGTAAAGTAAAACACTGTAGAGCTTTCTTACTAAAATTGTGCTGTTATGTTCTTCATTAAGCATTCTCCTTGTTGTATGTTTCTGAATAGACTCCATATATCAGGAAAGTTTGATTATAGCAACGTGTGGCAATTTATACATTGATTTTGTAGAGAAAGGTAGTGTAGTGTTCCTTCCTCTGCTGTTTTGCTGATATCACTCAAAATAATTGATTATAACATGTTAGATTATAACATGGTCTTTAAAATGATACATTGGTACCTCGAATAATGTAGTCCCCCAATTCTACTCAGACTCTTCATGAAGTTGAAGGAATTAAAAACCAAAACCAAAAAACAAACAAAACCCAGAATTTCCGAGAAAAAAACATTTTAAACTAAAAACCATTATTAAAGCCTCTATTTTGGAGGACTCAAGTGCCAACCACACCATTAATAATATTTATAGTTACCTTTAAATTATATCTCAAAGTACATAATCCTCTTTGTAAATTTTTAGCGTTATTTATCAAATTAGGCAAAGTCCCTTCTCTCAAAGAGTGCTGAAAATTAAGGAAGGTGAAGGTATTTCAAAAATAGCTAAGAAGATTTTCATAATTTATAAATAAGTTTCTTCCACTTTGGTGCTTGTTAGTCACAGTGGGCATTGCTGAAATGATCACTCTAGCACAGCACGTCCTCAGGGTTTATCTAGCACTAATTACCCAAGTGACCTTCTAGCTCACAAAGTCAAAATGTCATACTAACACTGGTATTTCCTTTGATGTGCTTGCCAGACTTAGACATGCACAGCGCTGTAAATTGTGCATAAATGTGCTGCATGCATACCCCTTTCCAGTGGTAGAGCGGGGACAATTTTCTGACACATTTTAAAGTTACCTAATAAAAGCATTAACACAAAGCTTCAAAATGTAAGACAAAGCTTACCGAAAGGAAATCAGAACAGCTCATTTTAAAACATCTCCCCTTCCAAAAGAACAGCTTTTCAGAGTTTATACCAGAAATAACCTCAAATAATAAGAGTACTCTGGCAAAAAAAACAGTTAACTTCTACATATGTCGAATTTGATAAAAGGATTAACCCTAGGAAAAAGGCATTGATTTCTGTATAGAGACAGAGACTACAGCTTGCTAGGGAACTCCTTTTCTTGACAATCATAGCCCTAAGCCTGCTGCCCTTTTTAGTGCCAACAGACAGCTGCCAAGAGGACATTTTGCTGAAAGAACAAAAGATGTATTCTTCAGATGGAATTAGTTTGCTGTTTCACTCGAATTGTAAGGTGACGACTAAATATATCTCCCCCATTACAAGTCAGAATAGTTGAAGAATTCACAGGAAATTTCATTACAAAGCCTTTGTGGAGGATGGGGATGGTGAGGTAGGTGAGGAATTTTAGTCATCACGACATTCAAAATGAGACAAGATCTCCCAGTGGAATTCGAAGACATGATGGCTCTAATTTTAATGCAAGTCATTTTAAAGTTAAAGTCTGCATTAGAACCTTGGAGTTTCAAAATTTGAACTTTGTGCTTCTCACCACCATATTAACCAGACAAGTGCCTGCAGACAGATTTTTTAAAATTTAAATCTTTAAAGCTATAAACTGGAACCCCAAAAGTCACCCCCAAATATGAGCATTTTGCATTAAATAGATAGACTCCAAATATTAAGGCAGGATTTTTCTCTCTCTCTCTTTTTCACTACAATTAACCAATTCTATTACAACCAGCTATTAGCAACTCACTCCATTAGAGTCTATAAAAGAAAACTGTGGAAAGGTGAGAGAGTCAAAGAGAATCAAGGTGGGGGGAATTCATGTTGAATGCATTTTCTTGGTGAAATCTCCAGGCCTAACATTTTGTACTCAGAGCAGAGATCAGAGTAAGATGAAATAGTGTGAGGGATTAGGCTCTAATATTATTTGAGAAGATACAGATTTCCTAAATAGTTCTTGTGATTCCATGTGTAGTATTTTAGAAGAGTGAGAGAGCAGATGTAAGGCTGATATTATATGTAGAAGGATACCACTGATTCATCTTCTTAAAACTTCAAACAATAAGAATGCATGTGAATGCAGAGTTTTGTAACAGAAGTATGAAATCACTCGCTCTATATGTAATTCATCACAGTGACTGCCTCCAAGGAGGAAAAGAGAGGACTGTGAAGATAAAGGTAATATAAAGGACTTAACATTTATCTCCCACATTTTATTTTTTTAATAATTAATAACTGAATCAATTGTAATACAATGATAACATTTATTTTGGGTGGATGCAGAATGAGCGTTTGCAACTATACTCTTGTTACATAGTGATTTCTTTAATAAAAAGATAAGGTGCACTTTCAGTTCTGGGACAAGTAGGCATAGACTCACTTTCCCCTGTTCTTCCACTCATATGAGTAAATACTCTGGGAATATTCAGCAATTATAGAAAGTGGAAGGTGGAAATGATCTGAAAGGTGGAATAAAGATGTTGGACTGGCTAGGAATGTTAGGACTTGAAGAACAACACTGTGATAAGTTCTGTGTTTTTCTGTTTGTTTGTTTGCTTGTTTGTTTTTTATCTCATACAGAACTCAAACTGAGTGTCAGACAGACCTGCAACTATAAAGGTCCAGTAGAATATAGGCCAGGAAGAAAAAAAGGGGAAAGAAAGGGGGGAAAAGAAAGAGACAGAGAGAAGAAAGAAAGGAAAGAAGGAAGAAAGGGAGGGAGAAAGAGGAAGGGAAGAAGGAGGGAGGAAGGAGGAAGGAAGGAAGAAGGGGAAAAGACTTTTCCCTCTGGTCTAAAGAATAGGAAAGAGGAATTGAGGAGTGCCTAATGGGCAGACCTATACCTAGTCAGCAGTGTCCTGAATCTGCCTGAAGATCAAGGTCTGACCTATGCCCCAGGTTGTGCTTGCAAAAGCAGCAACAGTGGAAATGGGCTAGCTGACCAACCCATGCCTCACATCCACAGGCAGAAAAGTTCTTCGTATAGCACTAGAGATGACAACAGACCCACGATCTTCTGGCCCCCTATCCAGTGGCAGAAATCTGTCCAGGTAAATGCTTCCTCTCCCAGTGCTACTAGTAAAAATAGAATGGGAAGACCTTTGGTATTGGGTGGCCAAGGAAAAGGTCAGGGGAAACACTCTCTATCATGCAGTTCTGGCATCTATTGCCATCCCCATGCCCCACCCCACCTAAGGACACTGTGATCAGAAAAGTGTCTTCTTTCTCACAGGTGGCACCAGCAGAAATCTCACCTGAGCTCAAGTGAAACTAGGTGATAAAAGGTCAAAACTGACATGGGCAGGGCAATTGCCTACTAAAATAAAATATTTAAATAGGACCAAGAATCTCTTAACATAATAGACAAAATGTCTAGAACACATGAAAATCATTTGTAATACCAAGAACCAGGAAAATTATAACATGAATAAGAAAATACAATCAACTAATGCCAGCACTGAGATGAACCTGATATTGGAATTATTTGACTAGGACTTTAGAGGTACTATCACAAGAATGCTTCAGCAATCAGCTACATGTTCTTCTGAAACAAACAACAACAAAAAAATAGAAACTCTTAACAAAGAAATAGAAGTATTTTTTTAATAAGGAGTCAAATGTATATTGTAGAATCAAAGAAAACTGAATAATACAACCACCAAAATAAAAATATTGTTAGATGGGTTCAACTGTAGAGTGGAGATGCCAGAAAAATCAATGAACTTCATGACAGATCAATATCAGTTACTTAATTTAAACAAGAGAAAGAAAATAGACTGAAAAGAAAATGAAGAGCCTCAGGGTCTTGCAAAACATAAGAACTAACACTTACACTTGGGGTCCCAGAAGGAGAGGAGAGAGAATGTGAGATTGAAAAAAAATTTGAAGAAATAATGTCTGAAAACTTCCCAAATTTGATGAAGACATAAAGTCACAGGTTCACAAAGCTGAGAGAATCCCATGTATGATAAATCTAAAGAAATTCATGCCAATACACGTCATAATTAAACTTCTGGCTAAAGACAAAGAAAAAATGTTAAAAACAACCAGAAAGGAGTAACATATTACCTATAGGAACACAGAAATTTGTATAACAGAGATTTCTCATCTGAAACCATGGAGGCCAGTAGTAGGTTGGACAATTTCAACAGCTGAACAAAAAGAACAACTAGCCAAAAATTATGTATTTAGCAAAAATATCCATCAGGGATAAAAGAGAAATAAATACAATCTCAGAAGAACAAAAGCTAAGATAATTTGTCACCAATAGACCTACCTTTAAAGAATGGCTAAAGGAACCTGTCCAGTCAGAAAGGACAGTCAGAGAATAAGGCTTGGAATGACAGAAAGGAAGGAAGAGCAAAAGTATAGGTGACTGTAAGGGTGAATATAATAGACGATTCTCTTCATGAGTTTCTTAAATCATACTTGATGAGTGAAGCAAATTATAATGATATATATTGTGATGTTCAATGTATTCAAAGTATATATTGAGACAACTGTATTTAAGAAATTGGAAGGACAAATAAACTCTGTTGAAATAAGACTTCAACATTTACTAAAAGTTGAAAAATGTCAAGAAGAGTAGGCTGTGATATTAGGTATGTATGTTGTATCCCTAGAGCCACCACTATGAAACCAAGAAAAGGAAAACAAAAGAATGAGAAATAAGGAAACAAGCAAAATGGATAATAAAATGTCAGACTTAAACCTATCAATAATAACTTTAAATGTAAATGTTTTAAATACACCAACGAAAAGACAGAGATTAGAAGAATATAGTCAACACTCCACTAACAAGAAATGATAGAACTATTAGGCACATAAAACAATTAGCTATTATATAGAAGAACTGAACCACACTATCAACCAATAGAATCTAAATGACATTTTTGGAATATTCTGGCTAACAACTATATATATATATATATATATATATATATATATACACACACACACACACATATATATATACACATATATATATATTTCAAGCATCCATGGAACACTCATGAAAATAGATCATATTCTGGTTCATAAAACTTGAAATACATTTAAAAATTGAAATCATATAAGTCATGTTATTCAATCAAAGTTAAATCAATCAGAAAAACAACAGGAGATTTTTCAAAAACTTAGAACTTAAACAACACACCTCTAAACAATCCATGGGTCAAACAATTTTTTCAAAGGTAATTAAAAAAAATCCAGGACTTCCCTGGTGGCACAGTGGTTAAGAATCCACCTGCCAGTGCAGGGGACATGGGTTCAAGCCCTGGTCCAGGAAGATCCCATATGTCGCGGAGCAACTAAGCCCTTGCGCCACAACTACTGAGCCTACGCTCTGGAGCCTGCGAGCCACAACTACTGAGCCCACGTGCCACAACTAATGAAGCCCACACACCTCTAGCCTGTGCTCTGCAACAAGAGAAGCCACCACGATGAGAAGCCCATTCACCACAGTGAAGAGTAGCCCCCACTCACCGCAACTAGAGAAAGCCTGCGCGCAGCAACAAAGACCCAATGCAGTCAAAAATAAATAAAAAAATAAAGAAATAAATTTATTAAAAAAATAAAAATCCACAGAACTGAATGCAAATGAAAACATCACATTTGTGGCATGTGGCTTAAGTAGTCATGAAAGAGAAATTTATAGCACAGAATGCTTAGATCTTAAAAGAGGTAATATCTCAAATCAGTACTTACATTTCTACCTTTAAAAGAAAGGTAATAAACACAAAGCAATCAGAAGGAAGGAAATATAAAAGTAAGAGATAAGGCATATAATCTGTAGCCATGATAGGCAATATTTCATATATATACACATGTTTATGTAGTATTAAAAATTAGAAAACTAAGCAAAATTTCTACATATCTTTTCCCAGAGAGAGAATCAAATATGCAGCTTAGAGTTGTTTGTTAAACTGTTATGCATTTCATTTTAGTTGATTCTATGAAGAAGCACTCTTTCGAATGTTTTAAAAGTGTTGCTATGGGCTGATCTTTAAATTGAAATTATGTTTTGAAATGGTAGAATGAATATAACTCCTTCTAGAATAATGCCTTTTAGAATTCTCCCTACTAAAATAATTTGAAAGGAAAAGTAAGTCTTTCTGAAAATGTCATATCATACAGTTTAGCAAAAAGCTTCAAAGTGTACTGTATCGACATCTGGAAAGAGATCAAAAAAGAAAAGAGCTTTGAACAGAAAGCCAGTCTCTGCCATTTTAGTCAGATGTCCCATCTCCTCAACTAGGGATATAAGATGATTTAAGTTTCCCTTTTCATCACCTAATCTGTTACTAAATTAGTCATTTCTTCCCTTGAAAGTTTTCCCAACTAGATTTATTCATTAAAGCTTCTCCTTCCCCCAGTCCATTCCTCCACCAAGATCATAGTCTTTAGCTTTATTTCTTTATGTTTGGATTGGAAAAAGAAAAATACTAATTATTCTCTCTGATTTCTATCTTGTCCTATACCCTAAAATATTTATACAAGCAGGAAATGAATCTTAAAATGCTCCTACTCTCCTGTCATTCCCCTGAATTGTGAGTACAATACCCCCTTCTCTCCTTGATAACAGTATTACATCCAAACAATTCCCTCCCATTCCATTTCATGGCTCAGCATTATCGTCACACAAAATGCACTTCTTCTATTCCTTGCTTTTGCTCCTCCTCTCAGTGTCACCTTAAGTATCATTCCTCATCCATTATGCCTTCCTATCGCAAATGAGAGCCAACATTGCCATTACTGTTTTCTATTGTCTCAAAGTTATACCTAACACATGAGATAGTGGCTGGCATGAAGTTTTCAGTTAGGGTCTTTCTGCTTCATATATAATGCTCTTCATTATATTTTCCTAGTTAATGAGATGGAGTAATAAAAATGATAAATCCACTCTCTTAAATGTATAAATTACTATATTTACATACTTTTTGTTTATGTCATTGTTCCAATTTAAAATCCATTAATGGAATATAACCTTTAAAAATTGTGAATCACTGTGTTGCACACCTGAAACTTCTATAATACTACACATCAACTATACATCAATAAAAATAACAATAAACTTAAAAAAATAAAATCTATCTAATTTTGAAAGCTTGATGCTTATATTAAAAATCTCTCCTTCTGTATGTGATGGAATACATTTCACAGGAATTCAGACTCTCCTACCCTAAACCATTTACATCTTTTAACTCCAAGCAAATGCATTAGACATCCGGATTTAACTTACTTTTAAATTGCAAAGCCAAGTCATATTACATACATATTTATATATGAAAGAAATGAATTTGATATGATAGACATACTTTACTTCTCCTAATTTGATGGTTTCCTAGTACATAAAGTAAAAAAATACTTAACCAATCATTTCAGCTGTAAAATGTTTTATGGAAGCTCAGCTTATCTGTAAACAGTAATTAATTTATATACATCATAGTTTATTTAGAAGTTGTTTTTAAAATCAGTAATAGTAATTTTTTTCCAAATCTAGTGAAGGGATAATTTAATCATTGGTCATTTAAAAAATCTTTTAACACCAGATTCATAATGTATTTTTATATATTTTTTATTGACTTTACTTAAACCAATTTTTCCAATATGATTTCTCTTCCCTTTATATAAATGCCATTTGGTAATCTAGAATGGTTGCTATATTCTCATGTCTAAAAATATTTTTATAAAAGTTAGAATACATTTTTTTGCTTATTTTGCCTTATATGATACAAAATAAACATACACATAACTGTTTCATATAGTTGAATATTTTATAATGCAATAATTTATATGATGTATATTCCATTTAGCACACCATTTCCAAGCTTTTTTATAGGTTTTTATTAGAACATTAAAAAAATTGCTTAGATCAAAGACAACATTAAAGCTCTGAACCATTTTTATGTTCATGCAAAATGAATGAGCATTTCATAGTTATAGAGGTTGCCATTTGATTAGACTCTGGCAATTCTATGATCTGATCAAAGCCAGAAATAAAATAAAATAGTAGATATTGCCAACTAAACCTAAAATCTCACTGTGGCTTGTATAGTAAGTACTGTAGGGAGATGAATTTTATGAAACTTTTTATGTTATTTTGCATTAAATTGAAGGCTAGGTTTTTCCACTGATGTGGATTTTCATGTCTTTACACAATGACTGTAAAGAGCTCTAAACCATATTGGATTCTTTTATGTATTGATACTGTCTCCATCTACATACATGAATGATTACCTCATGTTATAAAGTTAAAGAAAATTGTACAGAATTGTGTGTCAGGGCTATTTCCTCTTATACTGCTGAAAACAAGAATTCTACTTTTTTTGAAAATTTAAATCTCATTGTGACTAAAAATAAGTTTATGAATTCAGTTTTAGAAATATACTTGCTATATATATATATATATATATATATATATGTATAAATTTTACTTAAAAAAAACTATTCCATTACCTTGGCTTCTTCTCTGTAAAACTAGGTGCCTAAGCTCGTTTTTAAGGTCCTTTGAGATTCCATGATTTTATAATTGTCTCATTAATTTACAGGGAAAACCAAATTATCTGTTATCCAAAACTCAAGACTGGATTGCTTGAGGAGCATTGAGATATATGTCCTGCAGGCTTGTTGGCATATCTCCAAAATGGAGTTCCATACACAGGGAGATTTATTTAATTACAATAAGGTTGGAATCTAATTTTCTGTTTCTCAGCCTGTCTTGCTACAACTCTATTTCACTCATACTACTCTCCCTCTTGGAAACTTCTGGTCTACAAATGTTTACTATTCAATATCTATGTGCTTTGATTGTATTGATGCAGAACCACGCTGTGATGGATCTCAGTAAATCTGAAATTCTCCCCACCTCCACTTTATATGTAGAGTCTTATTTAAGTTTTAGAAATGCTGTAACACTACATACAGCCTTGTAGTCCCGAAAGTGCCTCTTTTAATAATATATACTTAACTGAGAGTAAAGGTGTATAATTTAAATCAATGGTATAATAGATTAAATGTCAGATTTATGTAAGGAGTGACTTGATATCCATTATCACGAATATGTTCTTACTGTTGGCTATGCTCTTGCATCGGCAGAACATTTATTGTTCTTTCAGCATCTTTAGGATATTATACCACTGTTTTCTGGCCTCTCTTGTTTCTGATGGGAAGTAAATGATAATATTTGTGATGATTCCTTGGTATACCATGTTTTTTTTTCCTTTGGATGATTTTAATGTTATTTTCTTTATTATTAGTTTAAGCATTTGGCTATGATATGTTTAGGTACATTTTAAAAATCCTGTGGTGTTACTGTGATTCTGGCATCTTAAATTGATAGCTTCAATGAATTTGAAAAATTACTGTTATGGGCTAAATTGTGTGCTCCCAAAATTCATATATTTAAGTCCTAACTCTAAGTACCTCAGAATGTGACTGTATTTGAATACGGGGACTTTAAAGACATAATCATTAAAATGCAGTCATTAGGGCCCTAATTCAATATGATTGGTGTCCTTGCAGACATTAGGACACAGACACAGATGGAAGGGGATTTCAAAGGCACAGGGAAAAGATGGCCATTTAAAAGCCAAGGAGAGCAGCCATGGAAGAAACCAACCGTGCTGACACTTTGATTTCAGACTTCTAGCCTCTAGAATTGTGAGGAAATAAGTTTATATTTTTTAAGCAACCCAGTCTGTAGTACTTTGTTAGAGCAGCACTAGTAAATTAATACAATTATTTTCAAATATCTCTTCAAATATTTCTAGGTCTATTCTCTTTCCCCTCTACTAGGACACAAATTAAATATCAGTATGGTACAATTCCTATTAATATCACATTTACTAATCCTTTCCTCTCTGGGCCAGGTCTAGTGTTTTGTTTGTTTTCCTTTTTTAAAAGCTGTATTGAGATATAATCCACAAATCATACAATTTATTGGATGAAAGTATAAAATTCAGTGTTTTTTTAGTATATTCTCTGAGTTGTGCAACCATCAACAGAATTTAATTTTAGAAAAGTTTCATCAACCCCCAAAAATCCTTTACCCACTGGCAGCTATTTTACCCCCCACCTCCTAACCCTAGCCATTCACTAATCTTTTTCTTTCTCTGTATCCGTCTATTCTGAACATTTCATATACATGGATTCATAAAGTATGTGGTCTTTTGTCTCTGGCTTCTTTCGTTGAGCTTGATGTTTTCAAGGCTCCTCCATGTTGTAGTATGTATCAGTACTTCATTCCTTCTTTTAAGTTATTATGACTAATAATCCATTGTAGCAATATACTTTATTTTGTACCCATTTATCAGTCATGTACATTGTATTGTTTCCACTTTGACTATTATAAATAATGCTGCTATAAACATTTATGTATAAGTTTTTGTGTGAACATATTTTTCTTGGGAATATACCTGACTGTTGAAATGTTGGGTTATATGGTAACTCTGTATTCAACATTTTGAGGAACTGCAAAAGAGTTTTCCAAAATGGATATACCATTAATTCCTAGCAGCAATATACTGTGTTTCTAATTTTTTTTTCTTTTTGACACTCTTTATTATCTTCCTTATTATAGACACCCTAGAGGTTGTGAAGTTGTATCTTATTTGGTTTTCATTTTTATTTCCCCAATGGCTAATGGTATTAAATATCTTTTTATATGCACTCGCATATCTTCTTTGAAAAAATGTATAGGCATTTTCTTTGCAGAATTTTTAATTGTGTTGTCTTTTTATAATTGAGTTGTAAGAGTTCTTTATATGTTCTGGATACAACTCCTTTATCAGATATGACTTGAAAGTATCTTCTTCAATTCTGAGCCTTGTGTTTTAATTTTCTTGGGAGTATCCCTTGCAGCACAAAAGATTTTCATTTTGATTAAGTCCACTTTATCTTTTTCTTCTTTTGTTGCTTGTTCTTTTTGTGTTGTATCTAAAAAGGTCTTATTTAACCACAAATCACAAAAAATGTACTCCTATGTTTCCTTCTAAGTTTTATATAACTTTAGCTCTTACATTTAGGTCTTTTATCCATTTGCATTTTTATTTATTCATTTATTTATTTATCTTTTGGTATATGGTGTGAGATAAGGTTCCAACTTCATTCTTTTACATGTGTATGTTCAGTTGTTTCAACACCATTTGTGTTAATAGAATAAGTTATTCTTTTCCCATTGAATTCCTTGGCATGAGGTTTGGTCTAAACCTATCAAATGAATTCTTCATTCTTTTATTATGGTTTTCATTTCCTGGAATTATCATTTGCATCCTTTTTAACTCTGTACCAATTCTTCCCCCATATGTACATGCATGGTGTTCTCCTTTTTGAATTAATACTTTGGCATACCTATACTATTATCTTAAACCTACCTGCTAATTTCAATATCTAGGCTATCTTTGTATCACCTCTTATTACTTCCTTTGCTAACCATGTGCCAGATATTATTGCTTCTTCACATGTCTCATGATTTTTTTAATTTATGCTGAATAAAGTGAATAAGTAAACAGTTGAGATCAAAGTAAGTAATATTTATCTCCAGAAAATGACATGGTCCTTCTTTTCAGTCTTCTAGTGTTGGGTGAATAATTCATCTTATCTGTATTCTTCTTACTTTGGGCCTTTGTTCATCTTTAAATGGATTTATTCTGATATTGGCTTTAGATGTGTCAAGAGACTGTACATCACTATCCTTTCAGAAGTTTTTGGGATACGAGTGCTAACAAGACTCTGGAAATCAGCCTCTCTCGCATGCGTGTGCTCCCTTTTTTGCTTTTTAACCTACTTACCAGCTTTTTGGATCACAGGAGAGTTTTCTTTACTACCTAATTTTATTTCAACTTTTTAACCACAGAACATTTTATCAACATCCTTTGCTATCTTATCCCCAGCTATTCTTGGTCTGGGCCAAAGTTTCATTGAAAGGATTTACAGAAACTTTGCTGCTATGCACAGTCTTTAGCAGTCCACTATTTTGCACATAAGCAAGTCCCCGCAGGTCTCAAATAGTTTCTTTCATCTCTCCTTCTCTGCCCACAACCTTCAGAATGTTATTGGTGAATGCCTACGGGAAAGAGCTGGCAGGTAGGTACAGGTTTACTCTGTGGATGGTTGCTCTAGTACGTTTAAAAAAAAAAAAGAACTATGATGATGTAGATTATCCAGATTCTCTTTATAATAAAAGTTAAAGTCTTGCAACATTCTACATCCTAACTAAAGTTGGAGGTCTAAATCATTTTATATGTTTGAAAGTAATGGGAAATATGCTTTCTAATTATACCTTTCAATGTATATGCCATTTCTTTCCATTTTTGATTGTCTGCTTTTAATGAGAATAACCTGTGCATCTTTATCATGGATATTAAAATATCCATCAGTTCACAAATAAGGATAATTGACAACCAAGAATGCTAAGAATACATTTCACTCTTAATATAGAATTTACAGCAAAGAATAGTTTAGAAAAGTTGTTTTTTGTCAAAGTTAAAAGTGACTAAAAATATAGAAAAACAAGACCTGCACAGTGGAGATGTCTGAAAATATATTCCGCATCATGGTGTAGTGACTCTAATGGCAAACCATAATAATAATTTTGATCACAACTGAATATTTTTCTGAGTGTTGGGCATAAATTGAAAGGCACAGCTTATGTAATCTACATTTCTGTTCTAGTCAATGTCCAACAGCACCTAAAATAGAAATTGACTTAACTTACTTATATTTTAATTAAACTCATTTGACTATTAACAGACTTTAGTCTGTTGTAGCTGTTGTAGTAGCTAAGGTCATGTTATTTTCTTGCCCAAAGCCATTTGTATAAAAAAATGAAGTAATCTGAGAAAAACAAAATATTTTAAAGAACAATTTAACTGAAAAATAGTACAATACATAGCCTTAAAAAAATTTTTTTTTCTGTTTTCAACAGGTTCAGAGCAATGTAGCAAGCCTTTTTCTGTTTAAGAACTTTATTCTTACCTATTTTTCATAAATGTTTAGATGATTTTTTCTTATTTCTAATTTTTGCTCTTATTTTCCATTTTAAAAGGTTTTATAAATTTGATATATGACCACTTTTTTAATCACTAGTTCATAATGTTTTAAACATTTGTGTTACATATGTTAACATTATTTGTTAATGTAAAGATATATTCAACTAATTTTATGTTAATGAACATTTTAACTATTTCTCACTTTTCATGAATTTATTTTATAATAATTAAAATGGAAAATCGAGAGGCTGGTAATACATACTTTTAAAAATTAAATATATTCAAAATTAATGTTTTTTACAAAAGCTTTTCATTTCTGTAGTCCAAAATAATAAACAATGAAAAAAATAAAATGTAATTAGTAAACTTTCTTTCAACCAAATAGCCAACTCACTATTTAAATTATAAACTATGTTGCCACTTCCCATCCTATCCACGATGAAATTTTGAAAGTTGGTGTGCAGTATACACTGAATAAAAATGGAAATGAGTGAAAGAAAAAAAATGAATGTGTAAATAAACATTAAAAGTGAGATATACTTTGCTTGAAAATACTAATTCTAAGTTCTACCTTTTTTTCATTATAGAAAGTATGTGGATTAAAGGAGAATATCATTATTAAGCACCATTAATTAACAAACTGAACATAACAGAGTATGTTATGGTAAGGACAGATGTTATAGTATAGTATGGTAAGGACAGATCTGTGGAAGTGTTTTCCATTGCAAAAGGATCTGTGTTCTTCATGGATATCAGATTAAGACCATATCTAACCTGAAAAAGCCTAGTGTCTTCTTTCCTATGATTATTGTTTGAATTCTCAAAAAGACCCAGTTCTTAGAGATCTTACAGTTCAAATGCCAATAACGGTTTAGGAGAAAATTACAGGATAAAATCCTCACTCTAACATACAAATCCAAGTTTCCAAACACATTGAAGTGAGATAGAGGAAGAAATAAAGAAAAATGTCTTCTGCATTGTGTATCACCATGAAGAATTTCCGCTGAAGTTACTTTATGTTGTAAATACGACAGTCAGTCTAACCAAAGTTTCTAGATCATAATTTAGTCTAACTACAAGGGAAATAGGTAAAGTGCATCCATTTTAAATGGACAGTCTCATTTTTCACCTATTTTCTATATTCAGCGCAAAAAGTCTTTCTATAAGTATAAAAAATAGACAAATATGATCTTGCAAAATTCAGCATAAGTTCATGAATCTTAAATTGGTGCATAGTTTTCAAAAAGTTGTCTTTCTCTATTTAGTAAAATAGACACCTAAGTTTTAAAGTGCTGTTACAATCAAGAAATTGATTATAAAAACCTGCCTCACAGAATCTTCATCTCTAGAGTTGTTCAGAAAGCAAGAGAGGATAATAATTATATAACTATTTACTCATTTCCTAGTAAAATGAATTATTTTAAATATCCAGATTGCATACTCAGCTTAGAATCAATATTTGCTTTTTTTGCTTCTGCCAAATTGAAAGCATATGTAAATTCAAAATAATCTGAAAGCAGGAATATATCATTCATATTGTATTTAAATACTGTGTCTAATCAGTAGCCCAAACTGGGGAAAAAAAATCACAAATGGGATGTAAATCATCCTTTAGGAATCCAGCTGAAGCCAAAAAAATAGGCTGGAAATAATCAAAGAAATGTATTGAAGCTACAGAATCTACTAAGGTCACATATAAGCAACCATTGAGCAAGTGAAAAGTAACCCACCTCACTAAATTTCAGAAACTCCTATCATCCAGCTTTATGTGGCTACTCAAACCTATCAGGGCCAGCTTCATGAACATGTGACCCAAGCCCTGCACTCAGAAGGTCCCACACTTGGTTTAATGCTCTACTTTCCCCATCTTTAAATTCTTAACCATCTAGTCTTTGAATTGTGTTTTGTAAATGAAGTCTGTTGGGACAAGGAACAACAACATGTACAGAGGACATGCATGCAGCATGTGTGTCAGCTACATAAAGGTAACTATAGTTCCTTTTCCTCTGTTCTTTCTTACACATCAGTATACAGAAGGTAGAAAGTGTTGGTATTATGCACAATAATCAAGAAATGAAATATAAACAGGTAAGTTAGTTTTGCGGAGCATTTCCATGGTTCTGATAAGAAAACAATACATGTGCATGTATGAGCTACAAAATACACATTTTGTAATTTGGTTATTCCACACTATAAGTGAAATGCTTTTATATTAGCATTTAAAACTGGTATTGCACAATGTAAAGGTGAACAGTAAAAGCATGCTAATCATTTTAAAAGTTAATTTTTTATTACTTATAATGACTTTAAATAAGAAGTAAAAAGCATCATGGCAATTTGAAACAGAGAGAAGCCATGGAAGAAAGGGAGAAAGCTTTATTTTTTAGTACCACTAAGAGATTTTTTTCTTGGATTTTAAAATAAGGGTCCCCATATTTTTATTTTGGACTGAGGCCTGCAAATTGCATGGCCAGCCCTGAAACTTATCTATGACTTATGTTTAGAGTTTAGCTAGCCATTCCATGGAATTGCTGTCTCAGCATTCATTCTATTTGGCCAAGTGACCTGCGAGAACCTTATGCTGACACTAGCCCCTTCATGCAAGTGTATGCCCTAGATAGCAGCCCACAGAGTCACAAGAAAACATAGTTCCTGACATGACTTCCCCAACAGCACTTGTGATCAAGTCTCCCCCACCTCCCAGGGTCTTCCCCTTGTGTGTCCCTTTAATAAGACCCCTGTGGAATTTATCAAAACCCTGCTCTTTTTGGTCTGAATTAACCAATCCAGTCTTAGCCCAGGAAATCCAAAGCACTCCACCCATGGACTCTAAAAGAGACGTGTGTCCTAGGTCCTGTTTCTCTCTCTGCCTGCACCCTGCCTTCATCATCCCATGTGGTCCCTCAAGGTTGGTTGCATACTTACCCCAGGACCTGAGAGTAATAAACTTCTCCATTTCAGTTTCTCTCGTGTTCTTTTGTTGAACCATGGCTCATGATCAGGCAGCCTGTGCTCCACTTAACGAATATTAATTTAACAAAGTCACAAACTGTTTTATGATTTGTAACTCACCTCTGCACATTTATTCATTCTATTTCCAGGGTAAAGCATGTCACTATTCTTCTAGTATTTCCATTCTAATCCTAATGCATCTTTAAGGACAATTTCAAGTTTTTTGACATTTCTGGACAAGTTTCATTTTACTTCTTCCTTTCTGACTTTTTTTCCTGGTCCCTGTTCTACTGCCTGACACTTAATGTTTCTTTCACCTTTCTGGCCTTGGGCTTTCTCTTATTTTCTAAATAACCTCACAAATTTATTTTCCACTCCCATGACTTCAACTAACACTTGCTCCTTCATGTATCCTAAATATTTCCATAGCTCAAACTTGTCATCTGTGTATCATACTTATATATCCTAATAATTATTGAGCATCTTTTTTTGTATGCTCCATGATCCCTTCAATTTCAACAAGCATTTCTCACGCAAGATCTATGGATTCTATTATTTTCTAACAAGCAGAAATCACTAGTCTTTGTTGATGACATTGGATTCTTTTTCCTATATTTCTTTTTATACCCTCCTACTGGATTTCCCTGTCTCTGTTATTTTCTTTCTCTCCATTAATATTCCATAATGTCATCCGCATTATTATTCTAAAATTCAAATTCAAAGATTTAACTCCTTAACTCCAATGGCTCTAAGTTGCCTGCAGAATGAAGTCCAAATGTATTAGCACATCAAACAAGGTTTCTCATTATCTTGGCCATCCCTCTATGTTCAAACTCATTTTACAGTTTGCCTCTTTCCTAAAATCTCCTGCATTCTAGAAATAAATAACAAGTTGAATTAACTATGGTTTCTTATGTTTCCTTGCTTCATATGCCTTCCCCCATCCCCTACCCTCTGCCTTTAATATCCTGACATTCTTGATTTTCCATTGAGAAACTAGCTACATAGTATGAGTAGAGGCTACATACAACAGTAAAGAGAATAGGCACTAAATTAAGATTAGCCAGGCTATCTTGCATTCATCAGTTGTAAGACACTGGATAAATCACTTAAAATCTCTGTGTCACAGTGGTAAGAAGAAAGTTGATGGCAGGCCTATGACTCCTTCTTTCCTCTTGGAATTGCAGGAAGGAATGTTTGAGCTCCATCAGATTTTCTTGGAACTTACTTCCACCAAAACAAGCCAATGGTATTTGCTATCTGAAAGATATGAGGAGTCTTTGGGGGAAAAGGTAATAAACTAGTCCTGGTCTATCTTGAGTACCTTTCACCAATGAACTTGGAATTTATGAATTGATGTGGCATAGCTGAATGGAGAACAAAAATTATTCATGAAGAACTTTACTACCCACAAGACAACAGTACATAACTAAGAAGCTTCAAAACTTATAAAACAAAACAAACAAAACTTGCTTTAAGAAAACTGTTCTGCAAGCACAGTAAAATGTTTTTTCCACAGTTCCACCTGAAACCAAGAGTCCCAGTGCAGGATAAAGGGGCAGTTAGGAAACTGCCACTTCAGTTTTGGCACCTCCAGAAATGAACGCTTCATGTGTGTCTGTTTCTTTCCTGTATCCTTTGAATCATTAGTAAGGTTTGTTTGGAGGCTAGGTATAGGATCCCATGACTCTGCATTGACAATCCAACACTTTGATGTAAACACAGATTGGTGACAACATTGGCTTATTTTCTTTAAGGCCCATGAGTCAGAACAGATAATGCATTCTTGGGCAAGAACAGGG
Organism: Physeter macrocephalus; assembly: GCF_002837175.3. Lineage (NCBI taxonomy): Eukaryota > Metazoa > Chordata > Mammalia > Artiodactyla > Physeteridae > Physeter > Physeter macrocephalus. Next base: position 71,403,847 of record NC_041222.1, read on the forward strand.
AGGATGAGGAGAAAGATGGGAATCTGTTACCAGGATGTTTTACCAAAGAGATTGGGAGGAAATCAATTTAGTCCCTAGAGAACTGACTAAATGGATAGACAGGAAACACCAAGCAAACAGAAAGTTAGCAAAAATACCATTTCCTGGTCATTATTAACAGCTCTATTAACCTCATCTAAAGGAGAAAACTAGGTCTTTGAAAGATAGATGTAAAACTGATTTTCTTTTTCTGATTACTAGAAACACTTTCCATGTTTCCTTGGTCACTTAAAAGACTATATTTATGAGCTAAGTAATCCTATTATGACCATGATTTCTGCAGGGTCTATTTATGACTATTCAAGTAGCTGGGGCAGTCGCAAGGTAATCAAGTTCAAGATACTGTATAAAAGAGTTGGGCCACTTTACAGAGAAATGTCAGTAGAGGACTAATTAATCCCAGATAGTATTCTCTGAATAAATAGCCAAGTGTCATATTCCTTATTCTAGAGTATTCTGGATAAAAGATGTTACTTTGTTTGATGACCAATCTCCAAGTAGGTCCAAACTTCTGTGAGCAGACTCTTCTGGATGTTAAGACTGCTAACTTGCTGCAATTAGTATGGATGAAAGTTTGGCAGACTGTTTTCTTATATACCTGTTTCCTGTTACATGATTAGTTTCCTTACATATCAGAGTTGTTAGCAGAATTCAGTTCCTTGAAATTTTAGGACTAAAATGCCCATTTCTTTGTTGGCTCTATAACCTGAGGGCCATTCCCAATTTCTAGACCCACTCACATCCCTTGACTTGGGCTTCTTTACTGCATCTTCAGCAAAAGCAATCTGGAGCAGCTGATCTCTGTGTTCTAAAGAAGTAGTGGGCCATTTCATTAATAAGCTGAGTAGGGGATACATTTCTCATTCAATAGCCCGAACTATTCTTAGTGTCTGACACTGTACTTCCTATATGAGTAAGAGCAGAACTAATATAATTTCCAAATAAATACATAAGTGAAAAGAGTCATACTTCCATTTACATGTGTTATCTTTTCTGTTTATGTTAGGATTTCATTAAAAATTATTGCTTTATTATTGTGTATCAATAAGCAATAAAAAAGATGGATTCCCAAGAGGATTAAACAACAAAGGACCTGTATATTACTTTGTGTGGCTTTGTTACTTTCTTAGAATGTAAGTATTGAAAGATGTTATCTAAGTAAATTAAGCTGAAAATGTTTAGAATGAATGCATTGGTATACCAAAGATTTTCTAGGTGGACATTTTTATATTTTTTACATTCATATACCACTGGTTGGACACATACTTATTCAGAAAAAGTAAGGACTATAACGTACTGAGCACTGCCTTATGTATGCCGTAGAACTATACCTGACATAGATATTTTTATGTTTCTACTCTAACCTACGTAATGTGCATTATTTTCTCTATTTACAGATGAAGACACTGAAACTCACTATGCTTACATGACTTGGTCTAGGACATTTGGCTTCTAAACAAATTCAGTCAGGCTGAGACTCCATGTCTGATTACAAAGTCTGTGCTCATTCTACTTTATGATGTGGTTTTCATTCTCTGTAGAGAATCTCTGATGTTATTGAATTTTCTGTATGTGAAATAAAGCATGTGTTCATGCTTGTCTTTTAGAGTACTGAATGGACTTAGAGTGATTATTTTAGTTGGAGATATCTGATACAATAGAGAGAAGGGATGACTGGATGATCAATCTATCATCAATGTTAACTCTTTTTTTTTTTTTTTTCCAGATGATAGGACAGCCTCAGAGAATTTATTTATTTATTTAAAAAAATTTTTAACATCTTTATTGGAGTATAATTGCTTTACAATGGTGTGTTATTTTCTGCTGTATAACAAAGTGAATCAGCTATACATATACATATATTCCTATATCTCCTCCCTCTTGTGTCTCCCTCCCACCTTACCTATCCCACCCCTCTAGGTGGACACAAAGCACTGAGCTCATCTCCCTGTGCTATGCGGCTACTTCCCACTAGCTACTTATTTTACACTTGGTAGTGTATATATGTCAATGCCACCCTCTTACTTCGTCCCAGCTTACCCTTCCCCCTCCCTGTGTCAAGTCCATTCTCTACGCATTCATCTGTCGATGGACACTTAGGTTGCTTTAATGTCCTGACTACTGTAAATAGAGCTGCAGTGAACATTGTGGTACATGACTTTTTTTGAATTATGGTTTTCTCAGGGTATATGCCCCCTAGTGGGATTGCTGGGTTGTACGGTACTTCTATTTTTAGTTTTTTAAGGAACCTCCATACAGTTTTCCATAATGGCTGTATCAATTTACATTCCCACCAACAATGCAAGAGGGTTCCTTTTTCTCCACACCCTCTCCAGCATTTATTGTTTGTAGATTTTTTTCTGATGGCCATTCTAACTGGTGTGACGTGATACCTCATTGTGGTTTTGATTTGCATTTCTCTAATGATTAGTGATGTTGAGCATCCTTTCATGTGTTTTAGATTTTTTGATGATGGCCATTCTAACTGGTGTGACGTGATACCTCATTGTGGTTTTGATTTGCATTTCTCTAATGATTAGTGATGTTGAGCATCCTTTCATGTGTTTGTTGGCAATCTGAGATATAATTTCTATTTAATTCACGATGGATAATTCCCTCAATCTACCTCCCATTTACCTGCCCTAACTAGCAAAGGAGTTTGGGTGGAGCCTGCCTAAAAAGGAGAAGAGAGTAGGTATTCACTGAAAATAAAGAGAGCTATAGTAGAAGACATCAGTAGTTAGGTAAATATGGAGAAAAATAGACAGATAAGTATTTTACCAATAATTAACCATTAACAAAGATAATTATTAGAAAATAAAATCATTAGTAGTTTTAAGGCCATTACTTATTCTTACTCAAGTGCATTGAAGGTCGTTTTCTAAGAATCAAAAGCTTGAATCAAGTTTCTATTTGTCACACAAGTAGCACTTTATTGTCTGATTTTCTAGTCTCACCTTGTACCTGTTATCATATTAGTGGTACTTGATTTCTGATTACAGAATATTGAATATTTATTAGTAAAAACACATGCATGACTTTTTTCTTAACCTAAATTTAAAAACCTGTCAATATGTGAACTGTTTTGAAATATTCTTCCCGGTGATTTCCATGTTTATTAAAACATAAAACTTAATGGGAAAATTCATCCAATGGACAAAATGGATTAAATATTAAATACAAATCAAGACCTGTGTACAAATCAAGACCTGTGTACTTTCCCTGGTACTCTCCATTTTGTAACATTTCCTGCTTTCTGCTTCTTTAGCTTTTTAGTATCTGATGATTTGATTCTTCCTCCATTGGTACTGATTAGTGGATGCCAGCCCATATAACTGTCAACTGAAAACCTACTATACTTTTGTGCTTATGCTCCTAAGATTGTTTTCATATTATCCCAAGGTCCCTCAGACAACCATTTTATTTAGAAACTATTGTGCAAAGCCCTGCACTAGGTGCTATTGAAATTTACATTTAACTGAAACTAACCTAGAAGGTGACTCATGTTAGTTCACAAATAATACAAAATACTGTTCATCAGTTGTATTCGATCTATTTCATGTTAAGAGTTTTTCAGCTGTTTACGTAGATTTCATCCATTTTGAATTCCATATTTATGTTTCTTCTTTCAGTGAAGAATAATCTTTTCAAATATAACTCCATGGTAATGTACTTTTTTGTCTGTTTTCAGCTAGAGACATGTAACTTTAGACTCAGCAAAATTCATTATTCTTTTCATTCAACTTTTCCTTTCACTTACTTTTCAAAAGCTCTTTAGGATGTGATTTCTTTTTAATTGGGACAGAATTGACATATGCCATTATATTTGTTTTAAGTGTACAACATAATGATTTGTTTTTTATATACTGCAAAATTATGACCACAATAAGTCTAGTTAACATCCATCAGCACACATACTTTCAAATATATTTTTTTCTGTGATGATTACTTTTAAGATCTATTCTCTCAGCAACTTTCAAATAAACAACAGAGTATTATAAACTACAACTGCCAAGCTGTTAACTACATTTCTGAAATTTAGTTACTGTACAACTGGAAATTTGTAAGTTTTGACTCTCTTCACCCATTTTGCCTACCCCATCCCTGCCTCTGGGAACCACCAATCTGCCAGTATATCTATACGTTTGTGTGTGTGTTTTTTTTTATGATTCCACATATACGGGAAATTATAAGACATTTGCCTTTCTCTGATTTATTTCAGTAAGTGTAATGCCCTCAAAGTCCATTCATGTTGTTACAAATGGCAAGATATCCTTATTTTGATGGGTGAATATGTCTACACCTATATATTCCATTGTGTGTATAGATATATATAAACGCACACACAAATATGTATTATACACACTATATATATACACACAAATATACACACACAATGGAATATACAGATATAGGTATATCACATTGTCTATAGCCATTCCTCCATTGATGAACACCTAGGTTGCTTCCATGTGTCGCTGTTGTAAATAATGCTGCAATGAACATGAGGGTGCAGATATCTTTTACATATAAGACACAGTCTTAGGCTTGTCCTTAGCTTAGACCTACCATCCTACTTCCCTTGCTTTTTAGATAATCTTATATTTACAGAATATTAATAATTAAAATATTTTTAAAAGGAATGAAAATATATAATGCCTTTTAAGTTCATAAAAAGCATCTTCCATGTTATGCTTCATTTAATAATCTAGCATGGTTAATCAAGTGGAAAACCACCCACCATAAAATGTGTTTCATTCTTACTTAACAGTTAGTATCAAAATAATGTTTATGGGAAAACATTCCCTTTATTTTCTTCCCTCTGGGGACGAACTCATCTTTCTGACCCTCTACATGTTACAGTTCTGTTTTGGTGTAGCTGAAAAAAAAATAAGGTGCTAGGCTTCCCTGGTGGCGCAGTGGTTGAGAGTCTGCCTGCCGATGCAGGGGACGTGGGTTCGTGCCCTGGTCTGGGAAGATCCCACATGTCGCGGAGCGGCTGGGCCCGTGAGCCATGGTCGCTGAGCCTGCGAGTCTGGAGCCTGTGCTCCACAAAGAGAGAGGCCACAACAGTGAGAGGCCTGCGTACCGCAAAAAAAAAAAAAAAAAAAAAAAAAAAAAATAAGGTGCTTTAAAACATCCTCTTAATTTGTAAAAACAAAGGTCATTTTGCATATTATGATTTTTTTTATTTTAACACACATGTATATGGTGTTTATTTAAAATTAAGGCTCAAAAGTCATGTAAGCTAATAATCTAAATATACTTTAATACTTAATATCCTTTATAATACAATTCCATCTTAAAAGTTAGTCTAGTGATTATATCTTTAAAAATAATGAAAGATTTCATTGTTTTATTTTGCTGCTGACCTACCTCTTTTGCTCCGGCATCTGCTGCATATCCCTAGCCTATTATGGCACTCAATTCCCTAAATTACAAACATTTATTTACTTGTCATTCTGGATCTCTCCTCTCTGAGCATCTTGAGATCAGGAAATGAATGTTAGTCGTGTTTTTATAATTCACACAGCCTTGCATATAGTAAGTCTCCTGCTAAGTTTTGATTAATGAATAAATGAATGCATGAATGGGCATCAATTTCTGTCTTCTGAATATGGGGTCTGTGTTACATTTTTTTATGCATTTTAAATTGAACTAGAATTGCCATAGGGGAATTAAGGAATTATCTTTTTGGAGTAGAGTCTACACAAAGTGTACTAGATATAATTTCACATTTACCAAATATATAGAATTCCATTAATGTTAAATTGATTTTATGTCCCTTAATTCTACCAAGTGTATTCTTGCTCAGCTTTTCTATTTAAAATTATATTTCTGTTTTAAATAGACAAAATAATTCAGGCTGTTAGCACTTAAGATATTGGTTATGGGGGATGGTGGGGGAGAGTAGCAGTGATGGGATGGGATATAAAGGCATGTTCTGGGATGCTGCTAACATTCTGGGTGCTGGTTACATGCATATATTCACTTTTTAAAAACAATCATTGTCCTGGGTATACTTATATACTTATTTGGGGACTTTTATATAAATACATTTTAATAAAAATTATAACAACAAATATTCCCTTTATTCCATTTTAAAATACAACAAATTATTATTGAATGATTTTTTTGAAACTTCTTAAAATGCTACTTAGATACAGAAATAGAACAAATGCTCTTACTCAGGGAATGACTATTAATAAATCAACTAATTAAGAGTAATTACAATTCCAATTTCTCCCATAATAATTTACTTCTTTAAACTGAGGGCTACTGAGATTATGGCTGCTAGCCTTTCATTTTTCAAATTGTTCATTTTTACTTTCTGCTTTTCAATCTACAATCAATATTTTCAAACAATTTTAGTTCACTGAAACCAGTGTTTGTTTTTACATTTTTTTTTATAAGAACACTTACCCCTTTACTAAAGATCTACCCTCTTAACAAATCTTTAAGTTTATAATACATTAGTGTTGGCTACAGGCATAATGTTGTACAGCACATCTCTAGAGCTTATTCATCTTAAGCAAAATGTTGCAGTTGCTATGGAAAACAGTACTGAGGTTCCTCAAAAAATTAAAAATAGAGCTATCATATGATCCAGCAATTCCACTTATGGTTATTAATCCAAAAGAACTGAAATCAGGATCCCAAAAGATATAAGCACTGCCATGTTCACTGCAGCACTATTCACAATAGCTAAGATGTGAAAGCAACCTAAATGTCCATTAACATAAATGGATACAGAAAATGTGGTATACACATACAATGCAATACTTTTCAGCCTTAAGAAAAAGAAGAAAATTCTACAATATGACACAACATGTACAAAATTTGAGAACATTATTCTAAGTGAAATATGGCAGTCACAGAAAGACTAGTCTTGTATGATTCAACTTTTACAAGGTACCTAAAATAGTCAAAATCATAGAATCAAGACTGGAATGGTGGTTGCCAGAGCCTGGGAGAAGTGGGAAATGAGGAGTTACTAAGAAACCACAGAATTTTTTAATCATAGTATATTTTACTGTTTCTGTCTTCTTTAAATTAGTACTAGAATGAGGCAATTTGCTCCTAGTTACACTCTTTTTAGAAACAATCTAATTTCAGTTTTCATTGTCCGTTTCATCATCTTATCTGTAAATGAAAAACATTCTAGTTCTTGTCCTATGGTTCTGTTATTTCAATGATAAATGCATCAACCTTACTCATTTTAACACGTTCACTTTGTCTCTAAACAAAGATAATACAAACCTGGAGACTATCTCTTGTGAAATGAATGTTATTAACAAAGGATTTTTTGCATAACCACTAACATATAATTGAGAGTATAATCTTACCTATGAAAATTGCTTTCTACAACTTGTCATAGTTTTACACATTTATGAGATAATTACATCATTTCTTTCCAATGAAAAGGAAATTGTAAAAAGGCACGAATGAGTTCACTTTGGAAGTTATAATCACTTATAACAATTTAGTCCAAATTATATGGATGAATTTATGCATGGAATGTTCTATGTGAATAAAATGTTTCTTTTGACAGTTCTGGGTGCAGGGATTGTCCATAAACATTTCAAACACACATGCACACACACATTTATGAACACATACACATGAACACATAAACTGTTTAGTGATAGAGACTATTTATAATAGTCTACATTAATTCCTTTACATCTTTTTTAAATGATTCATTACATTATATACTGGTTTACCCTACCTGTCCAGATCACTTTTGGTGACTATGAATTTTCCTTATAGATTCAGGTCCTACCATGCCCTTCCTCAGAATAAATCATCTATTTTTCTGCTTTGCTACTGCACCTACTTCACCTTCTATAATTGTGCATAAATACAGTAATGTCATATCAAGTGGAATTCATGTACTTATGTATCAGATTCTCCTTGATATAACTAGCTCTGCTAGAAGGTTATAAATCTCATTCATGTTTAAATACCAGTCCTAAGGACAAAGCTTCACATATAATTGTTGTTCAAATATTTATTGACTTGATAAATGTTCATTCCAAATAAAATAGGATGTAATAAAATAGGGTGTAATATTTATAAAATAGTAACTTCCTAAAGTTGATTCTATTAAAAGTTGTATCATATCTCTTCAATTTTTATTTTATCAAAATCATGATCCAATATAAATACCTCTGCATTAAATTAGTACACCTTAGGCAATCAGAAATAGTCCAAGAATATAAGTACACATGATATGCCTAAGTGTGGTATACAATTTAGTCAAATATGGAAATGAGGGCCACCGCTCTATTTTCAATCATCATATCAGCATTGGGAATAGTCAAAATAGAACAAAAGAACTCACTCATCTAAAATTAATTTGCAAAGTAAGACTCTTAGTGCTTATTATGGAAGCAAAAGGTTTTTATTTTCTTTAAATGAAAATAAATAACTCATAGATTCACTAACTCATTTTTTTCTATCTTTTTAAAAATAAAAGTAATATATGTTCATCAGCAAAAAATGCACAAGCTGTAGAAAGTACTAAAGCACCAGTTTAAAAAATAAACTGTACTCCTGAAGCATAGAGACATTCACTCTAATGTAAAAAAATGGTGCATTTCATTTCAAATATTTATCTGTGCATAGGTACATATGTGTGTGTGCGTACTTGTGTATGTGTGTATATTCACAAAAGATTGTTGGTATAATGTGACTGATATGGAATATAAGGTTTTTGCAGTCTACTCAACATTATGCCTCATTATCAAGTTCCTATTTAAAAGTTTAAATAAAAATAATATAAAATTAAATTTTAAAAAATTAAAGTATTTTAAAATTCTGTCATTAGTATATTTAAATACCTGAATTATATTCTATGCATAAATCATAGTTTAATTAACTGAATTTTTAATCAGATATACACTTTAAAATATTTTTGTGTTTATAAATTATCCTGCTCTCGATAATCTTTGCATTAATCTATGCTGTGATTTCTGAGATAATCCTTTATGAGCCTCAGATTTAAGGCTGATATCTACCTTTCTGATAATCAACTTCAACGTTTTCATTATATAAATCAAGTAAATTACTGGGCTAAGCGTGTGTTTTTATGATGCACCAGAACTTCTGTAATGTAATGAAATCTGAGTCCAAATATTAATGAAAATGTTTTATTGATGTTCCGTATATTGTTAATTAGAGATGAAGTATACAGTATGTTTTGCAGAGTCACACTTTGATATTCATTACCAGACTAGATTTGGGAATCAACATTTAGTTTATCACTCAAATAAGATACAGTTCATCATAAGGAAATCTGTTCATTTTTACTTCCTTAAAGCTTAGTGTAGTTATTATGAACTACTTTAACAGCACAAGATATGATAAGAAGTAAGAAAAACCACATTAACTATATGAGAAGAGGTCATATTATACACATAATATTAGTGGGGTTTTTGTTTGTTTAATTTTCTTTTATTGCCTCTTCTTAGGTTTTAGGAACTATTTCCAATAGCAGGAAATTACAATAAGAGAATCTTTAGTTGAAATCTCCCCAGTATATAATGACGTGAAAAGAACACTCATTTTGTGATTTCTTGTTAGAGAGATTAAGTATGTTAAAATTTTCTTAAGTCCAAACTTGGCAGATGATAAAACCAGTGAGCAAAACTTTTTCAGTAACTGTTGTAACCTTCACTGTTTGAACAAATAAACAGATTGATGGTTACACAATTAAATTATGTCTGTGTTAATCGAAAAACATCTTATAACACAGATCACCTATTACTGTGTTTAAACAAGTATTTTTCAGAAGAGATTATGGAACAAAATTTATCTCAGAAGCTTGTCTCTCTCTACTGCAGGTTCAGTCCATCTATTCCTTCATACATTCAGATGTGAATAATAGAGTCCTGAGTAAGCACACCATGTGAAAATATAATTATACTAAAACGCATTTTTCTTCCAGCTTTAAAATTACTTCTGATGTTAAATTACTGGGAAGCAAGGCAAATAATATAGGTCCATTTGTATAGCTCCTTGATGTCATGGAAAATAAGCATTAAAATTAGATCCAAGCTGAACAGGACAGGTGACTGAAGTGGAGTGAGCATTTTGATGCAAATGGAAAGAGAAAGACTGCCTGTAATAATGAAAGAAGCAATGAACCTGAGCTGAGCATGACTTTCTATGAGAATCTTGTCCCCACATATATAGTACATAGCTCCTATCTCCTCTTAGGCTCTGTCCAAACTCATTAGAAAGGTAATTGCAACTGTCTGTTCAAATACTGGAGAACAGCAATTGTCTTTTTTCCCCTTTCCTTTCTATCCCATTCACAGGTAATCTCGCCACTACGTCAGTTTATGATAAGGGAAGAACAAACCTTGAATCCCTTGTAACCACTGGGCTATTCACTGCTAGAATGAAGTAGAATCTGTTGTATTTAAAGTAGATTTAATTTTTTAAGGCACTGTAATTCTTAGTGGGAATTAGGTATATTATGTTAAAACTCTGCTAAAAGAGGATTACTCATCTATCTGAGAAGCCAAATCAATGCAAGTCATTTAAAAATAGTTTTGGCATTCACATACTTAATCCTTTAACATGCTCCATTGCAAAAATTTATTTCTGGGCTTCCCTGGTGGCGCAGTGGTTGAGAGTCCGCCTGCCAATGCAGGGGACACAGGTTCGTGCCCCAGTCCGGGAAGATCCCACATGCCGCGGAGCGGCTGGGCCCGTGAGCCATGGCCGCTGAGCCTGCGCGTCCGGAGCCTGTGCTCCTCAACGGGAGAGGCCACAACAGTGAGAGGCCCGCGTAACGCAAAAAATAATAATAATAATAAATTTATTTCTACCTTAGAGGTAAGAGTGGATTCCTCACAGAAATCAGGACTGTATCAGTTAACTGCCACCATAATGATAACTGTAGTTTTATTATTAACTTTCTAGTGTAATTATCATTACCCTACTAAGTTATTTTTCAAGTAGATAAAATACACGATCAATCAAGTATATTAAACTAAAATGTAATCTAACATAAAGCTTTGTTCCCTAATACAAATTACAAATGATACAGTGGGATAAGCGATGGCTTTTGGAGTTAGAGTCTAGTCCTAGCTATAACACTTTCTGTGTGACAGTCAGTTCATCACCTTTAAACTGGAAATAAAATACCATCAGTACAGTATTATTTCAAGTTAAATAAGACATTTTCTTAAGTCAGACATACAGTGATTTCCTATTAAATTACATATATTTTTATATCTTTACAAACAAACTTCTCAAACTTCTCTTGCATATATCAATTCTCAACTTTCTCAAACTTCTCTTTCATATATCAGGTTTTTTTGTCACTTTCCCCCCCAGAGGACCATGTATATTTATGTTCTCCATAACAGTTTAAAACATTTTTTGAAGACTTTCTTAATTGTCACTGTACACAGTCAAAAGGACTGCTATCCTTACATGTGATTCCATACCTTTTGGCAAAGCATATAGAGGGAAAAAAATGCTTATTTTTCCCATTAGACTATAATCTCTGATGAGCCTCTTTTTAATCAGTTTATCCCCAAAACAACTAAATGCAGATTATTTATCACAGTATCATATTATATAACAATCATAGTTGACATAAATTGAAATTCTGGCATAGCTGTAAGTAATCTTCAGGGCTTTAAGTCTTTTATCACTTCAATGTTAATGTAAGATCATGGAGCTAAACCTTTACTATATATTTACATTTTCATGCAGAACTCAAAAGCAGTTTGCAGATTTCAAGAGCATTATTACTTACATTCAATCAATTTCTACAGATCTTGCTTTTTTGTTTCTTTTTGACCCACAATTATGTCAAATAGCAGAGGATAAACCAATTTGCAAAGCACTTGTTGCAGTCAACTTTAAACACTAAATGTTATCATTTTGCTTTCCATAAAAGTACAATTGCTTCCATAAGTTTCCTGATCCTAATTATATGTCATTATTTATCAGGCTTCAATAAGAGATAAAAATATGCTCGTAGATTCTTATGGTATTTATAGATATTAATGCTATCTTGAAATACTTGGATTAAAAGTCAATTAAAAATTTATTTGAGCCCTAATTATTCAATAAAGATAGTTTATAAACATTGATCAATGGTATAAAGGCTATTTTTATATACTATCAATATTACTACAAGCTTCGACAACTGTATTGTGCTGTAAATTCTTTGAAATATAATCAATAAATTTCAATACATGGTGAAATCATAAGGTGATACTTGACAATGCCATAACTATGAATTTTATTTTTCATTTGGTAGATTTATTTGATATTTTTAAAATAAATTTAACCCTTTTGTAGGTGAGAAATGTGGTATTCAAAACACAATATCCCTTTGCATTGGTAATTCTTAGAAAAATAAAAATACATATAGACATGTAATATGCTTACATGTGTACGTCTCACATGACTTTCCCCATTTAATTTCCACATATGAAAGATAGACTACTCTATATATCTGTAAGCAATAAAACATCAAAGATATTTATGATGGTATTTATAGCCTATTTTACAAAGAGGCTACCCCTATGAAATTTGCAGTTAGGCACATTAAATGGAAATTCATTTTGATATACATCTCAGTAAATTATAAGGATTTATGTTTTATAAAAATTAACAAATACATAAGTAATTTTTTATACAATTCATTGGCTTCTTCCTTCTGTATTTTTTGCCCTTATGATTATGATAGCAGTTTACTGAATTCCTCAAAAATAACATTTCTTATTTAATGAAACAAAGAAGATAATAACATATGGTATTTATTTTGGTAGGATATGGTACTTATCCAAATTATTAACTCTCTGTCATTTTCATTTTAGAGATATCCAAAGCTATATAAATTGTAATTCATGGGAGTCATTTCCTTTAACTTGTACCTACATTCAGAAGGATAGAGAATATTCACCATTTTTGATAATAGATATATAGTGGACACAGGAAGTCAGTAAGAAAATCTACGATAATAATTAAGTCCTTGAAAATTCATGTCCTACAGTGTCTTACCACCACCCTTCCCAAAGCTTATCTTTCTCTGGTTAAATACAATCTGTTTCTTTAGCTATCTTCCTATGAGTTGAGACCTATCACAGTTTGGGTCAGAGTTTTATAGCAACTATACCAGCACTGTCCGATAAAGTATATTCCATGCCTGTGATGATGGAAATGTTCTACATATGCTCCTTCCATTATGTCAGTCACTAGTCACATGTGGTTGTTGAGCACTTCAGATGTGGCAAATGTGACTGAGGAACTTAATTTTAATTTTAAAAAATATTTTACTTAATTTATAACTATATTTAAATAGCTATATGTGGCTAGTTGCTACTGTCTTGGAAAACTTAGAACTAAAGTTCTTAATGGGTCCTTCCTAAAATCAAACACAATATTCCAGATGTGATGTGAACAGTTCTTTTTCTAGACATATATTTATGTGACTGTGTTACAAGTTAGTTCTCTGTAAGGAGACACTGAGAAGTTTGGCATGCACAGTATTCACTCAGGATTAATACCTGTAGAAGGGAGAGGAAGTGAGTGGGACTGGGTAGATAGAGGAGCCCATACAGGATACAGGTCTGAGAAATCCTAAGTCAAACCCCTGAGGAGATCTGGGAAGCCCATCTCTACTTCCATTGCTCAGATTTACTTTTTCGTACTTTCAGAGAACAGCACCTACAGCATTCTAGTAGGCCTTGCTTCCCCGGGCGAAACTCAGAGGATGTTGGTCAGAAAAACCAAAGTCCCCATCGGTGAAACTAGTCTTGAGGTGTCAACTTCATTTTCCTATCCTACTATCCATTCTAGATTCCTCTCATCATGAGCTGATACTTTTGTTGGTATTTGTGGCCTAACAGGTGGTACAGCTTAGATCCTCCAACCTGAGGAGCCTGTGCTCCCAGTCATCACAACTATGCAAAGCCAGAGTTGCTGCACTTGTTTATTCAAACTGAAAATTAGGCAATGAAATACCAAATGGATCACCTGGTTGCCACACATATTTTTACCTGTCCCCACTGTGTAATGTCAGCCCTACCTCATCCTGATGATCTGGGTCAAAGATGTCAGCCAGAATACTGAATTCTCTGTTTCCCTGCTTTATGCTGGATACAAGGAGCCTGAAGTACTCAGGAAGCAGCCATATTTAATAGTTCAATGGGACTCTTTCTGTTTCCCTGGAGAAAGTGTGCCCGCTACGGGGGCGCCATAAGATATAACCCTTCAGAAGCAAGATTCATGGGTATGGGAAGCACAAAGTACCCTACTGGGTCACTGGGAATGATGGTAAGGGTAAGTGGGGACTCCTTCTATTGCTTCTACTCCTTGGTTCCTGAAGTCACACATTCTTTCTACTGAGGACTGGCTATTCAATATTTATACTGAATCCTAGAAGACAGTGTGCCATCCTTGTAGTATATTACATCTGGGCTGGTGCTTCATCTGTACCTTCACAGACCACCCCAGTCACAGACCATCCAGCTGGTGATTTTAGATGGTGTAAAACGTGAAATGAACAGTGGAATCCATTCATCAACCAATTTCAGGATTCATTAGTCTCTATCAGCCAATCAAAAGGAATCCCCCATGTGGTCAGATGAATGAATTAAGGTGCAAAGAGGACGTTTGATACAGGAGTCTGGATTACTTGCTCATATAGCTTACATGAAGGAAAACTCTGGCCACGCTTGTGCTCAACCTTGGATGTACCACTTCTAACTTAAAATGAATTGCTCTTGACCGCACCCAAACACTGATTTGATTTTTCTGACATAACTGGCTCATTATAAGCAGATTTGGCTGCATGGCCATTTGGTGACCTATGGTCTCTATCACAGCTCAATAGCAAACCAATGATTTTTTTTAATGAATATAATTTTTGGCCACAGACAGAATAATATTGTTCTGGAATCTCAGAAGCCTGTACTGTGATTCGATGACTGTGGCTTCCCATTAGATTATGTTTTTTTTTTCTAACCACTTATACCTCAAATACCATAGGGTCTTAGCCAGTTGTATGGTCTAAGCAGCAGGGACGTTTACAACACAGTCTGGATGTGCTATAGAGCTCTTTTATGCTACATGCCCCACTCAGATGGTGACCTTTCATGTTATCCAGTATATGAGTTGAAATAGTGTTTCAATGTGTGGGATACGCTGCCTCCAGAATCTGATAAGGTTTACTAGGTATTGTTCTTCTCCCTTCATGATAGAAGATTCAAGTTGCAATAAGTTAACTTACACTTTGAAAGGGATATCCTAGCATACCTCTGATCACTGGATCCTTAAAAATTTTACTCATGTGGCATGCTACTGAATCTTCATAAATTTTATCTCCCATTTCTGAAATATATATGTCTTACCCAGTCCTCCAGGGTGTTAGCCACTTCTTGTTCATCTAGCCTAATGAGCATAATATCACCAAGTTAGTTGGTCAACATAAAATTCTATGGGATGGTCAGACAGTCCAGATCCCTTCAGACTATATTATGACATGTAGCTGAATAATTAACATACAACTGGGGCAAAACTGTAAATGCATATTTTTGTCTGTTCAATGTGACTGCAAAGTTCCTCATCCTTTTTCTGATCTGAGTTGAAAAGAATGCATTTGTGAAATTAATGCCACATATCACATTTCTGTGGCAGTTTAAATCTATTCTAATAAAGACATGCATCTAGCAGAGTGGCTTCAACTTCAGGGGAGGTGTGGTGAGGGTTTATTTGGTTGAGTTTGTGGTAAGCAGCTATCATATTCCAGCATTCACCTGCTTTTGAAGGGGCCAAAGTAGTTAATAAAATGGAGACAAGATGAGGACAACCAGCATGCACCATTCAGATCTCTAAAAGTGACCCTCATTTACATCATCCTCAAAAAATACAATATTATTTGTATTTACTGTAGTGACCAGAGGTAGCAGTTTCAAAGGCTTTCACATGTTCTCTCCTACTATGATAACCCTTGTCTTGCAGGCCAAGGACCCAATGGATGGGTTGTTCCAACTACCAAATACGTACATCCCAATTATACTTTTGGAAATGGGTAAATAATCATCAAGTGGATCTGCACATTTAATAGACCCAATGTAAACCAGACTTTATCTAGGACTGCAGATACTATCTAGTTCTAATTTGTCTCCACTTTAACAAGGGTGATGAATACTGATGTCAACTCAGATCCTATGTTTCATAATGTCAACATGTTTGGACACTTTATAACACCAGTGTACAGTTATCTGAGTAAATGGTTTAAGATCTCTTAAAGAAGGGCTAGGGAATAATTACAATGTATACTTTCTGTGATGTTATAAGGTCCTTCCTGCTGGGACTCAGCATTCTCTGGGCCAAATGAGTTCTGGGATTGAAAACTAGTTCAGAACTAGAAACTGGGCAATGGATTACCACTTCTACATTGGGGTGACTGCTCTACGGCTACTGGTTATATTTTCATGATTTCTTCTGATGACAAAGTTGAGTTGTACCCTTTTGGGATGTCTGCATTTTTGGTTTTAGGGATTTCGTGGGGTTTTTCAACCTTAACAATCTGCAGTTCTTGATCCCTTGGTTGTCACTCTATCATTTATGATAATTGCATCCATGTGACTTCTCAGGTTAAAAGCATGACCTCTGTGATTTTAGGGTTTTATGTTTTATCATTGTCATTGCTTTCAGTGAGCCTTATTTTTTAATGGTCTCTTCAACCTATAGTCCTGTCACACAGAGGAGAGCCACCACAAAATTTGTTACCAACTTCCACCTTATATCCTTTTTTAACTGAATAATCCTCTATGCAATCTAGTGTGCATTCTAGCTTTACACAGTAGATCTGTTCCAGAATGGCCACTTCTCCAAGATTTTTCATTCCTTCCTCTACCATCTGTCACAGTAATCCTGGTATTGCAGCTAACTCAGAATGTGCCCTAACTTTTTCCATCTTCTGGGAGCTATCTAAGTAGCAAGTTCATACCATCTCTTAGGTACTGCTAGATTGTTAAATCCTGTATCTTCAGAGAATTATCTCCTCTATTTTACGTTTAGGCTCCCTTGATTAAGCAACTTCAGAATTCTGCCCCATACATACCTTTCTGTTCCTTTAAGTACACACTGTCAACGTTTAGCAGCTCCTTTGGAGTACAGTCCCTTTCCTCTGTTATCAGATCTAGCATATCCATAGCTAGGATATGCTACAACTTGGCCTAGTTATAGTTAGATATAGCCTAGTGAACAGGATGGGAGGTGGGAACAAATCCTGTGAGGACACTTGTTTTCTTACAGGGAAGAGTATTTTTTTTTAATTTTAATAAAAATACATTCCTTTTTTTTTTTTTTTTTTTTTTTCTTGCGGTATCAGGCCTCTCACTGTTGTGGCCTCTCCCATCGCGGAGCACAGGCTCTGGACGCACAGGCTCAGAGGCCATGGCTCATGGGCCCAGCCGCTCCGCAGCATGTGGGATCCTCCCAGACCGGGACACGAACCCATGTCCCCTGCATCGGCAGGCGGACTCTCAACCACTGCGCCACCAGGGAAGCTCCAATTCTTGATGTTGTTATTTTCAACATTGGCACAAATAATTCAGCAGAGAATTCATTCTAAAAATATTTGTGAGTCATAAATGAAAAAGGAAATATGCACTAGAAAATATAATTGGGTTACAAAAAACAGAAACATTTTTTTTAAGTTTAGCAAATTGAAAGTTAATAGGCTTCTACACAGCAAAGGAAACTACCCACAGAATGAAAAGACAACTTATGATGTAGGAAAATATTTGTAAACCATATATATGATAACAGTTTTATCTCCAAGATAAGTAAGGAACTGCTACACAAGAGTAAAAACAAAACAAACAAAAAACACAAAAAAACTAATAGCCCAATTAAAAATGGGCCAAAGTATATATCTCCAAAGAAGACATACAAATGGCTAACAGATATATGAAAAAAAGAGATCAATGGCATTAATTACCAGGGAAATACAAATTGAAACCAAAATAACATATTACCTAACATCTATCAGGATGGCTATTACTAAAATACCAAAAGGTAACAAGTGTTGGTGAGGATATAGAGAAACTGGAACCCTCACATACTGTTGATGGGACTACAAAATGGTGTATCCTCTATGGAAAATAGTATGGGGGCATGCTCAAAAAATTAAAAATAGAACTATCATATGATCCTACAATACCACTTCTACATATTAACCTAAAATAATTTAAATCATGATATCAAAGAGATATTAGCATGCCAATGTTCCCTGCAGCACTACTCACAATAGTCAAAATGTGGAAGCAAACTAAATGTCCACTGACAGATGAATGAATAAAGAAAATGTGGGTTTGAGAGAAGATGGCGGAAGAGTAAGACGCGGAGATCACCTTCCTCCCCACAGATACATCAGAAATACATCTACATGTGGAACTGCTCCTATAGAACACCCACTGAACGCTGGCAGAAGACCTCAGACCTCCCAAAAAGCAAGAAACTCCCCACGTACCTGGGTAGGGCAAAAGAAAAAAGAATAAACAGAGACAAAAGAAAAGGGACGGGACCTGTACCAGTGGGAGGGAGCTGTGAAGGAAGAAAGGTTTCCACACACTAGAAGCCCCTTCGCGGGTGGCGACTGCGGGTGGCAGAGGGGGAAGCTTCAGAGCCATGGAAGAGAGCACAGTAACAGGGTGCAGAGGGCAAAGCGGAGAGATTCCCGCAGAGGATCGGTGCCGACCAGCACTCACCAGCCCGAGAGGCTTGTCTGCTCACCAGCCGGGAAGGGAGGGGGCTGGGAGCTGAGGCTCAGGCTTCGGTTGGAAGCCAGGATAGGACTGGGGTTGGCTGCATGAAAACAGCCTGAAGGGGTTAGTGCGCCACGGCTAGCCAGGAGGGAGTCCGGGAGAAGTCTGGAGCTGCAGAAGAGGCAAGAGACCTTTTCTTCCCTGTTTGCTTCCTGGGGCGGGAGGAGAGGGAATTCAGCGTGCCTCTTAAGGAGCTCCAGAGACGGGCGCGGAGCTGCCGAAGAGACAAGGGACTTATTCTTGCCTCTTTGTTTCCTGGGGCGCGAGGAGAGGGGATTAAACGTGCCGCTTGAGGGAGCTCCAGAGACGGGCGCGAGACGTGGCTATGAGCGCGGACACCAGAGACAAGCATGAGACGCTAAGGCTGCTGCTGGCGCCACCAAGAAGCCTGTGTGTGAGCACCGGTCACTCTCCACACCTCCCCTCCCGGGAGCCTGTGCAGCCTGCCACTGCCAGGGTACCGGGATCCAGGGACAAATTCCCTGGGAGAACGCATGGCGCGTCTCAGGCTGGTGCAACGTCACATTGGCCTCTGCCGCTGCAGGCTCATGCCGCATCTGTACCCCTCCCCCCGCCGGCCTGAGTGAGCCAGAGCCCCTGAATCAGCTGCTCCTTTAACCCCGTCCTGTCTGAGCGAAGAGCAGACGCCCTTGGGCGACCTAACACAGAGGCGGGGCCAAATCCAAAGCTGAACCCCAGGAGCTGTGCGAACAAAGAAGACAAAGGGAAATCTCTCCCAGCAGCCTCAGAAGCAGCGGATTAAAGCTCCACAATCAACTTGATGTACACTGCATCTGTGGAATACCTCAATACACAATGAATCATCCCAAATTGAGGAGGTGGACTTTGGGAGCAAGATATATTATTCTTTTCCCCTTTTTCTCTTTCTGTGAGCGTGTATGTGTATGCTTCTGGGTGAGATTTTGTCTCCATAGCTTTGCTTTCACCATTTGTCCTAGGGTTCTGACCATCCCATATTTTGTTTTTTTTTTTTTACTTTAAAAAATTTTTCTTCTTAATAATTATTTTTTACTTTAATAACTTTATTTTATTCTACTTTATCTTCTTTCTTTCTTTCTTCCTTTCTTTCTTGCTTCCTTCCTTCCTATCTTTATTCCTTCCTTCTTTCCTTTCATTTCTTCCTTCCTTTCTTCCTTCTTTCCTTCCTTCCTTCCTTTCTTTCTTTCTTTCCTTTCTATTTTTTCTCCCTTTTATTCTGAGCCATGTGGATTAAAGGCTCTTGGTGCTCCAGCCAGGTGTCAGGGCTGTGTCTCTGAGGTGGGAGAACCAACTTCAGGACACTGGTCCACAAGAGACCTCCCAGCTCCACGTGATATCAAATGGCGAAAAACTTCCAGAGAACTCCATCTCAACACCAAGACCCAGCTTCACTCAAAGACCAGCAAGCTACAGTGCTGGACACCCTATGCCCCAAAACTAGCAAGACAGGACCAGAGCCCAATTGATTAGCAGAGAGGCTGCCTAAAATCATAATAAGGCTACAGACACCCCAAAACACACCAACAGACATAGACCTGCCCACCAGAAAGACAAGATACAGCCTCATCCACCAGAACACAGGCACTAGTTCCCCCAACCAGGAAACCTACTCAACCCACTGAACCAACCTTAGCCACTGGGGACAGACACCAAAAACAATGGGAACTATGAACCTGCAGCCTGCAAAAAGGAGACCCCAAACACAGTAAGATAAATGAAATGAAAAGACAGAAAAACACACAGAAGATGAAGGAGCAAGGTAAAAACCCACCAGACCTAACAAATGAAGAGGAAATAGGCAGTCTACCTGAAA
>NC_041222.1:71424701-71428688 GCF_002837175.3 Physeter macrocephalus
CACGCCAAGACACATATTAATCAAACTATCAAAAATTAAATACAAAGAAAACATATTAAAAGCAGCAAGGGATAAACAACAAATAACACACAAGGGAATCTCCAAAAGGTTAACAGCTGATCTTTCAGCAGAATCTCTGCAAGCCAGAAGGGAGTGTCAGGACATATTTAAAGTGATGAAGGAGAAAAACCTACAACCAAGATTACTCTACCTAGCAAGGATCTCATTCAGATTTGATGGAGAAATTAAAACCTTCAAAGACAAGTAAAAGCTGAGAGAGTTCAGCACCACCAAACCAGCTTGACTACAAATGCTAAAGGAACTTCTCTAGGCAAGAAACACAAGAGAAGGAAAAGACCTACAAGAACAAACCCGAAACAAGTAAATGGTAATAGGAACATACATATAGAAAATTACGTTAAATGTAAATGGATTAAATGTTCCCACCAAAAGACACAGACTGGCGGAATGGTACAAAAACAAGACCCATATATATGCTGCCTACAAGAGACCCACTTCAGACCTAGGGACACATACAGACTGAAAGTGAGGGGATGGAAAAAGATATTCCATGCAAATGGAAATCAGAAGAAAGCTGGAGTAGCAATTCTCATATCAGACAAAATAGACTTTAAAATAAAAACTATTACAAGAGACAAAGAAGGACACTACATAATGATCAAGGGATCAATCCAAAACACAAGCTTTAAATGATACATTACACAAGATGGACTTAATTGATATTTATAGGACATTCCATCCAAAAACAACAGAATACACATTTTTCTCAAGTGCTCATGGAACATTCTCCAGGATAGATCATATATTGGGTCACAAATCTAGCCTTGGCAAATTTAAGAAAATTGAAATCATATCAAGTATCTTTTCTGACCACAACGCTATGAGACTAGATATCAATTACAGGAAAAGATCTGTAAAAAATACAAACACATGGAGGCTAAACAATACACTACTTAATAACGAAGTGATCACTGAAGAAATCAAAGAGGAAATCAAAAAATACTTAGAAACAAATGACAATGGAGACACGACGACCCAAAACCTATGGGATGCAGCAAAAGCAGTTCTAAGAGGGAAGTTTATAGCAATACAATCCTACCTTAAGAAACAGGAAACATCTCGTATAAACAACCTAACTTTGCACCTAAAGCAATTAGAGAAAGAAGAACAAAAGAACCCCAAATTTAGCAGAAGGAAAGAAATCATAAAGATCAGATCAGAAATAAATGAAAAAGAAATGAAGGAAACAATAGCAAAGATCAATAAAACTAAAAGCTGGTTCTTTGAGAAGATAAATAAAATTGATAAACCATTAGCCAGACTCATCAAGAATAAAAGGGAGAAGACTCAAATCAATAGAATTAGAAATGAAAAAGGAGATGTAACAACTGACACTGCAGAAATACAAAAGATTATTAGAGATTACTACAAGCAACTGTATGCCAATAAAATGGACAACCTGGAAGAAATGGACAAATTCTTAGAAATGCACAAGCTGCCGAGACTGAACCAGGAAGAAATAGAAAATATGAACAGACCAATCACAAGCACTGAAATTGAAACTGTGATTAAAAATCTTCCAACACACAAAAGCCCAGGACCAGATGGCTTCACAGGCGAATTCTATCAAACATTTAGAGAAGAGTTAACATCTATCCTTCTCAAACTCTTCCAAAAGATAGCAGAGGGAGGAACACTCCCAAACTCATTCTATGAGGCCACCATCACCCTGATACCAAAACCAGACAAAGACGTCACAAAGAAAGAAAACTACAGGCCAATATCACTGATGAACATAGATGCAAAAATCCTCAACAAAATACTAGCAAACAGAATCCAACAGCACATTAAAAGGATCATACACCATGATCAAGTGGGGTTTATCCCAGGAATGCAAGGATTCTTCAATATACGCAAATCAATCAACGTGATACACCATATCAACAAACTGAAGGAGAAAAACCATATGATCATCTCAATAGATGCAGAGAAAGCTTTTGACAAAATTCAACACCATTTATGATAAAAACCCTGCAGAAAGCAGGAATAGAGGGAACTTTCCTCAACATAATAAAGGCCATATATGACAAACTCACAGCATACATCGTCCTCAATGGTGAAAAGCTGAAACCATTTCCACTAAGATCAGGAACAAGGCAAGGTTGCACACTCACCACTCTTATTCAACATAGTTTTTGAAGTTCTAGCCACAGCAATCAGAGAAGAAAAAGAAATAAAAGGAATCCAAATCAGAAAAGAAGTAAAGCTGCCACTCTTTGCAGATGACATGATATTATACATAGAGAATCCTAAAGATGACACCAGAAAACAACTAGAGCTATTCAATGAATTTTGTAAAGTAGCAGAATACAAAATTAATGCACAGAAATCTCTGGCATTCCTATACAATAATGATGAAATATCTGAGAGTGAAATTAAGAAAACACTCCCATTTACCACTGCAACAAAAAGAATAAAATATCTAGGAATAAACCTACCGAAGAAGACAAAAGACCTGCATGCAGAAAATTGTAAGACACTGATGAAAGACATTGAAGATGATACACACAGATGGAGAGATATACCATGTTCTTGGATTGGAAGAATCAACATTGTGAAAATGACTCTACTACCCAAACCAATCTACAGATTCAATGCAATCCCTATCAAACTACCACTGGCATTTTTTACAGAACTAGAACAAAAAATTTCACAATTTGTATGGAAACACAAAAGACCCCGAATAGCCAAAGCAATCTTGAGAACGAAAAATGGAGCTGGAGGAATCAGGCTCCCTGACTTCAGACTATACTACAAAGCTACAGTAATCAAGACAGTATGGTACTGGCACAAAAACAGAAATATAGATCAATGGAACAGGATAGAAAGCCCAGAGATAAACCCACACACATATGGTCACCTTATCTTTGATAAAGGAGGGAAGGATATACAGTGGAGAAAAGACAGCCTCTTCAATAAGTGGTGCTGGGAAAACTGGACAGCTACATGTAAAAGTATGAGATTAGAACACTCCTTAACATCATACACAAAAATAAACTCAAAATGGGTTAAAAACCTAAATGTACGGCCAGACACTATCAAACTCTTAGAGGAAAACATAGGTAGAACACTCTATGACATAAATCACAGCAAGATCCTTTTTGACCCACCTCCTAGAGAAATGGAAATAAAAACAAAAATAAACAAATGGGACCTAATGAAACTTAAAAGCTTTTGCACAGCAAAGGATACCATAAACAAGACCAAAAGACAACCCTCAGAATGGGAGAAAATATTTGCAAACGAAGCAACTGACAAAGGACTAATATCCAAAATTTATAAGCAACTCTTGCAGCTCAATAACAAAAAAACAAACAACCCAATCCAAAAATGGGCAGAAGAACTAAATAGACATTTCTCCAAAGAAGATATACAGATCGCCAACAAACACATGAAAGAATGCTCAACATCATTAATCATTAGAGAAATGCAAATCAAAACGACAATGAGATATCATCTCACACCGGTCAGATTGGCCATCATCAAAAACTCTAGAAACAATAAATGCTGGAGAGGGTGTGGAGAAAAGGGAACCCTCTTGCACTGCTGGTGGGAATGTAAATTGATACAGCCACTATGGAGAACAGTATGGAGGTTCCTTAAAAAACTACAAATAGAACTACTCTATGACCCAGCAATCCTGCTATTGGGCATATACCCTGAGAAAACCATAATTCAAAAAGAGTCATATACCAAAATGTTCATTGCAGCTCTATTTACAATAGCAAGGACATGGAAGCAACCTAACTGTCCATCAACAGATGAATGGATAAAGAAGATGTGGCACATATATACAATGGAATATTACTCAGCCATAGGACTTGAAGATATCGGGGCGGGGAAGGGTAAGCTGTGATGAAATGAGAGAGTGGCATGGACATATATACACTACCAAACATAAAATAG
>NC_041222.1:71428783-71453298 GCF_002837175.3 Physeter macrocephalus
GGGAAGGGTAAGCTGTGATGAAATGAGAGAGTGGCATGGACATATATACACTACCAAACATAGGGTGGATAGCTAGTGGGAAGCAGCCACATGGCACAGGGAGATCAGCTAGGTGGTTTGTGACCACCTAGAGGGGTGGGATAGGGAGGGTGGGAGCGAGGGAGGCGCAAGAGGGAAGAGATATGGGAACATATGTATATGTATAACTGATTCACTTTGTTGTAAAGCAGAAACTAACACACGATTGTAAAGCAATTATACTCCAATAAAGATGTTAAAAAAAAAAAGAAAATGTGGTATATACATAAATGAAATACTACTCAGCTTTTAAAAAGGAATGGGATTTTGCAATATGCCACAACATGCATGAATCTTGAGTGCCTTCTGCTAAGTGAAATAAGCCAGTCACAGAAAGACAGATACTGTATGATTCCACTTACATAAGGGATCTAAATAGTAAAATTCATAGAATCAAAGAGTAAAATGGTGGTTTCAAGGGACTGGAAGGAGTGAGAAAGGCAAGTTACAAATCAATGGACATAAAGTTTCAGTTATACAAGATGAATAAACTCTAGAGATATGATATAAAACACTGTATCTGTAAGTCAACAATAATATATTTAACATTTAAAATATTTTTAAGAGGCTAGATCCCTTTCCAAAATACAAAATAAACTTAATAGGAACAAATATTAAATACAAAAATTGAATACAAAAACAGTAAATGAACATGTGAATTATGGAGGTAGGTGAATACAAAACACTAACAATCAGAATCATACTGTTGCCCCCCTATAGTGATCCATCATCTGTTATATAGGAAAACTTATTTTTCCCTGACTAATGTGCCTGATAGGGAAAATGTTGTATCCTCCCTTTTAAATTCTGAATCTTACCTAGTATGTGAGGATATTGCCTAATATCCCCAAAGGACCAAGAAACATGTAACTTACAAGAGAAACCCCATAGGCTCTCAGGAGATTTCTCAGCAGAAACCATACATGCCAGAAGAGTTGGGTGATATATTCAATGTGCTGAAAGAGAAAAACCTCCAACAAAGAACACTCTATACTGAAAAGGTATCCTTCAGAAATGAAGTTGAGATAAAGACTAACAAATGCTGAAGGACTTCACCACTACTAGAACCACTTTATAATAAGTGCTGAACGGAGTTCTTCAAACTGAAATGATAGAACACTAATTAGTAACATGAAAACATATGAAAATATACAACACACTGGTAAAGGTAAGTATATAGTCAAATTTAGAATAATCTAATATTTAATATGGTGCTGTGTTAATGACTTAACTCTAGTATTCAGGTTAAAAGGGTACGGAAAATAAATATAGTATCGAACATAACTATAGCTACAAATAATTTGTTAATATACAATATAAAAAGGGGTAAACTGTGATGTCAAAACATAAAAGTGGGAGTAAAAGGGTAGAATATTTGTTTGTGGTCAAAGTTAAGTGTTTCTCTGCATAAAATAAACTGTTATATCCATAAAATGTCTTATGTAATTGCCACAATAACCACAAAGCAAAAACCTATACTAGATTCACAAAAGATAAGGAGAAAGGAATCAAAGCATTCCACTATGGAAAATCATCAATTCACAAAGAAAGGCAGCTAAAGTGGAAAACAAGAAACAAGGACAATTCAAAAGAGCCAGAAAATAACTAATAATATAAGCATTAGTAAGCCTATACTTATAATAGTTACTTTAATGTAAATGGATTGGATTCTCCAATCAAAAGGCACAGATTGGCTAGATGGATTAGAACAAACAAACAGGAGCTTCTGAGAAGATGGCAGAGTAGAAGGATGTGCGCTCACTCCCTCATGCAAGAACACCAGAATCACAAATAACTGCTGAACAGTCATCACCAGGAAGACACTGGAACTCACCAAAAAAGATACCTCACTTCCAAAGACAAAGGAAAAGCCACAATGAGATGGTAGGAGGGGTGCAATCACAATAAAATCAAATCTTATAACCACTGGTGGGTGACTCACAAACTAGAAAACAATTATACCACAGAAGTCCACCCACTAGACTGAAGGTTCTGAGCCCCACATCAGGCTTCCCAACCTGGGGGTCCAGCAACAGTAGGAGGAATTCCCAGAGAATCAGACTTTGAAGGCTAGTGGGATTTGATTGCAGGACTTCTACAGGACTTGGGGAAACAGAGACTCCACTCTTGGAGGGCACATACAAAGTAGTGTGTGCATCAGGACCCACGGGGAAGGAGCAGTGACCCCACAGGCAACTGAACCAGACCTACCTGCTAGCGTTGGAGGGTCTCCTGCAGAGGCCGGGGGTGGCTGTGGCTCACAGTGGGGACAACTGGCTCACAGTGGGGACAACTGGCTCACAGCGGGGACAATGACACTGGAAACACTTCTGGGAAGTACTCCTTGGCATGAGCCCTCCTGGAGTCTGCCATTAGCACCACCAAAGAGACTGTAGCCTCCAGTGCTGGGTTGCCTCAGGCCAAACAACCAACAGGGAGGGCACTCAGCCCCTCATCAGCAGACAAGCAGATTAAAGTTTTACTGAGCTCTGCCCTCCAGAGCAAAATCCAGCTCTACCCACCACCACTCCCTCCCAACAGGAAGCTTGCACAAGCCTCTTAGATAGCCTCATCCACCAAGGCGCAGACAGCAAAAGCAAGAAGAACTACATTCCTGCAGCCTGTGGAACAAAAACCACATTCACAGAAAGACAGACAAAATGAAAATGCAGAGGACTATGTACCAGATGAAGGGACAAGATAAAACCCCAGAAAAACAACTAAATGAAGTGGACATAGGCAACCTTTCAGAAAAAGAATTCAGAATAATGATCGTGAAGATGATCCAGGACCTACAAACAACAAATCTACAAACAACAAATGCTGGAGAGGGTGTGGAGAAAAGGGAACCCTCTTGCACTGTTGGTGGGAATATAAATTGATACAGACACTATGGAGAACAGTATGGAGGTTCCTTAAAAAACTAACAGAATTACCATATGATCCAGCAATCCCACTACTGGGCATATACCCAGAGAAAACCATAATTCAAAAACACACATGCACCCCAATGTTCACTGCAGCACTATTTACAATAGTCAGGTCATGGAAGGAACCTAAATGCCCACTGACAGACAAATGGATAAAGAAGATGTGGTACATATATTCAATGGAATATTACTCAGCCTTAAAAATAAACGAAATTGGGTTATTTGTAGAGATATGTATGGACCTAGAGACCGTCATACAGAGTGAAGTAAGTCAGAAAGAGAAAAATAAATATCATATATTAACGCATATATGTGGAATCTAGAAAAATGGTACAAATGAACTGGTTTTCAAGGGAGAAATAGAGACACAGATATAGAGAACAAATATATGGACACCAAGGGGGGAAAGCGGGGTGGGTGGTGGTGGTGGTGGTGGGATGAACTGTGAGGTTAAGATTGATATATATACACTAATATGTATAAAATAGATAACTAATAAGAACCTGCTCTATAAAAAAAATAAAATTCAAACAAACAAAGACCCAACTACATGCTGCCTAAAAGAAACTCATATCAGCTTTAAGGGCACACATAGGTTCAAAGTTAAGACATGGAAACAGATAATCTATGCGAGTGGAAAGCAGTAGTAACTAAGCTTACATCAGTCAAGAGTCTTTAAGCCAAAAACTATAACAAGACATTGAGATATTTATTATATAAGGATAAAGTAGTCAATTCATCAAGAAGATTTGACAATCATAAATATATATCCATGTAACATTGAAGCACTCAATTATATTAAGAAAATACTAACAGCTCTGAATAAAGAGATAGACAACAATACAGTAATAGTAGGGACTTCTATAGTGTACTTTCAAAATGATAAATCATCTAGGCAGAAATTCAATAAGGAAATGTTGGACTTGAACTGTATTTTAGACCATATAGATCTAACAAGTACAAATAGAACATTTCATCCAGCAGCAGCAGAACACATTCTACTCAAGCACACATGGAACATTCTCAGGATAAATCATATGACAAGTCAAAAAAAATTCAGTAAATACAAGAAGCCTGAAATCATACCAAATGCCTTTTCTGATCACAGCAGTGTGACACTAAATATTAGTAACAGGAGGAAAGATGAAAAATCCCAAATATGTGACAATTAAAGCACTCCTTATAAGCAATATGTCAGAGAAGAAATTGAAAGAGAAATCAAAAATATATTGAAACAAATGAAAATGGAAACACATTTCAAATCCTATGAGATGAAGCAAAAGCAGTTCTAAGTGGAAAATTTATAGTAATAAATGTCTACATTAAGAAAAAGAAAGATCAAACAACCTAACATTATACCTTAGTGAACTAGAAAAAGAACAAATTAATCCCAAATTCAACAAAAAAGAAGGAAATGACAAAGGTAAGAGTGGAAATAAAGGGAGTAGAGATCAAAAAAAAAATACAAAAGATCAATAAAACTAAGAGTTGCTTTTTTGAGAACATAAACAAAATTGACAAACCTTTAACCAGACTAAGAAAAAACCCCAGAAATTTCAAATAAATAAAATTAGAAATGAAAGAGGAGATATTACAACTGATACAACAACAATACAATCAAAGAGGTTACTATGAACAATTACAGGCCAACAAATTAGATAACCTAGAATAAATGGTGACATTGCCAAAAACATACAACCTACAAAAACTGAATGATGAAGAAATGAAAAATCTGAACAGACCATTAATGAGTAAGGTGATTGAAACAGTAATCCAAAATCCCCCAACAAAGAAAAGCAAAGGATCAGATCATTTCCCTGGTGAATTCATCCAAACATTTAAGAATTAACATCAATATTTCCCAAACTCTTCCAAAGAAATGAGGATGAAGGAAAATCCCTAAACTAATTTTACAAGACCAGTCCTGGTACTAAAGCCAGATAAGGACTCTAGGGAAAATAAACTACAGGTCAATATTATGGATGAATAGAGATGCAAAAATCCTCAAAATATTAGCAAACCAAATTTAATAGCACATTGAAAAGATCATACACCATGATAAAGTGGAATTTATCCCTGGAATGCAACAGTTGTTCAACATAAGCAAGTTGATAAATGTGATACACCACAATAAGAGAATGAAAGATAAAAATCATATCTTCCTCTCAATTAATGTAGAAAACACATTTGAGAAAATTCAACATCTTTTTATGATAAAAACTCTCAATAAATTGAGTACAGAAGATATGTACCTCCACATAATAAAGGCCATATATGACAAGTCCATAGCTAACACCATATGCAATGTTAGAAAGCAGAAAGTTTTTCTTCTAAGATCAGGAACTAGACAAGGGTGCCCACTCCTATCACTAGTAGTCAGCATAGTACTGGATGTCCCAGCCAGAGCAATCAGACCAGAAAAAGAAATAAAAGGCATCAAAATCAGAAGAAAATAAGTAAAACTCTTTGTTGGCAAACAACATCTTAACATATATAAAATCCTAAAGAGCCATCAAAAAACTGTTGAAATTAATAAACAATTCAGCATAGCTGTGGGGTATTAAAATCAATGTATAGAAATCAATTGTTTCAATATGGGAAAAAAAAGTATCTGAAAAAGAAATAAAATAATTCCATTCACAGCAGCATAAAAAAATACAATATTTAAGGATACCTTTAACCAAGGATGTCAAAGTTCTGTACACTAAAAACTTTTAAGACTGTAATGAAAGAAACTAATGAAGATACAAGTAAATACAAATATACTCTAAGAACATGGATTAGAAGAATTAATATTATTAATATATTCAAACTATCCAAAGCCATCTATAGATTCAATGCAATTCCTATTAAAATTCCTATGGCATTTTTCACAGGAATCAAAAACAAAATCTAAAATTTGTACAGGACAAGAAAAGACCCTAGATATCCAAAGCAAAGCTGAGAAAGGAAATAAAGCTGGAGGCATCACATGTCCTGATTTCAAACTATATTACAAATCTACAGATATTAAAACTGTATGGTACTGGCATAAAAATAGACATAGACCAATAGAGGAGAAAAGATCTCAGAACTAAACTCCCACATATACAGTCAATAAAAATTTGACAAGAGAGCCAAGAATACTCAATGGGGAAATGATAGTCCCTTCAGTAAACGGTGCTGGAAAAACTAGATATCATAGCAGTAAAATGAAATTAGACCCGTATCTCACACCAGTCACAAAAATTAACTTGAAATAAATTAAAGACTTAAACATTAGAACTGAAACTGTAAAACTCATACTGGAAAATAAGGCAAAAGCTTCTTGACATTGGTCTTAGCAGCATATTTTTTGGATATAACACTGAAAGTATAAGCATTGAAAGTAATTAACAAAATGAAAAGGCAACCTACAGAATGAAAGATAACATCTGCAAATCACATACCTGATAAAGGGTTAATAATTCAAAATAAAAAAGGAACTCATATAACAATAGCAAAGAAGCAACCAATGATTTTTAAAAATGGGCAGAGAAACCAAATAGATATTTTTCCAAAGAAGACATACAAATGTCTGATATTTACGTGAAGAGATACTCAACATCACTAATCATCAGAGAGATGCCACTAAAAGACACAATGAGATACCACCTTACACCACTTGGTGGAAAATAGCATAGTAGCTACTAAAAAATGGAAAATAGCATAGCAGCTACTAAAAAAAATAAATTTAAAAAAAAGAAGAACTACCATATGATCCAACAATCCTACTTCTGTGTAATTATCAAAAGGAAATAAAATCACTGTCTCAGAGATATTGCATTCCCATGTTCACTGAAACATTATTTACAATAGCCAAGATACAGAAACAATCTAAGTGTTCATCTACAGATGAATGAATAAAGAAGATGTGGAATATATGTACAATGGAATATTATTCAGCCTTGAGAAGAAGATAATCCTGCCATTTGTGACAACATGGATGGACCTAGAGCACATTATGAAATAAGTGAAATAAGTGTGAAGTAAGTTAGACAGAGAAGAACAAATACTGTATGTACTTATGTGTGGAAATTTTTTTAAAAAGACAAACTCTATAGAATCAGAAAGTGGGATTGGTTGGGGGGGGGGTGTTGCCATGAGTTGGAAGGTAATAGAAATGAGACATTGGTCAAAGGGTACAATCTTCGAGTTATAAGACAAATAATTTCTGAGGATCTAATATACATCATGGTGATTATCATTTATAATACTATATTACATACTTGGAAGTTTCTAAGAGAGATCTTAAATGTTATCACAACAAAAAAAGAAATGGTGACTATATGATGGCAATATTAGCTAATGCTACTCTGGTAATCATTTCACAATATCAAACCAACATGCTGTACATTGTAAACTTATAATGTTATATGTGAATTATATCTGAATAAGCCTGGAAAGATAGTAGTGCTACTTTGCTAAATTAATGATACAAATAACAGTTGATGACTAGAAACAATTTCATCACAGCACCATCCCTCCAAATGTGGTATATTGAGATTTGATGATATTTATAATATAAAATTTACACATTAAACTTACTGATGGCACTAGAATATTTGGAGTACACACCCTGTACCTAATGCTATATTGCCTTCACTCTATTTTTTTGTTATTGAGCTCCTATTAATCCATTCCAATTTATCACAGTTCTATATCCTATATTTACTTTGAATCCTAGGAAGAATGAAAGATAACACATAAAGTGAGCATATGTATAGAAGCACAGGGAATTTTGCACCAAATTGACCATTTGTACATCTAATTATCTCCATAAGTGAATATTCATGTCAGGTTCTAAAAAAAAAAATGTATGAAAAGATGCCCTGGGCTGTGGTTCAAACAGGGGGATAAAGAGAGTAATTGGTCCAGATGTCTACTGAAAGATTTGTTATTTTCTTCCCCTAGAACATAACCTATCCACCCATAAATAACTGCACGGGCAAGCTGTAAACCTTTACTCTTTGGTCTTTTTTTAGTAGAGCTTTGCAGAATTGATTTATACTTACATTATACCTACTACTGTGTCAAGACAGCTTATTGGGAATCTCCATTATTAATTGATTATTTTAATACAAAACTGAATAAGCTAAGTAGATCATATAGGCATTACAAAATGACTATTCAAGAACTAAAGCCTATAATATTCCTTATGACTTTAATGCTGCAATATTATTACATAAAATAATGTGAAATACAAATGTATTTATAACTGCTCTATTGGAGGATGAATCCGTTCCAGTGTAGGGTTTATTTTCCTTATGTTATTTAATTAAAATAATGCACACTGTATCTGCTACATTACACTTTATAACTCCAAAAGTAGTTTTAATAGTCTATTGTGCACATCAGCTGTCCCTGATCTTCTGACATTCCTATGCAGTGTATTTATTCATATGTTTTTGCTTTGTTGCTCAAAAACTTACTTCTATGCATTATGGTTCTGCATCATGACTCACAAATGGCCTTGGAAAAGTATGGGTGAATCACTGTATTGGCACCATCATAAAGATAAGTGTTTTCTACACTCAGTGTGAGAGGTCCTATCAAAACAGTTACCTGCCTGTGTTCTTAAACAGAGAAAGAAACATGATGATGGAATCTGAGCAGTAGCTGCCATGTTAATCCACGGCAGTTTTCCTACTGGAAGAAGAGTGGCGAGGTGTTTATGTGTTTTTTTTTCTTTTTGTCAGTCTCTACATTCACATTCAGCTCTATCACTTATTAGCTATGCTCTTCTACAAATTAATCCTTGAGTCTCACTTTCTCAAGAGCAATACTCTACCACTCTTTTCATCTCATCTTGTAGAACCAAAAATAAGTAAGTAAATTTTTTTAAAGGAAAAGAAATTTGGGAAAAAAACATCGAATACCTAATATTTCTGTGCTCATACTAGGGCAGTTTTGTACTGATGGGTAAAATCCCACAACAGATGAGTAGAAGCTACATATTCATGATCATTAACCTACCTGCCTATAAATTCTACTACAGTTTTGGGGTCCCTGAATTACAAAGTGCAATGGCTGTTATGCTTAGCCACTCTTGTCAAATCTCCACGTATCATCCCGATCCCCATCCCATATGTCTCTCTTACTGGCATAGAATTATTTTACATTATATGTTATACAGTTATCTGGAGTTGTGAGATATAAACCTCCTCAACCACCAAACATGTAAATGTATCTACATTTGCAAATTACCCCATTTATTTAAACACAAGTTTTTATCAGTTAACTAAAGCTTTGTAAACTTCATTAATTTTTCATGTAACTTTTGCTTTCTTGACATCTTTATTGTGTTTCTATTCTCTAATTCATGCTTTTTTTTTAATTTTGAACTTTATTATTTCCTTTCTTCTATTTATTTTGAGTATAGTCTGCCTTTATTTTTCTAGTTTCTTAACATGGATATTTAGATTATTGATTTATCTATTTTCTTTAATAAAACCAGTTAAAAATAAATTTCTTTATCAGCACTACTTTAAGTATATTCAATAAGTTTTGGTATGTTGTGTTTTGTTTTCATTAATATCAAGATATTTTCTAATCTCTATTGTGATTTCCTCTTTGACTCATTGTTTTTATGATTATTTTATTTAATGTCCACATAATTGTAAATTTACCAAATTTCCTTCTGCTATTTTCTAACTTCCTTACCCTATGGGATGAGAACATACCTTGTATAATTTCAATATTTTTATATTTGTGACATGTTTCATGACCTAACATATAGTCTATCCTGAAGAAAGTTCCATGTATATTTGACAAGAATATGTACCCTGGTGACATTGCATGGAATGTTCTATATGTGTCCCTTAGGTTTGTGTTAGAGTATTGTATTGCTCAAGTCTTCTAGTTTGCTGTTGATCTGCCTATTTATTCTATTTGTTATCAAATGTGGTGTACTTAATTTTACCGAATTTTCAATTTCTCTCCTCAATTCTGTAACTTTGCTTCATATATTTTGTTACTCTGATGTTGGTTGCACTTATACAGTTTATAAATGGTATATCTTCTTGACTGACACTTTTATCATTTTTAAATGTCCTATTGGCATGTAGTAACAACTTTGTCTTAAAATCTCTTTTGTCTAACATTAGTATTGTTATGCCAGCTCTTTTTCAAATTACTGTTTGCATGCTATATATTCTTTCCACCCTTTTACTTTCAATCCAATTTAGCAATTTTTCAGCCTTATTTCTTCATTCTTTCTGCTCCTTTTTCCCTCTCTTTTTCTTCTGAGACTCCACTGTGCGTATGTTTGTATGTTCATTGTTGTCCCACAGGTCTCTGAAGTTCTGTCTATTTTTCTTCATTATTTCTCTCTTAATTCCTAAGACTGGATATTATAAGTTGATTTATCTTCAAGGTCACCCATTCTTCATTAGCTCAAATCTACTGTTGAGTCTACAGTGAATTTTTAATTTTAGCTTTTATGAATTTTTAATTTTAGCTTTTGTACTTTCCAACTCAATAATTTCTACTTGGCTCTATTTTATAATTTCTATCTCTTTACTGATATTCTCTATTTATTGAGATAATCCTATTTTCCATTAGTTCTTCAGAAATTGTTTCCTTTAGTTTTTGAACATAGTTTAAACAGTCAACTTAAAATTTTTGTTTAATAAGTCTAATATTTGGCTTTCCTCCAGGATAGTTTCCATTGACTACGTTATTACCTATGTATGGGCCATAATTTCTTGTTCTGTTACCTATCTCACATGTTCTTCTTTTGTTGAAAAATTGAAATTTTAGGGCTTCCCTGGTGGCGCAGCGGTTGCGCGTCCGCCTGCCGATGCAGGGGAACCGGGTTCGCGCCCCGGTCTGGGAGGATCCCACATGCCGCAGAGTGGCTGGGCCCGTGAGCCATGGCCGCTGAGCCTGCACGTCCGGAGCCTGTCCTCCGCAACGGGAGAGGCCACAGCAGAGGGAGGCCCGCATACCACAGAAAAAAAAAAAAAAATTGAAATTTTAAATAACATGTGGCAATTTTGGAATGAAGATTCTCCCCCCTCCCCAGGGTTTGTTGTTATTGCTGTTTACTTATTAGGGTGCTTTCCTGAACTAATTCCATCAAGTCTATATTCTTTGTCAGCTATAGCTACTGAAGTCTCAACTTAGATTAAGGGTCAGCTAGTGATTGAACCGAGATTATGCTAAATGCCCCAATCAAATAATTCTTCTAGCATTTACCAAGGGACTCGGTGTGCATTTTAGGGCATACCTTCAATGCTCAGACAGGCAGTTTATGGCTCTGGTTAGATTTCACTTTTTGCCTGCATAGAGACTCAAGGTCAGCCAGAAAGGAGAGCTAAGGTTCTTCTCAGTTCTTTCCTCAGCATACACATACCTCTGGAAATACACAGTCTTACACATGAATGTTACCTTCTAAATTCCTAGGAATATGTTGAAATTTTTCCAAGCCCCTTTAGACATCTCTTTCCAGAGTTTTTTTCATTTTAAATAATCATCAGCCTTACATTTTCCTCAACTGTTATCACTGTCTCAGGCAGCTGCATTGTTAACCAGTTACTACTGACTGCTTTTGAAAAAACACACCTGAGATAAAGGCTATTGTTAGCTCTGGAACACCTCTCAGTAAGGTCAAATAAAGAAAAGCCTTGTGAGGGGGGTTTTACAGGAAATTGTTATGCAGGTCCAATAATGACCACTCTCTGGATATGGGGGTTTGGAGGAGCTCCAATTCTGTTCTGTTCCCTCCAGTGGCTTCTAAGCTGCTGGTTTTCATAATCATTTCAGGCTGTTGATTTTTTTGTTTGTTTTTGGGGTTTTTTTTTTAGTATAATTGCTTTACAATGTTATGTTAGTTTCTGCTGTACAACAAAGTGAATCAGCTATATGTATACCTATATCCCCTCCCTCTTGGACCTCCCTCTCACCCACCCCCATCCCACCCATCTAGGTCATCACAGAGCACCGAGCTGAGCTTCCTGTGCTATACCGCAGATTCCCACTAGCATCTATTTTATACATGGTAGTGCATATATGTCAATTCTAATCTCCCAATTCATCCCACCCTCCCCTTCCCCCCGTGTCCATCCGTCCATTCTCTCCATCTGCGTCTCTATTCTTGCCCTGCAAATAGGTTCATCTGTACCATTTTTCTAGATTCCATATATATGCTTTAATTTCAAACCTATCCCAGAACTGAGGAGACAGGGATTGGAATAGAAACAGTCACAATGCCACTATTACAAAAGTTACAAAGTTACAAAGCTCACTATTCTTACCTAGATTTAACCATTTGTTGAAGAAATGCTCCCAGCATTGTTGCACATTTTGGTTAACTTCCCAAGTACTGAAAAAGTTGATTATGACAATTTTTGCCAATATTTTCATTGCTTTTTGTAAAGAAGAGAAATCTGGAGGTCCTTACTCCACCATTCCCAGTAACATCTCTCTTTTATATCCTTAAAAATACATATTTTTTGTTTCATTTTCTTTCTTCTTCAGAACACCAGTTTTGTATTTATTCTATATTTGTAGTTTTCTACACTTATTATCTACCCCTAATTATTACATAGGTTGCTCCTCCCCCATTTAAAGTCTTATAATTTCCTCTGTCCTTTCCACCATACTCCTGACTGTATTTACCATCATATGTGCTTTACTGCTCCCAATTTACCATTCAGCTCTTCTTAACATTTTAATTTTTATATAAATATTTATATTTTCACCTTTACTTTTAATCTCTGCTTTCTCAGAATCTCATTTTGAGGCCATGTAACTCTTCTTTGAAAAAAAATTTAAGCCTAGAATTTCTTTGAAATTTTAGAGACGTTTTCTCTGAACTCTGCTCCTATTTCACTGAAAATCATAATGTGAAAAAATATTTTTCATCTTCACTTCTTTCATCAAGTGTTTGTTCCTGCCTTTTTTCCCTTAACATCACTGCATAAGTTTCTTGAAAGTCCTTTTGTCAATATTACTCGTTTTTTGAATGCGGGCAGTTTTCCTCAAAACTATTCTGATGAAGGGTGGGAAGATATATCACAGTTTCAATTCACATTGTTATATCCAACAACTTCTCACCAAATATTATTTCCTTTGCCCTAGGAGCACATCTTCACTCAATTTTCAGTATTCAAGTATTCACTGTGGCTCTGGAAAAGCTTCTTGTATCCACAAACCCTTGATACTGTTATATGGCCAATGCTGCCTTATCTTTCCTTTGTTCACTTTGGGAATGTCTGGAAGTCTGAGTCAGAGACTATGAAACATGGTATTATCTCCCCTTCCCAGTCATGTATTCATGTAGAATTACATCCTTGCATTGGGTCTTGTCCATGCTCCTTGATCTATTCTAATCAATAATCGTTGGATATATATTTCTGTTTGTTAACATTTAATTGTATAATAATTGGCTTTACTGTTTAAGACCTGAGGCAGTATGTGTCCTATCACAGTATCTGCTTTATTTTGATACATCAACTCCAGTATATGGCACATACAAATAACACTGTAATTCTGGATGACAGCTCTTTTCCTGTTTGTTAAAAGATTAAAATTATTCCCTTCCTTCCTTCCTCCCTCTCTCCCTCCCTTCTTTATTTCTTCCCTTATTTGTTGCTATAAGAAAATTTCAAAGAGGAGGCTTAGAGAAATCAATACAAACTTAGCTTTTTAACAAGAAGTCTCCCTTCGTAACAACAAAATTTTCAAAGAAAAGGAAAAAAATAACTTTCTGTGCATAAGTTACCTTTATCAAATTCATTTGTTAAAACTTCCCTTAAAATCTAACTACTGAGACTTTCATTAACTGCTGCTACTTCCATTATTTCTCATCCTCTCACACCCCAAACTCAACACCATCTCACTGAAATAGATGTGCTTAAATCTGTCTGCTTTCTACATAATTATAGCCTTTACAGATTTATTACTTCACTTGATGTTAATAATGTTTGTTTCATCTTTCCCTTGAAATGATCTCTTTATTAGACTTCAGAAGAATAAAACTTATATTTTCCTATTTCACTATGCCTTCTTCTCACTTTTTTTACCCTGTCATATTCCTTTTACTTTTGGTCATTTTAATGATTTACATCTGGGTCTTCTTTTTCTCTTATTCTAAGTACTTTCCTTAGCCAATTGAAACAACATCCATTTTTCTAAACACACATTTTATAGAATGACACATAAGATATAGATATCCACATTCCAACCTTCTTCCAAGTCCTACATCTCTAATATCCTGAATGCTTAATTCTCCACAGGTACCTCAGGTTCAACACATTGCAACAAACTCACTATCTTCCCAAAGAAGAAAAACTTACTGATCTTCTGGGTATGTTCTATCTGAGAAAGTAATTCCTCTGTAAACATAGTTTTACAAGTGAGAAAACAAGTATGAGAGCAAAGCCTTATACATAACATTTTCATATATTTTAACTAGACATCCATCCATCACTGTCATTTATCAGTCACCTTACGTATTTTTTGAACTGTTAAAAATTACAGTAAATATTCAGAAACGTGCATAAATGTATATCTGTGTTAATTTTCCCAAAATGACCAAATTGCTGTTGAATTTTGTCAAATGTTTTTATCTATACCTAGTGAAATAGTCATAGACTGTCTTTCTTCGTCTGCTCATATAATGCAAAACAATTATTTTTTGAATGTTGAAAGAACCTTGCATTGTTAGAGGAAACCATAATTGATCATAATATATGATCCTTTTTATAAATTTCTATATTTTACTTAATACTTTGTTAAGATATTTACATTTATATTCATGAGGCATATCAGTCTTCAGTTTGCTTATATTATTTTTGTCTAACTTTGGTATCAGATGAAGTTAACTTATAAAATGAGTCAAAAAGTGTTCTTTCCTTTCTATTTTCTGGAAGCTTTTGTGTGTGTGTGTGTGTTTGTGTGTGTGTGTGTGTGTGTGTGTGTGTGTGTTTTCTCCCTGAAATGTTTGGTAGAATCCAACATGAAGCAATCTGGGCAGTGGCTTTCCTTGTTGGAAGATTTTTTAATTATAAATTTAATTTTAAAATATATATATGGATATTCAGGTTATCAAATTTTTTCTTCAGTGAGATTTGGTAGCATCTTTCTAGGAATTTTTCCATTTAAACTACCAAATTTATTCACATTGAGTCAATCATAATATAACTTTGTATTTTTAATATCTTTAGGATCAACAGTTGTAGGTTATCCTTCCTTCCTGATACTGGAACCTTTATTTTTCTATTTCTTTTATTTTATAGCTTTTCTTTTTTAATTAACAAAATATAACCTGCTCCAAGATTTTAAACATAGTTTTCCATAATCTTCTCATATTTTCATCAGTTTGTTTTTTAATTTTGTCATTGTTCTGATATTTAAGTGATTTGAAATTTATGTCTGTGAATGGGATGAGGCAGAAATGTGTTATTCCCTTACCTTCCTCAACAAAGTTGGTAACTGCTATAACATAATGTATTTTTTCATAATCCCAAGGATCCATTTTTATTTCATTATCAAATGATTTTAATCATTATATCTAAATATATTTCTCTTGCAAATCATTCCTCCTTTCTACTCCTTCCAAATTGTCTTTGTATTGCTTTGATTTTGCTTTTGCTTCCTAAAATAATTTTAGAATTAGATTGTGAATTTCACTTCTCTCATATAAAATTACAGTTAGGAATACATCAGTACATTATTTAATAGTAACAATTACATTAGTCATAATTTTACCTAATACTTGGAGTTTGGATTTGGTCCTAGGAAGTCAGATTCCAGATTGCAGGCTTTTAACAATACTAGTAGTTGTTGTATACAAAGTTGGGAGGACAAACTAAATCAGTTGTTAAAATACCAAGTATAATTATAATAAGCCAATATTATCTTGTAAGTCTGTATTGTTCAATACAGTAGAAAGCATTTATTATTGCCAATTGAGTAACAGAAGTGTAACTACCTTGAGGGAGGAACAAAATTATTAATTTTTGTTTACTTAAATTTAAATTTAAAAGCTGAAGAAATGTAAATATTTTGCTAAAGAAACAAAAGTTCATTGTTTTGCTAGAAATACATTTCCCTGTAACTACTGAATCATGTAAGATATTAGTGTTACATTATTGTGGACCTGCATTGTTTCTATTATTACATATAAACATATCACAAAACTAGTTAATGTAAATAAATTGATTCTATTCAAGTAATGCTTTCTAAGCAATATTATACCATTGTAATGTGTTTATTTGAATATTTTATGAACACAGCACAAGTTACAGTTTTACCTATGTAAATTTTAATTGACAATTAAATTGAAATATTACTTTAGCTAAAATATGTTTAAGTTACTTTCTAGTTTAACAAAATAGACCAACTGCAGAATGTAGACCAAATGGTACTGCAGAAGCTACTATTAAAACTATAAAGTAATGGGCTTCCCTGGTGGCACAGTGGTTGAGAATCTGCCTGCTAATGCAGGGGACACGGGTTCGAGCACTGATCTGGGAAGATCCCACATGCCACAGAGCAACTAGGCCCGTGAGCCACAACTATTGAGCCTGTGCGTCTGGAGCCTGTGCTCCGCAACAAGAGAGGCCGCGATAGTGAGAGGCCCACACACTGCGATGAAGAATGGTCCCCGCTTGCCACAACTAGAGAAAGCCCTTGCACAGAAACGAAGACCCAACACAGCAAAAATAATTAATTAATAAACTCCTACCCCCAACATCTTCTTTAAAAAAAAAAAAACTATAAAGTAAGGACAAAAATAGAATGGAAAAAACTAGGTACAAATTTTGGTAGAGATGGAAAAAATTGTAGGAATTCTTGCATAAAACATTCCTAGGTGGTGTATCAATCACCCGTCAACTACAGAAAGGGAAGCAATAGGATGTGTAAGTACGAACGTATATATAAACTATATAAAGATATATAGTGTGTGTGTGTTGGCATGTATGTGTGTCTGTTTGCATATGTGTGTGTGTGTATACAGGGAAGATAATCATAAACAGACTGGAACTTACAATTACAGGCACAGGTGAAAGCTTCTGTTCACAGGTAGAATTTCTGTTTATTTTCCTCTTCCTCTCTATCTCTCTTGGCAAAAATTCAGTGATACTGTAAAGCCTTCTGACTGATTTATTCAGGCCCAGCAAAATCAACCAGGATAATTTCCCTTAGTTAAATTGATGTTAATTTTATCTGCAAAATACCTCCACAGCAACAACTAGATTGATGTTTGATTGAATAACTGGTAACTTAGTCTAGCCAACCTGGCTTAGAAAAAAGATATCACAGATGTAGAGTCAGTAAAACAAAATATTATTTGTTATCAAAATTGTGTTAGAAAATTATGAGAACCTTTTTAAAAAGTAAATATTTTCAATAAGCTACTGAACTATTTCTCATAGAAGAGTTTTCTAAC
Source organism: Physeter macrocephalus (assembly GCF_002837175.3). Taxonomy (NCBI): domain Eukaryota; kingdom Metazoa; phylum Chordata; class Mammalia; order Artiodactyla; family Physeteridae; genus Physeter; species Physeter macrocephalus. The sequence continues at coordinate 71,446,208 of NC_041222.1, forward strand.
AGTTTCAAAATCTAACAAATTTCTATAATGAAAAGTTCCAAGTTTTTGCTTTAGATTTAAGTGAGTTATGTGATATGACAAACATTGCCTTCTCAATCTACTGGAAACATTTTGTCTTAAAGAATTTCTACATTTATTTTTCAATTTCAAGAATTCATAACCTAGATAATTGAAGTGGTATCAGAGGTATGTTTGATTTTTTTTATCTGTCAAAATAATTCCAGAGAGAGACCTTCAAGATGGTGGAGGAGTAAGACATGGAGATCATCCTCCTCACCACAAATACATCAAAAATACATCTACATGTGGAACAACTCCTACAGAACACCTATTGAATGCTGGCAGAAGACCTCAGACTTCCCAAAAGAAACTCCCCACGTACTTGGGTAGGGGAAAAGAAAAAACAGAGACAAAAGAATAGGAACGGGACCTGCACCTCTGGGAGGGAGCTGTGAAGGAGGAAAAGTTTCTACACACTAGGAAGCCCCTTCACTGGCAGAGACGGGGGTGGCGGGGGGGAGCTTCGGAGCCACAGAGGAGAGCACAGTTACAGGGGTGGAGAGGGCAAAGCGGATAGATTCCCACACAGAGGATTGGTGCTGACCAGCCCTCAACAGCCAGAGAGGCTTGTCTGCTCACCCACTGGGGTGGGTGGGGGCTGGGAGCTGAGGCTCCGGGAGTTCAGATCCCAGGGAGAAGATTGGGGTTGGCTGCATGAACACAGCCTGAGGGGGCTAGTACACCACAGTTAGCTGGGAGGGAGTCTGGGAAAAAGTCTGGACCTGCCTAAGAGGCAAGAGACCATTGTTTCAGGGTGCGCGAGGAGAAGGGATTCAGAGGACCCCCTAAACGAGCTCCAGACAGAGGCACGAGCTGCGGCAATAAGCACAGACACCAGAGACAGGCATGAAACACTAAGGCTGCTGCTGACGCCACCAAGAAGCCTGTGTGAAAGTACAGGTCAGTATTAACACCATCCCTCCTGGGACACTGTGCAGCCCGCCACTGCCAGGATCCCATGATCCAGGGACAAGTTCTCCAGGAGAACACATGGCACACCTCAGGCTGTTGCAATGTCACATCAGCCTCTGCCACTGCAGGCTCGCCCAGCACTCCATACCCGTCCCTCCCTCTGGCCTGAATGAGACACAGCCCCCTAATCAGCTGCTACTTTAACCCCGTCCTGTCTGAGCAAAGAACAGATGCCCTCGGGTGATCTACATGCAGAGGTGGGCCAAAACCAAAGCTGAACCCCAGGAGACGTGCAAACAAATAAGAGAAAGGGAAATTTCTCCCAGCAGCCTCAGGAGCAGTGGATTAAATCTCCACAATCAACTTAATGTACCCTACATCTGTGGAATACCTGAATAGGCAAAGAATCATCCCGAAATTGAGGCAGTGGACTTTGGAAGCAACTGTAGACTTGGGGTTAGCTTTCCACATCTAATTTGTTTCTGGTTTTATGTTTATTTTACTTTAGTATAGAGAGTTTATTATCATAGAATTGTTTATTGATTTGGTTCCTCTCTTCCTTTTTTATTTATATATATATATATATTTTTTTCCTTTTTCTCTTTTTGTGAGTGTGTTTGCATATGCTTCTCTGTGTGATTTTGTCTGTATAGTTTGCTTTTACCATTTGCTCTAGTGGTCAGTCTGATCGTTTTTTTCTTTGTTTGTTGGCTTACTATAGTTTATACAGCTTGTTATATTGGTGGATTTGGTTCTTGGTTTGATTGCTCTCTTCTTTCTTTCTTTTTTGTTATTTGTTTTTAATTATTTTAGTTTTTAAAAATTTTTTATTTTAATTACTTTATTTCTTTTTATTTATTTATTTTCTTTCTTTTTTTTCTCCCTTTTATTCTGAGCCATGTGGCTGAGAGTGTCTTGGTGCTCTGACCAGATGTCAGGCATGTGCCTCTGAGGTGGGAGAGCCAAGTTCAGGACATTGGTCCACCAGAGACCTCCCAGCTCAACGTAGTATCAAACGGCAAAAGCTCTCCCAGAGATCTCCACCTCAATGCTAAAACCCAGGTCCAATCAACAGCCAGTGAGCTACAGTGCTGGACATGCCATGCCAAACAACTATCAAGACAAGAACACAACCCCACCCATTGGCAGAGAGGCTGCCTAAAATCATAATAAGTCACAGAGACACCAAAAAACACCACTGGATGTGGTCATGCACACCAGAAAGACAAGATCAAGACTCATTTACCAGAACACATGCACGAGTCCCTCCACCAGGAAGCCTACACAACCCACTGAACCAACCTTAGCCACTGGGGGCAGACACCAAAAACAACAGAAACTACGAAGCAGCAGCCTTTGAAAAGGAGACCCCAAACACAATAAGCTAAGCAAAATGAGAAGACAGAGAAACATGCAGCAGTTGAAGAAGCAAAGTAAAAACCTACCAGACCAAACAAATGAAGATGAAATAGGCAGTCTATCGGAAAAATAATTCAGAGTCATGATAGTAAAGATATCCAAAATGCTGGAAATAGAATGGAGAAAATCCAAGGGTTGTATTTGAAAATACAAACATTTAACAAGGAACTAGAAGAACTAAAGATCAAACAAACAATGATGAACAACACAATAAATGAAATTAAAAATTCTCTAGAAGGAATCAATAGCAGAACAACTGAGACAGAAGAACAGATAAGTGACCTGGAAGATAAAATAGTGGAAATAACTACCGCAGAGCAGAGTAAAAAAAAAAAAGAATGAAAACAATTGAGGACAGTCTCAGAGACCTCTGGGACAACATTGAACACAACAACATTCGAATTATAGGGGTCCAGGAAGAAGAAGAGAAAAAGAAAGGGACTGAGAAAATATTTGAAGATATTATAGTTGGAAACTTCCCTAACATGGGAAAGAAAACAGCCAATGAAGTCCAGGAAGCAAAGAGAGTCCTATAAAGGATAAATCCAAGCAGAAACATGCCAACACACATACTGATCAAACTATCAAAAATTAAATACAAAGAAAAAATATTAAAAGCAGCAAAGGAAAAACAACAAATAACATACAAGGGAATCTCCATAAGGTTAACAGCTGATCTTTCAGCAGAAACTCTGCAAGCCAGAAGGGAGTGGCAGGACATATATAAAGTGATTAAAGGGAAAAACCTACAACCAAAATTACTCTAACCAGCAAGGATCTCATCCAGGTTCCAAGGAGAAATTAAAAGCTTTACAGAGAAGCAAAAGCTACAAGAATTCAGCACCACTACCAGCTTTACAACAAATGCTAAAAGAACTTCTCTAGGCAGGAAACACAAGAGAAGGAAAAGACCTATAATAACAAACCCAAAACAATTGAGAAAATGGTAATAGGAACATACATATTGATAACTACCTTAAATGTAAATAGATTAAATGCTCCAACCAAAAGACATAGACTGGCTGAATGGATGCAAAAACATGACCCGTATACATGCTGTCTACAAGAGACCCACTTCAGACCTAGGGACATATATAGACTGAAAGTAAGGGGATGGAAAAACATATTCCATGCAAATGGAAATCAGAAGAAAGCTAGAGTAGCAATTCTCATATCAGACAAACTAGACTTTAACATAAAGAGTATTTCAAGAGACAAAGAAGGAAACTAAAAAATGATCAAGAGATGAATCCAAGAAGAAGATATAACAATTGTAAATATTTATGCACCCAACATAGGAGCACCTCAAATCATAAGGCAAATGCTAACAGCCATAAAAGGGGAAATCGACAGTAACACAATGATAGTAGAGGACTATAACACCCCACTTTCACCGATGGACAGATGATCCAAAATGAAAATAAATAAGGAAACACAAGATTTAAATGACACATTAAGCAAGATGGGCTTAATTGATATTTATAGGTCATTCCATCCAAACACAACAGAATACACTTTCATCTCAAGTGCTCATGGAACATTCACCAGGATAGATCATATCTTGGGTCACAAATCAAGCACTGGTAAATTTAAGAAAATTGAAATCGTATCAAGTGTCTTTTCCAACCACAACGCTATGAGACTAGATATCAATTACAGGAAAAAAATACTGTAAAAAATACAAACACATGGAGGCTAAACAAGGAAAAAAAACTGTAAAAAATACAAACAGATGGATGCTAAACAATACACTAATAAATAACCAAGAGATCACTGAAGAAATCAAAGAGGAAATAAAAAAATACCTAGAGACAAATGACAATGAAAACATGACAATGCAAAAACTATGGGATGCAGCAAAAGCAGTTCTAAGAGGGAAGTTTATGACAATACAATCCTACAAAAAGAAGCAAGAAACATCTCAATTAAACAACCTATCCTTACACCTAAAGCATTTAGAGAAAGAAGAACAAAAAACCCCTGAAAGTTAGCAGAAGGAAAGAAATCATAAAGATCAAATCAGAAATAAGTGAAAAAGAAATGAAGAAAACAATAGCAAAGATCAATAAAACTAAAAGCTGGTTCTTTGAGAAGATAAACAAAATTGATAAACCATTAGCCCAACACATCAAGTAAAAAAGGGAGAAGTCTCAAATCAATAGAATTAGAATTGAAAAAGGAAAAGTAACAACTGAGACTGCAGAAATACAGAGGATCATGAGAGATTACTACAGCAACTATATGCCAAGAAAATGGACAACCTGGAAGAAATGGACAAATTCTTAGAAATGCACAACCTTCTGAAGCTGAACCAGGAAGAAACAGAAAACATAACCAGACCAATCACAAGCACTGAAATTGAAACTGTGACTTAAATTCTTCCAACAAACAAAAGCCCAAGACCAGATGGCTTCACTGGCGAATTCTATCAAACATTTAGAGAAGAGCTAACACCTATCTTTCTCAAAACCCTCCAAAATATAGCAGAGGGAGGAACACTCCCAAACTCATTTTATCAGGCCACCATTACCATGATACCAAAACCAGAAAAAGATGTCACAAAAAGAGAAAACTACAGGCCAATATCACTAATGAACATAGATGCAAAAAACCTCAACAAAATACCAACAAACAGAATCCAACAGCACATTAACAGGATCATACAACATGATCAAGTGCGTTTTATCCTAGGAATGCAAGGATTCTCCAATATATGCAAATCTATCAATGTGATAAACCATATTAACAAATTGAAGGAGAAAAACCATATAATCATCTCAAAAGATGCAGAAAAAGCTTTTAACAAAATGCAACACCCATTTATGATAAAAACCCTCCAGAAAGTAGGCATAGAGGGAACTCATCTTAACATAATAAAGGCCATATATGATGAACCCACTGCAAACATCATTCTCAATGGTGAAAAACTGAAACCATTTCCTCGAAAATCCGGAACACAACAAGGTTGTCCACTCTCACCACTATTATTCAACATAGTTTTGGAAGTTTTAGCCACAGCAGTCAGAGAATAAAAAGAAATAAAAGGAATCCAAGTCAGAAACGATGAAGTAAAGTTGTCATTGTTTCCAGATGACATGATACTATACATAGAGAATCCTAAAGATGCTACCAGAAAACTACTAGAGATAATCAATGAATTCGGTAAAGAAGCAGGATACAAAATTAATGCAAAGAAGTCTCTTGCATACCTATACATTAGTGATGAAAACTCTGAAAGAGAAATTAAGAAAACACTCCCATTTACCATTACAAGAAAAAGAAAAAATACATACGAATAAACCTACCTAAGGAGACAAAAGACCTGTATGCAGAAAACTGTAAGACACTGATGAAAGAAATTAAAGATGATAGAAATAGATGGAGCAATATACCATGTTCATGGATTGGAAGAATCAAAATTGTGAAAATAACTATATTACCCAAAGCAATCTACAGATTCAATGCAACCTCTATCAAAATACCAATGGCATTTTTCACAGAACTAGAACAAATATTTTCACAATTTTTATGGAAACACAAAAGACCCTGAATAGCCAAAGCAATCTTCAGAAAGAACAACAGAGCTGGAGGAATCGGCTCCCAGATTTCAGACTATACTTCAAAGCTACAGTAATCAAAACAGTATGGCACTGGAACAAAAAGAGAAATATAGATCAATGGAACAGGATAGAAAGCTCAGAGATAAATGCACGGACATATGGTCACCTAATTTTTGATAAAGGTGGCAAGAATATACACTGGAGAAAAGATAGCCTCTTCAGTAAGTGGTGCAGGGAAAACTGGACAGCTACATGTAAAAGAATGAAATTAGAATACTCCCTAGCACCCTACACAAAAATAAACTCAAAATGGATTAAAGACCTAAATGTAAGACCAGACAGTATAAAACTCTTAGAGGAAAAGATAGGAGGAACACTATTACATAAATCACAGCAAGATTCTTTTTGACCCACCTCCTAGAGAAATGGAAATAAAAACAAAAACAAACAAATGGGACCTAATGAAACTTACAAGCTTTTGCACAGCAAAGGAAAACATCAAGAAGACTAAAAGGCAACCCTCAGAATGGAAGAAAATAGTTGCAAATGAAGCAACTGACAAAGAAGTAATCTCCAAAATAAATAAGCAGCACATGCATATAAATATCAAATAAACAAAAACCCAATCCAAAAATGGGTAGAAGACCTAAATAGACATTTCTCCAAAGAAGATATACAGATTGCTCACAAACATATGAAGGGATGCTGAACATCACTAATCATTAGAGAAATGCAAATCAAAACTACAATGAGGTATCACCTCATACCAGTCAGAATGGTCATCATCAAGATTCTACAAACAATAAATGCTGGAGGGGATGTGGAGTAAAAGGAACCTTCTTGCACTGTTGGTGGGAATGTAAATTGATACAGCCACTATGGAGAACTGTATGGAGGTTCCTTAAAACACTAAAAATAGAAGTACCATACAACCCAGCAATCCCACTACTGGTCATATACCCTGAGAAAACCATAATTCAAAAAGAGTCATGTACCATAATGTTCATTTCAGCTGTATTTACAATAGCCAGGACATGGAACCAACCTCAGTGTCCATCGACAGATGAATGGATAAAGAAGATGTGGTACATATGTACAATGGAATATTACTCAGCCATAAAAGGAAACAAAATTGAGTTA
>NC_041222.1:71453317-71458066 GCF_002837175.3 Physeter macrocephalus
GGAAACAAAATTGAGTTATTTGTAGTGAGGTGGATGGACCTAGAGTCTGTCATACAGAGTGAAGTAAGTCAGAAAAACAAATACTGTATGCTAACACATATATATGGAATTTAAAAAAAAAAAAAAAAAAAGGTCCTGAAGAACCTAGGGGCCGGACAGGAATAAAGACACAGATGTAGAGAATGGACTTGAGGACACAGGGAGGGGAAGGGTAAGCTGGGATGAAGTAAGAGAGTGGCATGGACACATATATACTACCAAATGTAAAATAGATAGCTAGTGGCCAGCACCCACATAGCACAGGGAGATCAGCTGGGTGCTTTGTGACCACCTACAGGGATGGGATAGGGAGGGTGGGAGGGAGACACAAGAGTGAAGACATATGGGGATATATGTATATGTATAGCTGATTCACTTTGTTATACAGCAGAAACTAACACACCACTGTAAAGCAATTATACTACAATAAGGATGTTAAAAAAATAATAATAATTCCAACTTCATGTGAAAAAAAAAATTCTGTCACAATGGTCAGTGTTCCAGCTACATTACACAGAAAATCTAGATATACTGGAATTTATAAACAAGAGACTAACGCTTTCCATATTGCTATGTTCTACTTTTAATAGCTATTGAAAATGAGAAATATTTGTACTTACTTTTTTGAATCATACTATGCAAATTTTACGTATACTGTTTTAACTGTTCAATATGTACATGCAAACACAAGAAATAATCCCCAGTAAATTAAACTATAGAAATAAATAATATTTTAAAATATTCTAAAATATCCAATTTTAATATATTTAATAGAATTATTTAATTTCTTAACAGACATTGTTGGAAACATACAAGGAGTGTATCTATTCACACTGTGTTCCTACTTGATCCTCACTGTGTTAAATCCTTGTTTTATGGTCCCATGTGTGTTTACAAGTACGTTTTTGTTTTTTTATGAGTACAATATTGTCTGATGCTCACTTGAAACAACAGGATTAAAGAAAGCTATTTAGCAAATAAAGTTAAGAACTTTCTTTTTTTAATTAACTTGAAAGCACTGAAATAATGCAAGTTTGTTTTCTGAACATTATTGAGATTAGAAATCAATAACAGAAAAAAATTTGGAATTCACAAATATATGGAAATTAAAAAACACATTCCTCCTAAATAACAAATGGTTTAAAAATGAAATCATAAAAGAAATTAAAAATACATTCAGATGAGTAAAAATGAAAATATAATACACACAAACTTACTGGATTCAGCTAAGGCTGTGCTTTGTGGCTCTGAATGCTTATATTAAGAAAAAAGAAAGATCTCAAGTCAAATACCTAATTTTTCATATTAAGAAATTGGAAAAAATAGCAAACTAAATCTAAAGCAAGCAAAAGGAAGGTAATCATAACTATTAAAGTGGAAATGAAGGAAACTAAGGATAGGAAAACAATAGAGAAAATCAAGGAAATCAAAAATTGATTTTTTGTAATATCAACAAAAGTGACAAAACTTTAGGTAGCTTGATCAAGGAAAAAAGAGAGAGAGAATATTCAGATGACTAAAACAGCAGACATTATTATTGACCTTACAGAAGAAAACTGATTATATGAGACTACTTAAACAATTGTACACCAACAAATTAGATAACTTGGATGAAATAGGTAAGTTCCTAGAAAAATACAAACTACCAAAATTGCCTCGAGAAGAAATAGAAAATCTGAATAGACCTATAACAAGCATAGAGATTGAATTAGTAGTAAAAATATTTCCCTCAAAAGCCCAGGTCCAGATGGCTGCAATGGCAATCTCTACCAAATATTTAAAGAAAAAACAGTAGTTCCTCACACACTCTTCCAAAAAAAATTAGAAGAGGAAATAACATTTCCCAACTCATCCTGTGAGGCCAGTATTACTCTGGTATCAAAACCAGAAAAATACATCACAAGAAAACTGCAGATTAAGTTCTCTTATTAATACAGACACAAAAATCCTCAATAAAATTCCAGCAAACCAAATCCAGTGGCAAGTAAAAAGTGATATATAAACAATCAAGAGGGATTTATCAGAGGAATTAAAATTTGACTTAATATCCGATATCAATTAATGTAATATACTATATAAATAGGATAAAAAATCACATGATCATCTCAGTAAATTGTGGCTCTTGTTCCCATGCTTTAAGATAGTTGCTAGAGATTCATCACACAAAGTTTCAGAGAGCAGAAGGTAAAACTCAGGACATGGCCCTTCTTTTAAGGATGCATCTTGAAATCCACATTCTAGTCTTCTGCTTATCCAATTTGCCAAACTAATTGCAGGACCTGAAATATTATAATGAGTTTGAAGAACTGAGTCTTTAATTGCACAGCAAATTTGGGAGACAAGCAACAGTCTAAGCTCCAGCTAATAACTGAAGTTCCTTTGGAAAAGAACATAATAATTCACAAAGAGTGAACAGACTGACAAGAGAAAACATACCATAGGTAAAAATAAAACTGATATTAAAGATATGAGCATATTTGCAAGAAAGAAAATCTCAAAGACATAATCAAGAAGCTGCAGTCAGACTAATTAGACTATTGAGGCTGAATACCAATAATCAATCAAAATTCTAATATTAAAACATAATTAGAAATTAACTCAAAGTTTGAAATTAAAGCTAGATGAATTTCAATCACCTGACTCTTCATAATGGCTTTCTTGGTCCCTTCTGTCCCAGAAAATTGATTTAGTTATTAAGCAATTATGATTATAAATGTGTAGGTATTTACAGCCTTACTCTAAGGAAGTGCTTAGCATTAAAAGGCAGGGAAAAAGAATGTGATCTATCTCTACCAGTCTACCTACCTACCTACTTATATAAAGTTAAGGACACTTTATGTTTGGAATATGGTGAATTGGGATTATATCATGGCCTATTTGGAATACTAAAGAACAAAGAAAGAATCCCAAAGTTGATACCTGTAAGGTATTAATTATATCCTATCTTTCCTAGACTTAACATTCAGCAAGCTAAATAGTATCTGTTTCAGCTTGCACTACCCAGATACTCTAGAGGCCACAAATTCAGAGGAATAAAGCCTAAACTTTTATTTAGTGCAAATGATCAAATAGCTTTGCATCTATTAACTAACTGAACATTTATCTATCAGGTTGGAACAAATATTATATCTACTATATAGCTGAGGCAATTGAAGAACAACAACAAAAAAGTAAATTCCCTAAAACCATACTGCCCCCGTCTGTAATTGTAAATGATGAGGACAGGATCCAACTTTGTTCATCTGGTCCCAGGGCCTCCTCTCTCAAATACTACACAGTTTACCCTGATAATCTGAACATCAGGAAAATCAGTTCTTTTTCTGGTGTTATTAGGGAAACCAAAGGAAAGAATCATTTGGGGAAAGAGTGGTCAAGAGTTTAAAATGTTACAGAGAGATAAAAAATCGAAATATTTCTATGTAAGTGGCAACAAGGGAGTCATAGGTGACATAACAAAGCTGGGTAATTTAATAAGTGAAGAAAGACATTTTGATTTCAATGAATCCTCCTGAAAATAAGAGGAAACAAAGACAAAGAGACAGAGAGAGACAGGGACAAATAGACAGAAAGCTCAAGGGCATGAGTTGGGTATTGATGTAGGATTAAACAAAGTATTTTCTAACATGGGTGAAATGCCATCATTTCAAAATGCTGATAGTGGGACTTCCCTGGTGGCACAGTGGTTAAGAGTACACCTGCCAATGCAGGGGACACGGGTTCAAGCTCTGGTCCAGGAAGATCCCACATGCCATGCCCATGCACCACAACTACTGAGCCTGAGCTCTAGAGCCTGTGAGCCACAACTACTGAGCCTGCATGCTGCAACTACTGAAGCCCATGTGCCTAGAGCCCGTGCTCCACAATAAGAGAAGCCACTGCAATAAGAAGACTGTGCACTGCACGAAGAGCAGGGCCCGCTCGCTGCAAGTAGGGAAAGTCTGTGCAACAACGAAGACCGAACACAGCCTAAAATAAATAAGTAAAATTAATTTATAAAAAAAGTAAATAAAATTCTGATGGTATGAAGCTTCAAAGGGTGGGAGGAGGTTGCAACTGCTGGAAAGAAATATGGGGTGGACAATATTACAATCCTACTTCCAGTTATCATTGTTATGCTTTTTTTAACATCTTTATTGGGGTATAACTGTTTTACAATGGTGTGTTGGTTTCTGCTTTACAACAAAGTGAGCCACCACCCATATCCTCAAGTCCATGCCCCAGTAGGTCTGTGTTTTATTCCTGTCCTACCCCTAGTCTCTTCATGACATTTTTTTTTCTTAGATTCCATATATATGTGTTAGCATACGGTATTTGTTTTTCTCCTTCTGACTTACTTCACTCTGTATGACAGACTCGAGGTCCATCCACCTCACTACAAAAAACTCAGTTTCATTTCTTTTTATGGCTGAGTAATATTCCATTGTATATATGTGCCACATTGTCTTTATGCATTCATCTGTTCATGCATAGTTTGCTTCCGTGTCCTGACTATTGTAAATAGAGCTGCAATGAACACTTTGGTACATGACTCATTTTGAATTATGGTTTTCTCAAGGTATATGCCCAGTAGTGGGATTGCTGGGTCGTATGGTAGTTCTAGTTGTAGTTTTTTAAGGAACCTCCATAATGTTCTCCATAGTGGCTGTATCAATGTACATTCCCACCAGCAGTGCAAGAGTGTTCCCTTTTCTCCACACCCTCTCCAGCATT
>NC_041222.1:71458966-71459495 GCF_002837175.3 Physeter macrocephalus
TTTTGTGGCAATGGTAAATGGGAGTGTTTTCTTAATTTCACTCTCAGATTTTTCATCATTAGTGTATAAGAATGCCAGAGATTTCTGTGCATTAATTTTGTACCCTGCTACTTTAACAAATTCATTGATTAGCTCTAGTAGCATTTCTGGCAGCATCCTTAGGATTCTCTATGTATAGTATCATGTCATCTGAAAACAGTGACAGCTTTATTTCTTCTTTTCGAATATGGATTCCTTTTATTTCTTTTCCTTCTCTGATTGCTGTGGCTAGTACTTCCAAAATTATGTTGAATAAGAGTGGTGAGAGTGGGCAACCTTGTCTTGTTCCTGATCTTAGTGGAAATGGTTTCAATTTTTCACCAGTGAGAACGATGCTGGCTATGGGTTTGTCATATATGGCCTTTATTATGTTGAGGAAAATTCCCTCTATGCCTACTTTCTGCAGGGTTTTTATCATAAATGGGTGTTGAATTTTGTGAAAAGCTTTCTCTGCATCTATTGAAATGATCATATGGTTTTTCTCCTTCAA
>NC_041222.1:71459505-71460633 GCF_002837175.3 Physeter macrocephalus
GTCTCCTTTTTCATTTCTAATTCTATTGAGTCTTCTTCCTTTTTTTTCTTGATGTGTCTGGCTAATGGTTTATCAATTTTGTTTATCTTCTCAAAGAACCAGCTTTTAGTTTTATTGATCTTTGCTATCGTTTCCTTCATTTCTTTTTCATTTATTTCTGATCTGATGATTATGATTTCTTTCCTTCTGCTAAATTTGGGGTTTTTTGATTCTTCTTTCTCTAATTGCTTTAGGTGCAAGTTTAGGTTGTTTATTCGAGATGTTTCCTGTTTCTTAAGGTAGGATTGTATTGCTATAAACTTCCCTCTTAAAACTGCTTTCGCTGAATCCCATATGTTTTGGGTCGTTGTGTCTCCATTGTCACTTGTTTCTAGGTACTTTTTGATTTCCTCTTTGATTTCTTCAGTGATCACTTCGTTATTAAGTAGTGTGTTGTTTAGCCTCCATGTGTTTGTATTTTTTTACAGATCTTTTCCTGTAATTGATATCTAGTCTCATAGCGTTGTGCTCGGAAATGATACTTGATACGATTTCAATTTTCTTAAATTTACCAAGGCTAGATTTGTGACCCAAGATATGATCTATCATGGAGAATGTTCCATGAGCACTTGAGAAAAATGTGTATTCTGTTGTTTTTGGATGGAATGTCCTATAAATATCAATTAAGCCCATCTTGTTTAATGTATCATTTAAAACTTGTGTTTCCTTATATATTTTCATTTTGGATGATCTGTCCATTGGTGAAAGTGAGGTGTTAAAGTCCCCTACTATGATTGTGTTAATGTCGATTTCCCCTTTTATGGCTGTTAGTATTTGCCTTATGTATTGAGGTGCTCCTATGTTGGGTGCATAAATCTTTACAGTTGTTATATCTTCTTCATGGATCGATCCCTGGGTCATTATGTAGTGTCCTTCTTTGTCTCTTGTAATAGTCTTTATTTTAAAGTCTATTTTGTCTGATATGAGAATTGCTACTCCAGCTTTCTTCTGGTTTCCATTTGCATGGAATATCTTTTTCCATCCCCTCACTTTCAGTCTGTATGTGTCCCTAGGTCTGAAGTGGGTCTCTTGTAGGCAGCATATATATGGGTCTTGTTTTTGTATCCATTCAGCCAGTCTGTGTCTTTT
>NC_041222.1:71461241-71462400 GCF_002837175.3 Physeter macrocephalus
TTCTTTTTTCTTTATTCTGCTCTGCAGTAGTTATTTCCACTATTTTATATTCCAGGTCACTTATCCGTTCTTCTGCCTCAGTTATTCTGCTATTGATCCCATCTAGAGTATTTTTAATTTCATTTATTGTGTTGCTCATCATTGCTTGCTTCCTCTTTATTTCTTCTAGGTCCTTGTTAAATGTTTCCTGCATTTTGTATATTCTATTTCCAACATTTTGGATCATCTTTACTATCATTATTTTGAATTCTTTTTCAGGTAGACTGCCTATTTCCTCTTCATTTGTTAGGTCTGGTGGGTTTTTACCTTGCTCCTTCATCTTCTGTGTGTTTTTCTGTCTTTTCATTTCGTTTATCTTACTGTGTTTGGGGTCTCCTTTTTGCAGGCTGCAGGTTCATAGTTCCCGTTGTTTTTCACGTCTGTCCCCAGTGGCTAAGGTTGGTTCAGTGGGTTGAGTAGGTTTCCTGGTTGGGGGGACTAGTGCCTGTGTTCTGGTGGATGAGCCTGGATCTTGTCTTTTTGGTGGGCAGGTCCACGTCTGGTGGTGTGTTTTGGGGTGTCGGTAGCCTTATTATGATTTTAGGCAGCCTCTCTGCTAATGGATGAGACTGTAGCCCTGTCATGCTAGTTGTTGGGCATAGGGTGTCCAGCACTGTAGCTTACTGGTCGTTGAGTGAAGCTGGGTCTTGGTGTTGAGATGGAGATCTCTGGGAGATTTTCGCCATTTGATATTACTTGGGGTTGGGGGGTCTCTTGTGGTCCGTTGGGAGGTCTCTTGTGGACCAGTGTCCTGAAGTAGGTTCTGCCACCTCAGAGGCACAGCCCTGACTCCTGGCTGGAGCACCAAGAGACTTTAATCCACACAGCTCAGAATAAAAGGGAGAAAAAATAGAAAGGAAAGAAAGGAAGCAAGGAAGGAAGGAAGGAAGAAAGAAAGGAAGAAAGGAAGGAAGGAGGAAAGGAAGAGAGGAAGGAAGGAAGGGAAGAAGGAAGGAAGGAAGAAAGGAAGGAAGGATGGAAGAAAGGAGGGAGGAAGAAAGGGAGGAAGGAAAGAAGGAAGGAAGGGAGGAAGGAAGGAAGCATGAACGGGAGGAAGGAAGAAAGAAAGAAAGGAGGAAAGAAAGAAGATAAAGTAGGATAAAATAAAGTTATTAAAATA
>NC_041222.1:71462720-71481159 GCF_002837175.3 Physeter macrocephalus
TAAAATAAAATATAATTTTAAGAAGAAAAATTTTTAAAAAGTAAAAAAAAAAAAAAAAAAAGGGTCCCTCAGAACCCTAGGACAAATGGTTAAAGCAAAGCTATACAGACACAATCTCACACAGCAGCACACACATGCACACTCACAAGAAGCGAAAAAGGGGAAATAATATATCTTGCTCCCAAAGTCCAAATAACAATATATCTTGCTCCCAAAGTCCACCTCCTCAACTTGGGATGATTCGCTGTCTATTCAGGTATTCCACAGATGCACGGCACTTCAAGTTGATTGTGGGGATTTAATCCGCTGCTTCTGAGGCTGCTGGGAGAGACCTCCCCCTCTCCTCTTTGTTCGCACAGCTCCTGGGGTTCAGCTTTGGACTTGGCCCCGCCTCTGCATGTAGGTCGCCTGAGGGCGTCTGCTCTTCGCTCAGACAGGATGGGGTTAAAGGAGCAGCTGATTTGGGGGCTCTGGCTCACTCAGGCCGGGGGGAGGGAGAGGCACGGAGTGCGGAGCGAGCCTGCGGTGGCAGAGGCCGGCATGACGTTGCACCAGCCTGAGGCGCGCCGTGCGTTCTTCCGGGGAAGTTGTCCCTGGATCCCGGGACCCTGGCAGTGGCGGGCTGCACAGGATCCCGGGAGGGGAGGTGTGGAGAGTGACCTGTGCTCACACACAGGCTTCTTGGTGGCGGCAGCAGCAGCCTTAGTGTCTCATGCCCGTCTCTGGTGTCCACGCTGATAGCCGCGGCTTGCGGCCGGTTCTAGAGCTCCTTTATGCAGCGCTCTTAATCCCCTCTCCTCTCGCACCAGGAAACAAAGAGACAAGAAAAAGTCTCTTGTCTCTTCGGCAGCTCCGTCGTTTCTGGAGCTGCTTCAAGCAGTGCTCTTAATCCCCTCTCCTCGTGCACCAGGAAACAAAGAGGCAAGAAAAAGTCTCTTGTCTCTTCGGCAGCTCCAGACTTCCCCCGGACTCCCTCCTGGCTAGCCGTGATGCACTAACCCCTTCAGGCTGTGTTCATGCAGCCGACCCCAGTCCTTTCCCGGCTTCCAACCGAAGCCCGAGCCTCAGCTCCCAGCCCCCGCCCACCACTGGCGTGTGAGCAGACAAGCCTCTCGGGCTGGTGAGTGCTGGTCGGCACCGATCCTCTGCGGGAATCTCTCTGCTTTGCCCTCTGCACCCTGTTACTGCGCTCTCTTCCGTGGCTCTGAAGCTCCCCCCTCCACCACCCGCAGTCTCTGCCCACAAAGGGGCTTCCTAGTGTGTGGAAACCTTTCCTCCTTCACGGCTCCCTCCCACTGGTGCAGGTCCTGTCCCTATTCTTTTGTCTCTGTTTTTTCTTTTTTCTTTTGCCCTACCCAGGTACGTGGGGAATTTCTTGCCTTTTGGAAGGTCTGAGGTCTTCTGCCAGCGTTCAGTGGGTGTTCTATAGGAGCAGTTCCACGTGTAGATGTATTTCTGATGTATCTGTGGAGAGGAAGGTGATCTCAGCATTTTAGTCTTCTGCCATCTTCTCTCCTCTCCATTGTTATGCTTAATATGCCTATTTAAATTGTTTACTGATGAATCAGGTGGAATAATACCTATATATTTATTTATTGAATATTGAATATATATTAAATTCACATATATACCTCCTGATATCCAAACGCGTATATTATATAGCACTTTTTTTTGTTTGTTGTTTAATCTGGATACTTCTCTCTTGGTAAGCTATATCATTGTACTCTGGAGAGCAGTAAATTTATGACTATCTTCACCTTTCTCCTGTGTTGAATCTATTTTTTCTCTTAAAGTGTCAAAATACACTTTCTTATTTTTCCCTTCACTTCGATAAATAAAATCTGATGTCAGATACTAAGAAATTGTCCAATGGAAGTACTTTTTGATCTCAAGTGTTGGAAACCATTCCTATTTTACCTTAAAATTGGATACGTTTTGGGCTTGGAGTGGGAATTCTAGAGTAAAATTCATTTTCCTTTAGAATTTAAAGGGTATAATCCATAAACATCAGCCTTCAGGAATTTTAATTTAGAGGATTTATGTGACTATAATTCTGTTCCATTGTATGTAATTTATTATAACTCTCTGGGAAATTTTAGAATATTTTTTCTGTATTCCTAAAATTCATGATAAATCTCATGAGTCTTCTTTCTTTTATTGAGGCAGAAATCATCCTTCTAAGGAAATTCTTACATTCTAGATAATTTTTTATAGCATTCATTTATTTCTCTCCTACTATTTGCTTTTCTTCCTCTCTTGTGAAATTGTCATTAACAAGATGTTGGAGCACAGGATTTATTCTCAAATTATTTTATCCCTTTTCACCTAATTGTTTATCTTTTGGTTTTGTGTGTTGCTTCCAGGAAGATTTCTTTCATTTTATTTTGCAGCACTGCAATAATTATATTTAATTTGGCTAATATACTTTTACTTTCCAAAAGAACTTTCTTGCCTCTTAGTGTTCCTTTTTATTTTAATGGATGGTATAGCTTCTGTAATGTCTTTGAACATGTTGATTTTATTTTATTTGTTAAACATTTATATAAGTATTCATTTGCACACAGTTTAATAAGAAAAATAGTTCTGAATGATGTCTTTGATAACAAAAGCAATCTCTAGACTGGATTATTCTACTGTCAACTAAACAAGAGCTACATTTCCCAGAACTCCTTTCTCTGTACTACCCCAAATAAATATAACTGGTAAAAATAACTAGTTTCAGACTAGGAAGGCAGATAAGAAGCAGGAGATTATACTCTATGAATACTGACATGTTATATCCATTAACAAATGATGCAGAAATGCCCAATAGATTAAAGCTTGTCTTTGATCTCCACTATGTGTATAGATCTTGACAACTAAGGCTGCTGAAAAAGAGTGTCCTCTTGCTGATCACAAGACATTTAGCTGTGGATCTCAGAGGCAAAATCTTCCTCTACACTCCTCTTTCAGCTCCCCCTGTGTGGCTCTATTTCTGTGATTGCATTTGCTGATCCTCTTAGATGACAGGGTGCTGATGCCTATATACTTTCAATTCTACCTTTCAGCCCTCCACATGTACAGCTCCTCCCACAGCTGTGTAGCTCTAATTCCCATATTAAATAATTTATTCCATAACTCACAACAGAGTCTACTACCATGATAAAATACTTATATATCGGGTATCCTTGTTTTGTACCAGACCTCACAAGTAAATAATATTTCAACAATAGTGTGATGTAGGTGTTTTGTAGATGTAATTTAAAAGATTAAGAATGTTTCCATTTCTAGTGTGCTGTCTTTTAAGAAATGACAATTTAATCAAATGAATTTCATTCTTTTTTAAGATAATTATGTTTTCTGTACCTTATTCTGTTTGTAATAGGTAATCATATTAATCAGTTTTTGAATAAAACTTGCATTCTTTAAATAAATCATATTTATTATATTTATTGTGACAATTCAATTTGCTAAAGTTTTGTTTATGAGCTTTCGTATCTGTGTTCATGGGGTTTATCTTCCTTTAATTTTCCTATAAGTGTAGTGTCCTTAGATTAGTATCAGAGTTATGCTGGCCTCAAAATTTAACTAAGATTGGTACTATATCTTCTTTTAGTGTTTGTAGGTTTTCTTCATGGGGAATTTTGAAATTAAAAATTCAACAGCTATGAGATTATCCATATTTTTTATTTCTTCTCAATTTTGGTAAGATATTTCTTAAAGAAATGTATCTATTTTTTCTGGATTCTCATGTATTGACATAAATTTCTTTATTGTCATTTTTATTGTAGGAAGGGCTTGAAATTTTGTCCTCTTTAACTTTCATGGTATTGGAATTTATATTTTCCAATTTTAAAATGAATATGACTGAAAATTTATCCATTTACTCTTCTTTTGACTGTTTATTTTATCTATTTTATATTTTTGTTTTCTTTTTTATTTTGGCTTACATATTTTTTATTTTCTCCTGATTTCTTTGGTTTTAATAGCTATATTTATTCTATCTTATTGTGAAGTTAGAAATTGTATTTATATATTTTTCTTTTCTAAAATGTAAAATTAAATTGTGAACTTCTCTCAAGGCACTAATTTAGCTGCATTCCACACTTCCTTTTAATTAAGAAAATTTTTAGAGAAGTTTTAGGTTCAGGGCAAAATTGAAGTGAAGATACAGATATTTCCCATATACATATGCCACCACATATTCATAGCCTCCCCCATTATCAACATTTCCCACTAGAGTGGTATATTTGTTAGATGAACCTACATTGACACATCATCATCATCACCCAAAGTCCACAGTTTGATTACGGATACCTTCTGATGTTGTACATTCTATGGGTTTGGACAAATGTACGACATGTATCCATCATTAAAATACCATACAGAATATTTCACTGCTCTCAAAGTCCTCTATCTATTCATCCCTCTCCCTGGCAATCGCTGATTTTTTTTTTGTCTCTATTGTTTTGCCTTTTCCCAAATGTCACATTGTTGGAATCATATAGTATGTAACTATATCAGATTTGCTTCTTTTACTTAGTAATATTCATCTAAGTTTCCTCCATTCCTTTTCATGGCTTGAGAGCTCTCTTCTTTTTAGCACTGAATAATATTCCATTGTCGGGATATAAAACAGTTTCTTATCTATTCACCTACTGAAGGACACCATGACTGCTTCCAAATTTTAGCAATAATGAATAAAACTGCAATAAATATGCATGTGTGAGTTTCTGCATGGACATAAGCTTTCAACTCCTTTGGGTAAATACCAAGGAAAATGTCTGTTATATGAAAATAGCTTGCTTAGTTTTGTGAAAATAGCTTGTTTCGTTTTGTTAGAAACTGCAAACTGTCTTCCAAAGTGGCCGCACCATTTTGCATTTCCGCCAACAATGAATGAGAGCTCCAGTGGCTCTACATCCTCACTAGCTTTTGGTGTTACCAGTCAGTGTTCCAGATTGTGGCCTTTGTAGTAGACATGCAGTGTTATCTCATTTTTGTTTTAATTTGCATTTCCCTGATGACATATTATCATCTTAATTAAGCATTTAATATATGCTTATTTTCCATCTGTATATCTTCTTTAGTGAAGTATCTGTTATGGTCTTTGGCCCATTTTTTAATCAGGTTGTTTGTTTTCGTACTGTTGAGTTTTATGAGTTCTTTGTACATTTTGTATAAAAGTATTTTATTAGATATGTCTTTTACAAATATTTTCCCCCAGTATGTGGCATGGCTTCTAATTCTCTTGACATTGTCTTTTACAGACCAGAAGTTTTTAATTTTAATGATGTCTACCTTATCCACTATTTATTTCATGATCATATCTTTGGTGTTAAATCTAAAAAGTCTTCACTATATCCAAGGTCATCTAGGTTTTCTCCTATGTTGGTTTCTAGGAGTTTTGTAGTTTTGTGCTTTCCATTTAGACCTGTAATTCATTTTCAGGTTTTTTTTAATGGTGTAAGGTCTGTGTCACAATGTATTTTTTTGCATGTAGCTATCCAGTTATTTTAGTACTTCACACATTTTGATGTATCTTTCTGCTATCAACTTACTTTATTTTTCTTACATTTTGTTTCAACTTAGTCTTATCTTGGGCACTGAAATAATCCAAAGTTGAACTGTAACACTTGGAAATGTTTGTCTACTACTAGTTCACGCATACTCCAAAATTACAGCTATACAGGGTTCATTAAAATTGTATAAAATATATATTTAGGGCAATTGTTTTTAATGAGGGATAACTAAAGCGTTTGCCACCAAAGGCACAAAAGATGCAAAAATGGCAGAGATTTTGATCAAGCAAATTATATCAAGTCAAAGAAGAACAACTGCTATCAAGATTTTTGTCTAGGTGTGGCTCATTTTTTAGGACATGGATATCTAGGAGACAGTTATTATCTAAATAGCTAGACATTCTTTAGTTTGAAAGTACGTGCTCAGAGGAGATATTGGCTTGCTCCTATTTGTATAGATGTAAATGTAAACGTAAAAACTATCAATGAGCATGTCCTTGTAAAGCAGTCTACACAGTCAAGTATGGTATTTGTCTTAGAAATTAAACATGTTTCTCTAGTGGATTAATGTTATCAAAAGTTTGCTATTAAAACTAGTCCTTGAAACAAAATTCTTCATTAAAACATGGTTTTGGTTACTGGCTGGAAGTTGGACAGGATGTGTACAAGACTCCTAGAAAAAGGTAAAGGGAAAACAACAGAGTGACTTACTTCAGGGTTAGTGGCAACACAGTGAAGCGCCTACAGAACCCGTGAAAGCTAAGGATCATACAACTAGTCAGGAGAGACTTGCACCATAAGCTTAAATAGTTCCTATCCTCAATTAATCTTTGAGAATAAGGAGAGAAAAATTAAAGAAATAATTTAAAATGAGTTACTAAAATTAAAGTAAAACATAAATAAAAGCTACCTATTTACTTAATTTTACTAGATATAGGATACATAACACAGATAATATTATCTCTGATCTCAATGAAATTATAAACTATCAGTCAACTGCCAGCTACAGAGAAAGTATAAAATACAATGAAAATGTAATCCCCCATATCTATTGTGATTTAGGAAACTGAGCAGAGAAATAAAGAGGCACATGCTATGGCTACAAAATCCAAGGGAAAAGCCTGATATTTTATTGATCTGATATGGGTAAGGTGATTTATTGTCTATTTAAAGATATCTTTGGCAGTTTTTATTCTGTTGTAACTGAATACAGTAAGTAAAAATTTAAAGTGTCTCTACATGACTCTTTTTATTAGAACTGATAATACAAATGAATATTATATATGAGTGCAAGTGGACACATTAAAATGCCAAATAAAAATTATATTTCAGAATATATTTGGTTATTCACAAATATAAAATGTGTGATTACATTATTTTTAGTAAAGATTATGTAGGAAAACTTTTTGTAAGAGAAGAATGAATATTATTCAATATGATTTTAAAGTGTTATTAGCTATGGATTTAGCATATTTTATGTGTTTATATTTGGGTTCAATACAACAAATAGTTTTAAATACATTTAAAAGATTTCTCTCTAATAATTATATAAATATTGGAGATGTATAATTCATTGAACCTATCTTGATTTAATATTTTAACAGAGGGAAAAAAGATATTTACTTAAAGTTGCATTATATTTCCTCTATTTTTCTTACTGTATTTTATTGACTGGCAACACTAACATTGTAGGATGTCTACTTATGAGACAAATTGCTTGCAAAGAGTTAAACTGGAGAGATCGATCAAGATGGCAGAGTAAGAGGACATGGAACTCACCTCCCCTCATGAACATAACAAAAATACATCCATATGTGGAAAAATCCTCACTGAAAACTACCTGGAAACTGCCAGAAAGACTTTTGTGCAACCAGGCTTTAGGAAAGATAGACACAGAATTGGGCAGGAAGAGAAAAGAGGCCATCAGGTAAGGACCTATGCCCCATGGGAGGGGACTCAGAGAAAAAGGGAGATTACACAAGCAGCAGTTCACCCTGTGGAGTGAGTGGTTTGATTGACATACTGGATGCCCCTGTTCTGGGGTCTTACCCAGGGAAGATGAAATCCCTTGATTGGTTGGAGTGCCAGTAGGACTAAAAAGAGGGCTGTGGAAAGCCTAGACACTGCTCATGAAGAGTACACATATGCTGACTTGCCCCCAAGGCAGTGTGGAGAAAAGATACTGAAGACTGATCCAGGGGCTACCTGGTTTCCCATGACCATCCCAGCCCATTCTCCAGCTTAAGCCAAGTGAACACTCCAGCCTTGTTTACTCCATGTCACACTGGATCTAGGGCTGCCAAAACTAGTGAGAGAGTTGGGCTGTGGGACACAGAGGCAGACCTGGGGCGGTACCTGGGTGGGTCATGGGTGGCCATTGCTGGTATGTACTGTGAATTAAGGTTATACATATATAACTTTTACATATAATTTTTTCATCTGTTAGATTAGGCTCAGGAAGGGGGATAATTTAAGTATTCCTAAGGTAATTTGGGATCCTATATTCCTTCACTGTGTTTTAAGATTGTATTTCAAAGTAATTACAGTACTCTGATTTCAAAGGTAAGTACATCTGAAATTGTTAATGTAACACTCTTTAAATCCTAAACTGTTCCCATGTCATAGCTTTTATCAAAAAAAAAAGGGGGGGGAGCTTGCAAAGTGTGATCATTGTTAGTTTTACGTGTCAACATGGTTAGGCTATAGTATCCAGCTATTTAATCAAACACTAATCTAGGTGCTGCCATGAATAAATTTTGCAGCTGTGGTTAACATCTACAATCAATTGATTTTAAGTAGGCTAACCTTGATAAAGTGGGTGGGCCTCATACAATCAGTTGAAAGGCCTTCAGAACAAAAACTGAGGTTTCCCAAGGAAAAGATTCTGCCTCAGGACTATAGATTCAAATCCTGTCTTTATTTCAAATCCTGAGTTTTTAGCCTGAATGCCTACCCCACCGATTTTGAACTTGCCTGCTCCCACAATCACATGAACCAATTTCATAAAGGGATGTATGGATGTATGGATAGATAGATATGAGAACGCTGACTGATGCACACAGTGTAAGTTACAAAGAAAACAAGAGAAAAAAGTGAACAGGAACATAACACATGTTAATGAAATGTCAGTGTCGTCAATTTCAGTACAAAGTGAAGAAATGTAAAAGTTAATGTTCAGATAAAAGCACTAATATACACTGAAAATACAGACTGACTTTTAATGTCTAGTGGTGCTTTGGTTGATGCCATGTGATGCTTTCACGTAAAAAATGTGAATGTGATGTCATATAACAAATGACAACCTTAGTAACATTAAGCATGAAAAAAGTCAGAGAATATAAAGCAAATACATTTTTCAATTGTAAAATTTGCAGTGTTTAGACTGCTAGATATAATTTCCAGCAATACTAATTTAAACCACTGTACTATGCTTACATTTAGTTGTTATGAAGTAAACCTTCCGAATGAAATCCAGAGAAAAACATTATGTTCTTAAATTATGTGTATCAACGGTGTAGGATTTGATCTATTTAAAGTGTTTATTGAGCCATATGGTTATCCAGATACCTCCTGGTTTATTTCCTCAAAATGAGAGAGAAAGACAGAGGGAGAGTGAGTTGAAAAGATGAAGAAAGAGAGATGAGGAGGAGGATGGGAACATATCTTGCTTTGATGATTCAAAGGATCATCTCCAACATCTACATGTCCCTGGGAATCACATCACATATTTATCAAAAATTCAACATTTTCCCCACCCACTTTTGACAGTGATTGTGTGTTTCTATTTTTTAAATTCACATTGCATTTCTAAAACTGTAATATATTTCAATGGCTACTTCTGACAGACTCTGGCCTATTACACAATTATTTGCACAAAACTGATGGTTTTCACACAAATGCTAAACCTACAGATTCTAGAACAAATCCTGGCTAAGGTATGAGCTGTAGCAAAACTCTTGATCCCATGGTAAGTTTAATTCAGATTTGAAATGGGGAATGCTTGTATGGAGTCCTGTTTATCCCCATGCTGCCCGGTCATTAGCCTGCTCCTATTCCTTACTATAGTGTCTTAAACCAAACAACCAAGCTTCTGCTAAGTTTTTCTACAGACAATTTAGTTCTAGGTAGAAATTCCTGTCTGAACCTCAGACCCCTGGAAGGGTATCCTAGGTAGGTAATACATTACCTACCAAGCTAAACTCTTTCTCTAGGAAGCAATATTTTCTCCCCATTTTCCTAAAGAACTGGTCTTGTCCATTCTTTGAATGGATTAATTTTCAAGAATCATTGGGTGGCTAGGCTAACTGCACTCTTCCATGGTCTGAGAAAATAACAACTTAGCCCAACCAACTCTATCCAGCATCATTCTTCTTATTCCTCACCAGACCATGTTGCTGAGGCCCTAACATGCCTGAAGCCTAAAGCAAACTGAGTAATAAAAATATGCTTTCCATTAATACCAAATGCACAGTAATTTTATATATCATAAGCATAATGGAAGCTATACAATTAAGTTAAAACTATACAGACAATGATAATTTCAAGAAAAGCTTCTTTTTTCCTCTAAAATTGCTGACAATATTATTTAAATAACTGAGTATTTGTCTTCATAGTTAATACCTACTGAACAAAGATTTAAATAACAGCATTATTTATATCACTCGTTAATAAAAGCTAGTAAAATGCCAACCATGTATGAATAAGACCCTGCAAAAATGGATTCTGTTTTAGAAGACAAGAAAATGGTATAATGTCAATTCCACTATTCTTGAGGGACTTATAAGGGAGAAAACAGAATAAGAAATTTTAAATACAATGCCTGGTTAGAACCTTTTTGCCATTTATACTGGATGAATTTCCTGCCTTGGCATGAGAGGTCAGTATCTATGGCCACATGCTAGTTTGTCAACCATTCTGCACAACTTAAGTTTCATTAACATGTATAATGAATATAAATAACTAAATAACCTTTGCTAGATGAGAAATATGACATCTCTATCATTGTAGTGAATCATTTTTAATTTTTTTTCATGACTCACTGTTACTTCATTTCTTTTCATGACTAGGATAGGACTTGTCATTCTTACTAGACAATCCACTGTGTTAAGATGGCAGCATTTCTGTTACTAGAAAATTACCAATGTGTTAATATGTATATATATTTTGGGTGATACATATTTATTTTCAATTTAAGAAATTTTTCACAGTGTTTTGCTTAAGTCTATTCTCAACCTTCCATGGCTCCAGATAGACCCAGGAGAATTTCACACACAAAACATGTACTATTTAAGTCATATTCCAATGCCTGAGTTCACAGTCAATTTAATATGGGTTCCAAAACTTTAAAGAGCTCCATGGGGGAGAAGAGAAGGTTAGAGAAGGTTATTGGAGGAAGACTTAATGGTCTGTATAGTGGGTCAGGCAAGAAAATAGTACTTGAGATTGAGTGTTGATTTCCACAGCCTTGAAGAAATTTTACCAATGACACTTTGCAAAAATTTCATCCAGAAGTAGTTTCCCTCACCACATTGTTGAATTTAGGTCAGCACCACCATATCTGCATTGCAGCATTGTGAAAGGGAAAGAGAAACAAAAGTGACATGGTCCTGTCATTACACTTATTATAAGCTAGTGGTAAATACAAACCATGAACACATGAGCAAACAAATTACAAATTAGGAATTGAGATATGTGTTCCAGACATCTGATAGTCAGCATTCTCCTTCTCCTCATGGAATTCTATAAAATGGTATGGCACATAGAGAATGTAAGCTCATACTCATGCACCTTGTATTAATTAGGATATTGGTTGCTTACTTCAACAGAGGCTAAATAGAAATCTGAGCTGGCAAGGCAGTCCAGAAAGATAAGATGACATGGTAGTACAAGGTCCCTCAAAGGCCCAGGTTCTTTCCTTCTTGACTGTAGGGTGTCTAGCATATAGAAAGTCCTCAAATAATACTTTGAGTGAATAAATGAATAAATGACATAATCCGTGTATTTGCTCTTTCCCTCCCCTAAACAAACCCTCTCTCCTACAGGCATGCATACGCACATGAACACACACACACACGCACACAATGGTAGAATAAGATAGACCTTAATTTAAACAAGGCCTACCAAGCTCTGAAAGTGATATAACACAATAACTTGATATATTAAAACAAAATTATTTTCCCTAATTCTTAGGTGCATTAGGTAAACAGTTGTGAGCTCAGAACTTCTAGTGACTGAAAGTCTCTGTTTTCCTAGGATACATTGTGCGATAAAATTCATGTTGCGTGTGACATGACCCATATCCATCTACTTATTAAAGCATAATTTTCCAAAAGAAAAGTGTTCTAGAAAATGCCTTTTATCAGGATCAAGGAATTATCTTTTATTCAGATATAAGCAGAGAAATATGGAAATAATAGAAATTGTTAGTCAGTTTTGGAAAAAAAATTATCAGCTCTGAATCACTAGATTAACATTAATGTTTTAATTTTTATAGAATTCCTTTACAAATGGACATGATACCCCATACTACTGTGGCCTTCTCGTTAACATACATACAAATCATGTTTATATTTTTTATGTGATTTGTGATATATGCCAACTTAAATAACACAAGTCAATTTTTTTAAGTATTAAGGAAGGATTCCTACAGAAAACTCAAAAGGTGTGAAAGATAAAAATATTTTTTAGTAGAAACACTCTAAAGTCCTTTACTTTATCTCCAATACTTTACAGAAAAAGAGATTTTATTTAAATTTCACATTTCCAGACTCCTAATAATGAGTTTCCTAATCAATTTCTCTTGATGAGTTCTGGGTTTAGCTAGAAAACCTACAATCTATATTTCTTTTTTTTTTAAGGTGGAAAAGTCCAATTTTATTCAGTAACTATCACAGCAAGGGAAAGAGCTGAGCTCAATTCCAGTTTGTACAGAGGTGACTGGGTATTTTAACCAGAGAATGAAGAGTAGGGAGGATGAAAGAGCAGGGACTTCAGCAAAGTCAGGGGAGTGGACAGTTATAAACAAGTGGGAAGGGGTTTGGTGGATGTAATTAGACCATCTGGGTTTGCTGACTGTAATGTGTAAGGTAGGTTCCTATGCTCCCAAGGAGACTGGGAGAGAGGGGCCCTGTCTTTCTTGATGATGGTATTTCAAAGGAATGGCAGCCAGGTCCTTAAGAAAGATATTCCTGGGTTGTAGGAGATCCATATACATCTCAAAGGGACAGAAGAAAATTTATAACTGTAAGGTGTTTTTTTTTAACTATTTATATTTCTAAGGTAGCTTTTGATAAAGTCCATCAGCAATAATTTAGTAAAGAAAGAATCTCTTTGGATTCAGGACATGTTCAAGTAGACATTCCATGATGCTCATCAAATTAAGTGCAAATTCTTGAATATTTTAATTACCAAAATAATGCTAGAGTTATGCCATAAAACTGGTGAGAAATACTCTAATTTAATTTGTATTAAAGTCATCAAGTTATAAGAAAACGTAATTTTTAAAGAAATACTTTTCATAACAATTTTTTCAGAGACTTTTGATAGTCTATAGAAAAATTATAATTCTTTCTCTTTTATTTATTTATCAATAGTTTAAATCAGTGGTTCTTGATGAGGAGTGATTTTGTCTCCCTCTTCCCTCTCCCCACCCCAGAAGACGTTTGGTCCTGTCTTAGGAGACATTTTGTCATGACTGGAATGTTGCTACTGACAACTTTAGTAGTCACTAAACATCCTACAAGGCACAAGACAGCCCCCACAACAAACAATTATCTGGCCCAAATATCAATACTGCAGTGGGACTATCATTCAATAAAGTCTTGAAACTTCATGTTAAAGTTTCACCACTAGCACTGAGTAAATAATTCCACACCTTGACACATAGAGCTGAATTTGAAGATCATTAAGTATAAAGAAAAAACTTGAGATGGATTAGCTAAAAGGGAACACTAAGATTAACAGCAGAATTCTCATCAGAAAACACAGATAACAGAGAAGATAATCAAAATTTACACAAAAACAAAAATTAGAAACTGGTTAACCTAAAATTCTATGTCTAGAAAAAATAAAACACTTCAGATATAAAATTGTTAAGAGAGGTCACCACTCAAAATACCTCATTGAAAAAGTTAGAGAATAAGGTAAAAAGAGTAAACTCAGAGGGATTTTAGAAACAATGTCAAGGAAAGAAACCGATAAATAGGTATATAAGATGAAACATAATTGATTATAAAATTAATAAACTATAACTGATGTTTGTGTTAAAATTGGAAAATGGAATCCTAAAATAAATTAATAGGAAATGTTCACACCAAAATTAAAACATTTGATTTGTATTATTTTCAAAAGATTTAGTACATTTAAATAGTTATAAAAGTATTGATTTAGATATGTTTGTTACAGTTTTGTTTTTGTTTGTTTGTTTTTGCAGTACGCGGGCCTCTAACTGTTGTGGCCTCTCCCATTGCAGAGCACAGGCTCCAGACAAACAGGCTCAGCGGCCATGGATCATGGGCCTAGCTGTTCCGTGGCATGTGGGATCTTCCCGGACCGGGGCACGAACCCATATCCCCTGTATCGGCAGGCAGACTCTCAACCACTGTGCCACCAGGGAAGCCCTGTTACAGTTTTAAAATAGTACTTTTCAAATTAAACATGGCAGATTAAATGCATACATTTATTGCTGCTGTCTCACAAAATCACATGAAAAGTAGAAGTAAAAAGTTAAAAGGGGATGAACCCATAAGAACTAAATGAAAAAAAGAAAAGACAATAGCCATATTTTGGAATCTATAAAATATATTAGGAAGCTGTAAACTTAAATAGCAATTCTGAAAAATCCTAGTAGGGGATAGTGGCACCAATTAGTAGGACTCTGCATGCTTTATAACACTGGAAGTATTCAAGAATTGGAAGCACTATATATTTTTGAATATGAGGCTCCATTGTAGCTGAAAATAAGATTGACTGTACATTTTGATGAGAAATGTCTATTTTCCCATATTTTCTTGCAATCCTCAGAATAGCAGAATAAAGTTTTGGTCTCCTGAGAGTATTAACTAGAGAAATTGCACAATTGTGGACACCACGCCTAGCCTGAGATCAGGGGTGAGGTTCTGAATTTAACATTAGAGCAACAGTCATTTTTCCCCAACTGATTTTGAAAATACTCTCAGGAAACTTATTAGCACCTAAACCTTAACACAAGTCTACTGAAGATATAAGATTATTGAAGATATATTATTAGAAGATTCCTCTTGGTGGAAATTGATCTGCCTAAATGAAAACACCTGACACTGGGGTTTGATCAAATAAAATAAATAAAATACCTAATTCACTAACAGTGAGGCTTACCATCCATCCCCAAAGAAAGTATATATACATACAAATTTTAAGTTTGTTCTTCAATCTTAAAATTAAGCCAGAGTTTAAAACTGCCAAATATTTATAAAAATCTATGAATGAAAGACAGGACTATAAGAATAAATAGATAAAAGTAATTCAAGATTTTAAAAACCTGCAAAGGGTAGAATACTTTTTAAAACAAAAATTAATATCTTCAGTGGAAGTATTTTCATACATAAATATATAATAAAATAAAAAACAGAATAAAAAGAACTATTGGAAATTAAGAATATAGTAACAAAATGTAATTTCATAGACATTTTAAAAACTGTGTTTACAGAAACTCCCAGAAAAAAAAAAACTATAAAATAGAAAAGAAAAATATTAAAAAAAAAAATTAGTCCAGGAGGGTCAATACACAAATAATAGTAGTTTTGTGGTTTAGAGGGAAAGAATTATAAAAGACTTAAATGATTAACATCATGCCATATTCATTATAAGCTATTAATCTAAAGATGTGATATAAATATAATGAGAGGGTGGAAAGAAGTTAAGTATTTACAAAGGGTGGTGGCAGGTTGAAAAAAAGCCAAATCCTCATCTTCTGAATTAAAACAAAATGTGACAGAATTTGTATTCACTTAAAACATCAAGAAGTGGCACTGAAAAGAACAGGATGCTTACTTCACTAAAGTTTAATGAAACTTGAAAGTTAATGAAAACTGAAAACTATTATGATATTTAAAGTATCATAAAATAGAGTAAATGAAACAAGTTGTATATATTTTCCTATAAATACCATGGGAATATTCAATGAATAAAATAGTATAATCTCTTAAATAGTTTCATTTGTCCAATAATAGAAATAAAAACACCCCAAATCAGTTCAATAATGAAAAAGTTTGTTACGTAAACTCACAGGCACTTCAGCAGATTGATTATGAAAATTCCGTGCAAAATGCCAGATTTGGCAAAACCTAGGAGATAAGAGAGACTGCCTTCATGTTTTTCTTAGTAGAGAAAAATATTTTCTGAACGATCACCGAGAAAACTCTATCTTATTGGTTATAATTACATGCTGTAATGATATAAAAGGATTTGAGGCTGATCAAAAATTTTTATAAATATGGCACCAGAGGGCAGACAGCAGAAGCAAGAAGAACTACAATCCTGCAGCCTGTGGGAAAAAAAAACCCACATTCACAGAAAGATAGACAAGATGAAAAGGCAGAGGGCTATGTACCAGATGAAGGAATGAGATAAATCCCAGAAAAACAATGAAAAGAAATGGAGATATGCAATCTTCCAGAAAAACAATTCAGAATAATGATAATGAAGATGATCCAGGACCTCAGAAAAAGAATGGAGGCAAAGATCAGGAAGATGCAAGAAAAGTTTAACAAAGATCTAGAAGAATTAAAGAACAAACAAACAGAGATGAACAATATAATAACTGAAACAAAAAAAACACTAGAAGGAATCAACAGCAGAAAAACTGAGGCAGAAGAATGGAAAAGTGACCTGGAAGACAGAATGGTGGAATTCACTGCTGTGGAAAAGAATAAAGAAAAAGAGAATGAAAAGAAATGAAGACAGACTAAGAGATCTCTGGGACAACATTAAACGCAACAACATTCGCATTATAGGGGAGGGGTCCCAGAAGGAGAAGAGAGAGGGAAAGGACCAGAGAAAATATTTGAAGAGATTATAGTTGAACACTTCCCTAATATGAGAAAGGAAATAGCCAACCAAGTCCAGGAAGTGCACAGACACCCATACAGGATAAACCTGAGGAGAAACACGCCAAGACACATAGTAATCAAATTGGCAAAAATTAAAGACAAAGAAAAATTATTGAAAGCAGCAAGGGAAAAATAACAACATAAAAGGGAACCCCCATAAGGTTAGCAGCTGATTTCTCAGCAGAAACTCTACAAGCCAGAAGGGAGTGGCATGATATACTTAAAGTGATGAAAGGGAAGAACCTACAACCAAGATTACTCCACCCCGCAAGTATATCATTCAGATTCAATGGAGAAATCAAAAGCTTTACAGACAAGCAAAAGGTAAGAGAATTCAGCACCACCAAAACAGCTCTACAACAAATGCTAAACGAACTTCTCTAAGTGGGAAGCACAAGAGAAGGGAAGGACGTACAAAAACAAAGCCCCCAAAATTAAGAAAATGGTCATAGGAACGTACATATCGATGATTACCTTAAATGTGAATGGATTAAGTGCTCCAACAGAAAGACACAGGCTTGCTGAATAGATACAAAAACAAGACCCATATATATGCTATCTACAAGAGACCCACTTCAGATCTAGGGACACATACAGACTGAAAGTGAGGGGATGGAAAAACATATTCCATACAAATGGAAATCAAAAGAAGGCTGGACTAGCAAAACTCATATCAGGTAAAATAGAATTTAAAATAAAGAATGTTACAACAGACAAGGAAGGACACTACAAAATGATCAAGGGATGAATCCAAGAAAAAGATAAAACAATTATAAACATATATGCACCCAACAAAGGAGAACCTCAAAATATAAGGCAACTGCTAACAGCTCTAAAAGAGGAAATTGACAGTAACACAATAATAGTGGGGGACTTTAATACCTCACTTACACCAATGGATAGATGATCTAATCAGAAAACTAATAAGGAAACAAAAGCTTTAAATGACACAGTAGACCAGATAGATTTAATTGATATTTATAGGACATTCCATCCAAAAACAGTAGATTACACTTTCTTCTCAAGTGCACAAGGAACATTCTCCAGGATAGATCACATCTTGAGTCACAAATCAAGCCTCAATAAATTTAAGAAAATTGAAATCATATCAAGCATCTTTTCTGACCAAAATGCTATGAGATTAGAAATCAATTACAGGGGAAAAAACGTAAAAAACACAAACACATGGAGGCTAAACAGTACGTTACTAAATAACCAAGAGATCACTGAAGAAATCAGAGGAAATCAAAAAATACCTAGAGACAAATGACAATGAAAACACGAGGATCCAAAACCTATGGGATGCAGCAAAAGCAGTTCTAAGAGGGAAGTTGATAGCTATACAAACTTACCTCAAGAAACAAGAAAAATCTCAAATAAAGAATCTAACGTTATACCTAAAGGAACTCGAGAAAGAAGAAGAAACAAAACCCAAACTTAGCAGAAGGAAAGAAATCATAAATATCGGAGCAGAAATAAATGAAATAGAAACAAAGAAAACAACAGCAAATATCAATAAAACTAAAAGATGGTTCTTTTAGAAGATAAAGAGAAATGATAAACCATCAGTCAGACTCATCAAGAAAGAGAGGGAGAGGACTCAAGTCAACAAAATTAGAAATGAAAAAGGAGAATTTACAACAGACACTGCAGAAATACAAAGCATCCTAAGAGACTACTACAAGCAACTCTATGCCAATAACATGGACAACCTGGAAAAAATGGACAAATTCTTAGAAAGGTATAATCTTCCAAGACTGAACCAGGAAGAAACAGAAAATATGAACAGACCAATCACAAGTAATGAAATTGAAACTGTGATTAAAAACCTTCCAACAAACAAAAGTCCAG
>NC_041222.1:71481446-71563812 GCF_002837175.3 Physeter macrocephalus
ACAAAAACCAGACTAAGATACCACAAAAAAGACGAATTACAGACCAATAGCACTGATGAATATAGATGCAAAAATGCTCAAAAAATACTAGCAAACAGAATCCAACAACACATTAAAAGGATTATACACCATTATCAAGTGGGATTTATCCCAGAGATGCAAGGATTCTTCAGTATACGCAAATCAATCAGTGTGATACACCATATTAACAAATTGAAGAATAAAAACCATATGTTCAACTCAATAGATGCAGAAAAAGCTTTTGACAAAATTCAACACCAATTTATGATAAAAACTCTCCAGAAAGTGGACATAGAGGGAAGCTACTTCAACATAATAAAGGCCATATATGACAAATCCAGAGCAAACATCATTCTCAATGGTGAAAAACTGAAAGGATTTCCTCTAAAATCTGGAACAAGACAAGGATGTCCACTCTCACCACTATTATCCAAGATAGTTTTGGAAGTCCTAGCACAGCAACCAGAGAAGAAAAAGAAATAAAAGGAATCCAAATCGGAAAAGAAGATGTAAAATTCTCACTGTTTGCAGATGACATGATACTATACATAGAGAATCCTAAAGATGCCACTGGAAAACTACTAGAGCTAATCAATGAATTTGGTAAAGTTGCAGGATACAAAATTAATGCACAGGAATCTTTTGCATTCCTATACACTAATGATGAAAAATCTGAAAGAGAAATTAAGGAAACACTCCCATTTACCACTGCAACAAAAAGAATAAAATACCTAGCAATAAACCTACCTAGGGAGACAAAAGACCTGTATGCAGAAAACTACAAGACACTGATGAAAGAAATTAAAGACGATAAAAACAGATGGAGAGATAAACCATGTTCTTGGATTGGAAGAATCAATATTGTGAAAATGACTATACTACCCAAAGCAATCTACAAATTCAATGCAATCTCTATCAAATTACCAATGGCATTTTTTACAGAAGTAGAACAAAAAATCTTAAAATTGGTATGGAGACACAAAAGACTCCGAATAGCCAAAGCAGTCTTGAGGGGAAAAAATGAAGCTGGAGGAATCAGACTCCCTGACTTCAGACTGTACTACAAAGCTACAGTAATCAAGACAATATGGTACTGGCACAAGAACAGAAATATAGATCAACGGAACAGGATAGAAAGCCCAGAGATAAACCCACGCACCTACGGTCAACTTATCTATGACAAAGGAGGCAAGGATATACAATGGAGGAAAGACAGTCTCTTCAATAAGTGGTGCTGGGAAAACTGGACAGCTACATGTTAAAGAATGAAATTAGAACACTCCCTAACACTATACACAAAAATAAACTTAAAATGGATTAGAGACCTAAATGTAAGACTGGGCACTATAAAACTCTTAGAGGAAAACATAGGAAGAATACTCTGACTTAAATCACAGCGAGATCTTTTTTAATCCTCCTCCTAGAATAATGTAAATAAAAACAAAAATAAACAAATGGGACCTAATGAAACTTCAAAGCTTTTGCACAGCAAAGGAAACCATAAACAAGATGAAAATACAACCCTCAGAATAGGAGAAAATATTTGCAAATGAATCATCAAAGGATTAATCTTCAAAATTTATAAACAGCTCATGCAGCTCAATAACAAAAAAACAAACAACCCAATCCAAAAATGGGCAGAAGACCTAAACAGACATTTCTCCAAAGAAGACATCCAGATGGCCAATAAGCACATGAAAATCTGCTCAACATCATTAATTAGAGAAATGCTAATCAAAACTACAATGAGGTATCGCCTCACACCAGTTAGAATGGGCATCATCAGAAAGTCTACAGACAACAAATGCTGGAGAGGGTGTGGAGAAAAGGGGACCCTCTTGCACTGTTGGTGGTAGTGTAAATTGATACAGCCACTATGGAGAAAAGTATGGAGGTTCCTTAAAGAACTAAAAATAGAATTCCCATACGACCCAGCAATCCCACTACTAGGTATATACCCAGAGAAAACCATAATTCAAAAAGACATATGCATCCCAATGTTCATTTCAGCACTATTTACAATAGCCAGGTCATGGAAGCAACCTAAATGCCCATCGACAGATAAATGGATAAAGAAGATGTGGTACATATATACAGTGGAATATTACTCAGCCATAAAAGGGAACAAAATTGGGTCATTTGTAGAGAGGTGAATGCATCTAGAGACTATCGTACAGAGTGAAGTAAGTCAGAAAAAGAAAAACAAATATCGTATATTAACACATATATGTGTAACCTAGAAAATGGTACAGATGAACCAGTTTGCAGGGCAGAAATTGAGACACAGAAGTAGAGAACAAATATATGGACACCAAGGGGGGAAAGCGGCAGGGGGTTGGGGTTGTGGTGTGATGAATTGGGAGATTGGGATTGACATGTGTACACTGATGCATATAAAATGGATGACTCATAAGAAAATAAATAAACATTAAATAATTTTTTTTTTAATATGCTCTTGAAGGGACAGTAGCACACAATGAAACTAAGTTCAGCAGTGTATTAACAAGTTTACTTATGGGGCAAGTCCTTCACAGCATGAGACACTCCAAAAGATAAAGCATTTAAAACCCACCAAAACAGAAGTGTATGAGTACATATATATGAGTGAAAATAGTCATATAGATACATACATATATATCTATATCATAAAAATGTATGGAGTATGCAAACTTCAGGATAGTGTTACCAAGAGACTGGAGGAGAGTAGGCTGTCAAGGACGAGAAAAGGTGGACCTCAGTTGTATGTACTGAATTTATTTAAACAGATTTTCTAAATCTGAAAAAAGACATAGAAAAATGTTAAGATATGTTAAATATCATCTGTACATAATGAATGTTTGATCTTCTATATATTTTTATCTATGGTTAAAATAATAAGTGACAGAAAGTGGAGAAATATGAACTACATGCCTGTAAATTAAAATGTTTAGAGGATTCAAAAAAGAACACAGGAAAAACATTGTATAAAATAATACCACTACATAAAGACAGCCAGAATACTAGTCTTTTTTACCCAAATTTTTGAAAATTCTGAAGTAATGATTATTTGTTGCCCCAGATGAGTACATGACTTATAATCATTAAGATGATTCCAAATGACTAATTAAAAGAATCCAAATGAAACAATCTCATTGGACTATAAATTGGTACAGCCAATGTGCAAAAGAGTATAGAGTCCTCAAAAAGTTAAAAACAAAACTACCATATGATATAGCAATTTCGAACCAAAGGAAATGAAATCAGTACCTCAAAATGATATCTGCACTCCCATGTTCACTGCTGCAATATTCACAATAGCCAATAAAAGAAAACGATGTAAGTGTCTGGCAACAGATGAATGGATAGCAAATGTGTGTGTGTGTGTGTATATATATATATATATATTATCTAGCCTTAAATGAACAGGAGCTCTTGCCATTGCAGCAAAATGGATGAACCTGCAAGACATTATGCTAAATAAAATAAACCAAACAAAAAGAAAAAGATGGAATGATCTCATTTATAATGTGGGATCTAAGAAGTTGAATACAGAGAAGCAGATAATAGAACAGTGCTCACCAGGGGTAGATAGGTGGGAGAAATGAGGAGATATTGTTCAAAGGACACAAAGTTGTTACATAGGATGAATAAAGCTAGAGTTCCAATGTACAGTATGACAACTATAAATTAGACCAAATGGACCTAACAAACGTAAATAGATATGTCTACCCAACAGCAGAAGAATAAACATTCTTTTCAATTGCACACAGAACATTCTCTAGGATACATCATACTATCAGCCACAAAACAAATTTTAACAAATTTAAAAAGATTTAAAATCATACCAAGCAACTTTTACGACCACAATGAGTATGAAACTAAAAATCAACAAGAGGAAAGCTGGAAAAGTTACAAACATGTGGAAACTAAACAACACAATTCTGAACAACCAACTGGTCAAAAAAGAAATCAAAGGGATTTTCAAAAAACAATTTCCAAACAAATGAAAATGGAAACACAACATAACAAAACATATGGTATG
Organism: Physeter macrocephalus; assembly: GCF_002837175.3. Lineage (NCBI taxonomy): Eukaryota > Metazoa > Chordata > Mammalia > Artiodactyla > Physeteridae > Physeter > Physeter macrocephalus. The sequence goes on from NC_041222.1 coordinate 71,485,489, forward strand.
CTGCAAAAGCAGTACTTAGAGGGAAATTTATACAGATAAATGCATATATTGAGAAAAAAAAGATCTCAAATAAATAACTGAACTTTCCATCTGAAGGAACTACAAAGAGGAACAAAGTAAGCCCAAGGTTAGGAAGGAGGGAAGGAAATAACAAAGGTCACAATGGAAAAAATGAAATAGACACCAGACAAACAATAGAAGAAAAATAGAAAAGAATTGTTTTTTTGGAAAGATAAACACAATGACAAACCTTAATCTAGACAAAGGAAAAAAAAGAGAGAAAAAAATAAAATCAGAAATGAAAGAGGAGATATTATAACTGATATCACAGAAAAACATAGGATCATAAGTGGATACTATGAACAATAATATGCCAATGATTTGGATAACCTAGAAGAAATGGATAAATTCCTAGAAACATACAACTTATTGAGACCGAATCATAAAGAACAAATAAAGAATAAGGTGAATGAATCAGTAATGGAAAATCTCCAACACATAAAAATCTAGGACCAGATGGTTTCACTCGTGAATTCTACCAAATATTTAAAGATGATTAACACCAATCCTTTTCAAATTCTTCCAAAAAAAGAAGAGGAGGGAACACTTCCAAACCCAATCTACCAGGCCAGCATTACTCTAATACCAAAGGCAGATAAGGACACTACAAGAAAATATCCCTGATATATACAGATGCAAAAATACTTGACAAAATATTAGCAAACTAACTTAAACAGAATGTTAGAAGGATCATACACCATGATCATATGTGATTTATCTCTTGGATGAAAGGATGATTCAACACAAGCATGCTACTAAACGTTATACTATACTACATGAATAGAATAAAAGATAAAAATCATTCAGTCATCTCAATAGAGAAAAAAATTATTTAAAAAATACAATAACTTTTCATGACAAGAATCCTCAGCAAATTGGGAACAGAAGGAACAAACTTCAACACAGTGAAGGTCATATACAACAAACCCACAGTAAACATCATACTCAGTGGTGAAAGTCTGAAATATTTTGCTCTAAGTAGAACAAGACCAGAGTGCCCATATTCAACATAGTACCAGAAATTCTAGCTAGAGCAATTAGGCAAGATAAAGAAATAATAGTCATGCAAATCATAAAGAAAGAAGTAAAACTGCCTTTTTTTGTGGCTATGATTTGATATATAGAAAATCCTAAAGATTCAACCAAAAAACTGTTGGAATTAATCAGTAAATCCAGCAAAGTTGTGGCTATAAAAATCAACATAGAGAAATCAGTTGCACTCCTATACACTATCAATGAAATATCTGAAAAAGAAATAAAATAATCCCATTCACAATAGCATTACAAAATAAAAATATTAAAATAGCAACATAACAGCATTAAAAACAATAAAGGAATAAATTTAACCAAGGAAATGAATGATCTGTACAGTGATAACTATAAAACTTTGATGAAAGAAGTTGAAGAAGACACAAACAAATGGAAAGACATCCTATGTTCATGGATCAGAGGAATTAATATTGTGAAATGTCCATACTACATAAAGTCATCTATAGATTCAATGTAATCCCCATCAAAATTCCAATGGCATTATTTTCACATAAATAGAAAAAAGCAATCCTAAATTTGTATGGAACCACAAAGGACTCTAGATAACCAAAGTAATCCTGAGAAAGAAGAACAAAGCTGGAGGTATCATACTTTCTGATTTCAAAACATTACAAATCTATAGTAATGAAAACAGTATGGTAGTGGCACAAAAATAGAAACATAGACCAACATAACAAAAGAGAAAGTCCAGAAATAAACCCCTCTATATGCAGTCAATCAATATTTGACAAGGGAGCCAAGAATACTCCCTGGAGAAAGGAGAATCTCGTCAATACATGGTACTGGGAAAAATTGATAACCACATTCAGAAAACTGAAATTGGACTCCTATTTCACACTACTCAGAAAAATCAAATTGAAACGGATTAAAGACTTAAACATAAGACATGAAAATGTGAAACTCCTAGAAGAAAACATAGGGAAAAAGCTCCTTGATATGGGTCTTGGCAATGATTTTCTGGATATGACACCAAAAGCACAACCAACAAAAACAAAAATAAATAAATAGAAATGCATCAAACTCAAAAGCTCTGCATAGCCAAAGAAACAATCAACAAAATGATAAGGCAAGATGCAGAACAGGAAAAAAATATTTGCAATCCATATAGTGGATAAAGGGTTAATTTCCAAAATATGTAAAGAACTCATAAAACTCAATAATAATAAAAAAACCTCAAACAATCCAATTAAAAAAAAATGGGCAGGGGAACTGAATAGACATTTTTCCAAAGAAGACATGAAAATGGACAACAGGTACATGAAAAGATTCTCAACACCACTAATCATCAGGAAATTGCAAGTCAAACTACAATGATGTATGGTAACACATATATATGGAATCTAAAAAAAAAAAAAAATGGTTCTGACGAACCTAGGGGCAGGACAGGAATAAAGACGCAGACATAGAGAATGGACTTGAGGACACGGGAGGCCAAAGGGTAAGCTGGGATGAAGTGAGAGAGTGGAGTGGACATATATACACTACCAAATATAAAATAGATAGCTAGTGGGAAGCAGCCACATAGCACAGGGAGATCAGCTCGGTGCTTTGTGACCACCTAGAGGGGTGGGATAAGGGACGGTGGGAGGGAGACGCAAGAGGGAGGAGATATGGGGAGATATATGTGTGTGTGTGTGTGTGTGTGTGTGTGTGTGTGTGTGTGTAGCTGATTAACTTTGTTATAGAGCAGAAACTAGCACACCATTGTAAAGCAATTATACTCCAATAAAGATGTTAAAAAAAAACACACAATGAGATATCACCACACACCTGTTAGAATGGCTATCATAAAAAAAAACAAGAGATAATATTTGGCAAAAATGTGGAGAAAAGGGAACCCTTGTGCACTGCTTGAGGGAATGTAAAGCGGTTCAGTCACATGGAAGACAGTACAGAGGCTACTAAAAAAACTACAGATAGATCTACCATATGACCCAGAAATCCCATTTCTGGGTATATATCCAAAGGAAATGAAAACAGATTATTAAAGAGATATCTGTACTTCATGTTTACTGCAGCATTATTCAATATAGCCAAGATATGGACACAACCTAACTGTCCATCAATGGATGAATGAATAAAGAAGATGTGGTATATTCAACACAATAGAATATTATTTAGCCATAAGAAAGAAGGAAATCCTGCCACTGGTAACAACACTGATGGCCCTTGAGGGTATTATGATAAGTGAGATAAGTTACACAAAAAAAGACAAATATTGTATGTTATCACTTATACGTGGAATCTAAAAAATCTGAACTCACAGAAAGAGAGAGTAGAATGGTAGTTACCAGGGGCTGAGGAATGGGAGAATTGGAAAAATGTTGGCCAAAGGGTACACACTTGCAATTATAAGATGAATAAATTCTAGAGATCTAATGATTCGCATTATGGTTATACTAACATTACAGCATTACATAATTTAAAGTTGATAAGAGACTAAATCTTAAATACTCTCACCACCAAGAATAAATAATAAGTATGTGACATGATGGAGGTGTTAGCCAATGCTATGGTGGTCATCATATTACAATATATGAATGTATGAAATCAACAGGTTGTACACCTTAAAATTATACAATGTTTTATGTCAATTATATCCCCAAAATAAACCATAAGAAATATAAACATAAACTTTAAAAAACAATTTAATGAATATTAACTGAGTGTTTAATATAAACCATTAAACCAGACATTATATATATATATTACCTCATTCAAGCCTTAACAATTTCTGTGAATTGGATAGTCATTTCTGGAGTTATAGATACCTTAGCTGAAAAAGTTTAAAAGACATGGACTCTACCACAAGGCTAATAACTATCAAGGCTGTATCTAAGGCAATTTAACTATAAGGCATGTGTGTGGGGGGATATATTTTAATGTTACATCCTTCATATTGTATTAACTAGAAAATAACTATAGAATCTGGAACTACTATATTATTTGGGAAATTTCTTATGAATATCTCAATTTCCTCAAAACAAAATTTTCATTAAAAAGAAAAACAAAAAACAAAAACTGAAACTATCCTTTTATTCAATAAGAACTGGTTATTTGAAAGACTCCCAGAATGGCTGTGTGAAGAACGTGACAAGTCTCTTCTCCCAAAAACAGCAGTGTATTTTGACAAAGTTGTCATGAAAAACCATTTAAATCATCTTTGCTAAAGACACATTGTGCTAAAGACAAGAAGCAAATTGAGAAGTATTCATTCAAGAAAATCTACTCCATCCTGGTGAAAAGTGTTGCTGTCATTTTAGTCAGGTAAAATTCCCATCTCAGTTCACTCCACCCCAGCTCCATGGTCCTGCCTAAGGGGCTGACATTATTCAGATATGACCATGGAAAATCAGTGCCCAAGAATGTCATGGAAAAAATAAAGATCTCAGGGGCAAATAAAACATTTGACGAAATCTAGCACTGATTTATGAAAAAATTCTCAATAAACTAGAAATTAAAATATGAAATATAAGATACAAAATATGGAAAAGCTAGAGCTAACACCATATTTAGTGGTGAGAGACTAAATATCTTATCCTTAAGATGAGGAAAAAGGCAAGAATGTTCACCCTCGTCACTTTTATTCAACATTGTACTGGAGGACCTAGGCAGTGCAATAAGTTAAGGTAAATAAATAGATGGAAAATTAACTGGAAGAGAATAAAAACTAACTTTATTCCCAGATTACATGATTTTATTGAAGAGTACAAGGAGAGCTGTTTAATCCATTATAATCCATTCTATGGTGGTGGGGCAAGGCTTCTGATCATAAACATTTTTCCAGAGGAAATAACTCCTGAGCTTCATATTAAACTATGAATAATACTTACCCAGGTCAAGAGGCTTTTGAAAGAGAAATCATTCAAAAAAAGAGGAAACTGAGAATATGGTAAGTATGAGAAATCCCAAGCTCCTCAATTTTGCCAAAGTGAACAGTGTAAGGTAAGAGTGATTAAAAAAAAACCAATAGAAGCAAAAAAAAAAAAAAAAAAAGAAAAAAAGAATAGTTTTTATATCTACACTGTAGTTGTTGGAAATGACATCCATTTGGTGTCATTTGCATCTGAAAACCATTCATTCAGGTTTTGGAGGATAGATTTGACAGTGGTGTGACTGACAACAGAAAGACAATTTGGGTGGGTGACACAGAACTGCAGACAAGCAATGGTGGCGACTTGAGTCATGACCTTAGTAAGAGATATGGAGAGGATGTGATATTTCTTCAGACACGTAGAGCATAAAGGCAGCTGAGCTTTATTATTCATTGGTTTGGATGGGTGAGAAAATCAAAAGAACTTAATAGAGACTCTGATGTTTCAATCTTGGGTAACAAGGAGAAAACACTGGTTTAGAAAAGGATGGAGCAAGATGATACATTCCATTTCAGATACTTTCAGCTTAAAATGCCTGTCAATCAAAGTATAAATGTATAATAAGTGATTTGGACATACTGTTCCAAAGATCTTTATAATCTTATGAAGAATGATGTTGGAAATAAAATTATAAAGAGGTAAACAGCAAAACATGGTAACTGATGAAATGAAATCAGGTGTAAGAAGAACAGAACCTAATATAAAATACTAAGGAGTAATTATATATAAGGGCAAGCAATAGTGCATAAAGAGGGGCCAATGCATAAGAAGGACTAGGAAGAAGGAGGGTAGACTGAAGGGGAGAAGCTGAAGGAGGAGCAAGAAAAGCCTAAGGAGAAGAAGAAATGTTTAGATACATGTAAGGGGAAACAGAATATAGAATTTTAAGAAGATGGGAATGGTAAATAATCCCACATGGTGAAGCACAAATGAGACACATTCCATATGACATTAACAAACTTACTGCCCAATTTAGTAAGGAGCATTTAAGTAGAATGATGAGAGAAGAACCTATGTGACAGTCAGTTTTAAGACAGATTGAGAATAGAGAAAGAGGAAATACTGAGAATAAGCCACCAGCACAAGTGGTTTAATTTAATAATCAGCTACCTATAGCTAATAATCAGCAATGGACAATCCAAGGAGCAGCCACTCAGCAGATAATCAAGAGATGTCACAGCCAGCTGTGACACTTTTGTTCCTTAAGAACCACTTGCTCTTGTGATCACTGCCGCTGTTATGTTGTTGCTATCAATGGTGGAAAAAGGAGCATTGTAGAAAGTGAAATAAGGGGTCCGCAAATAGAAAAATATTTCAAATGTCACATAGATATTATTTAATATTAAGAACTGTATAAATCAATTACAAGTGACAATCTAATGTTTTTAAAATATTTCAGGTCTCTTTTAAATTATTTTACTATAAATGTTTTTTTAGTCACAGATATTAAATCCTAAATAAATGAGGCATGCTTCAATTTGTGCTCCATTTTTATATGAAAAATATGTGAATGAGAGAATCAGATTCTAAGAAAAATTGACTCAGAACTGCTAAACATGGTCTTTACTGAGAAGATACACTGCTTACCTCTCATTGAATTTGATATGATTTTAAACCCACAAAGGAATTATTTTGGGGAGCTTTTTTTTTTTTTTTTCTTCCCGGACCAGGGCACGAACCCGTGTCCCCTGCATCGGCAGGCAGATTCTCAACCACTGCGCCACCAGGGAAGCCCCCTAAATAATGTTTCAAATTAATCTTTTTTTTTTTTTTTTTTTTTTTTTTTTTTTTTTGCGATGGGGAGCTTTGAGGCACTTTGTTTTGTTAGTTCTTTATGTTCTTTGAGTGTTTGAGCTTTGACAAATATAAACACAAAATCCACAAAAAATACGATTTTTAGATTAAGATAAGGTATCTAACTTGAAATTTTCTTATGTGAAAATGAATATTTTTTTCTAATTCAAATATGTACATAAATATGTATGTGTTAGCATGACAAAATATCCACTTTGCAAAGAAAGCAACTGTTTGATAGCAATTATTTAAAGCAGTCTAAATTATGGAATAGAGTTTTCTTTAATCTGTTCATGCATAAAATAAATAAGTGTAACTAATTTAAATTATAATTGTAGTGAAATTTGGGTTATTATAACTGTTAATAATATGTTAGTTAACTTTGGATGAAACACCTACTGCATAAAATGTTGTTATTTCTTTTTGTGTATTGACATGTGAAGGAGTGGAAGAAAAAACATAAAAATTGCTACCAAAATGAAGTTCCCTAGTCATGTTCCCATATGATATAATTTTTTGGTAAAACAAAAATAATAATAATTGTATCACTCCCACCCAAAATGAACTAATCACAGTGATTCCCCAAAGAAAAAAGAAAATTCATCTAAAGCAGATTACCTGCATGTCCTTCACATTGTTTTTTAGTGTACTGGAGAATATATTATAATATTTTGAATTTTCCAGAAAACTCTTTTCAGTCTAAAATCTACATTATTTTGTAAACTTTTATGCCAGGAAATAGTTAAGAATTATCATTAGATGGAAAGAGGATAAATATTAAAATATTATAAGGATTTCTGAGAGGTGACAAAAGAATACTGGTTTTTCTTTAATTTAATCAGTGATGTCTCCCCACTGAACATACCAATGATCAAAAAAGAGTAAAACCACCCAACAACAATGCAGTATGTGCTCTGCAGGTTATTTTCTTATTAGAAAATCTTAGAAAATATTTCCGTTTTTGTATGTCTGAACTTTTATACCTGTATTTAATAGATTAGAATAATTATTTTTCCACAGATTTGCTAGGTCACAATGCAAGGATTCCTGAACTAGGAAGGGACATGTAATTGCAGTAGGCCAGTTAAGGATTATTTAGTTTTTAAACTTGTGCAAACTTCACTGCATATCACAAAACTCTACTTTGCATAATGTGTATGCAGCCTGGCATTTCCTCAGATCTCAATATGTTTAGCCATGCCCTTGGAATGGTCATGTTGTGACAGCTGGAAGGTAATTAGTTGGGGGACAGAATAAGTTGCTGCAACAAAGAAATCACAGAAATCACTGGCCAAAAATTAAGGAGATATTCATTTTTTCCATAAATAGTAATCCAAAGGTAGGAAGGGATTCCAAGGCTAGTAGCATAACTCTGCCATCCTCAACATGTGCTTCTATCCCTGTATCCAAGACACTGTTCCTTTTACTGCAATGTTCAGTCAAATGGAAGAAGAAAAGGGAAAAATGTAGGGGAAGGAGGGAGGTTCGTTTTCAAGTTATGTTTAAAGCAACAGTTCATACCAAAATAATGTGTGTAGTCCAGCACAATTTCAAAATTAATTTATTTTCTTTTTTCCCTTCCAAAAACTATGATCCATTCCTCAGAGAAGCTGCAGTTTTTAAGCTGAAGTTGGAAGAGAAGAGGGGAAAGTATTTCTCTGCTTGCTGATTATTCTGTCCTTGTTGCTTCAAACTCTTCCTCCCATCCTTGCTAGCATCATTCTTTAAAGTGCTTTAAAGGAATCTGAGCTTCAAGACCAAATCAAATTTAGAATTATTGAACTCCTCTGCGATTTTGCATAGGAATATGGTAGTATGTATAGAGCAGACTCCAGGTTCCCTAGTTTTCCCACATCAGGTTCATTACACAGAATTCAATGCCTCTCTTCCTATCTGTGAAAGTAACTATTCCTTACTCATTCCTCAGGTATAGATGCTGCACTCATTAGCCCCTCTCCGGTCTACTCTCTGATAAAAATGGCACAGTGGAAAGTGGGCTACACAAGCCTTAAAAATAGGCTGGGAGCCTTTAGGGCAGGTTTTCTAATGGTTTGCCCAGAGACTGGTCTAGAAGGCAGGGCAAGTTCCTTTGACCCCAGACTCCCTTGTTTCAGAGGAAAACCAGAGAGGGGCCCTCTCAACACATGGAGCCACAGCAGGACCCCTTCCATTTGTCTAGGGTTAGGGCTGATACTACGGGAATATAAAGAAGATACACCTAACCAGATGGAAAAGGGGTGGACGGAACACTGCAGAGAGGCAGGCGCATGGGCTTGGTTTTCAAAGGTGAATAAACTGGGGGTAATAGATCTCTTTTCTGAAAAGCCATAACTGCTCAGGATCCATATTCCAGTCTCAGTGGCAATTAGTCTTCCAGCCATAACCTACTTCTCTTCAAGAATATTGTTTTGAAATACCTAAATGACTGAGTGTTCAAAGTTTTTCCTTTTCAGTCATTCTTATTTCTGCAGCTGCTTTTTTTCTTAGTTTTAACTTTACCTTCTATTCAAATTTAACTGTAATTTGATTCTACTTTTCTTCTTAACATCAGTATCTTCTTTCTAACTTTTCTACCCATGGGCTTTCCCATGGGGTCAGTTTTCCTTTTAAAGATCTCCATTAACACGTGGTAATAAGTGTTAACTAACAACAATTTGAAATAAGGAACAAAAGAAATATGAAAAGAGGGAACAGAGGCAGTAGATTAGGTTTTCTCCAATTCCTATGATAATCTCTAACCACTGATAATCATCAGTGTGGATACCACATGCCAAGACAATAGCTTCTCAAATTAATAATGAGTACACTCTACTAAAACACTTTAATAAGAATATTAAAGGCAAAATCACAAATGTCTTTCTTACCGCTTTATATTATTTATATGTTTTTGAGTGTCTCAATAGACAGTAAGGACCTTAGTGTCAGATACTGCATCTTATTTCCCTTTAAGCTTAACAAAGTGCCTGGTACATGGTACATGGACCAGGCTAATTAGTTGATTTTAAGCCATGTGTTTTTTCAATTTACGTTTTCCCTCCCTTGTCAACAAAATAAAGCAGCAGCAAATATATAAGCACTAGCTTTAATAAAAGGATAATCAAAAAGTAAATGCATTTTCTTTTGAACCCTACAATAAACATTCTGAAAATTGTTGCAGAACAAATCTTAAAAGCTACATAATATTTCAATTGTTAGAACCATTTGCTTAAGAAGTATAGGGAAAACTATGAAAATCCCAGCCTTCAAAAAGGAGTGCATAAGTAGCTGGAAGGAGTAGAAGAAAAAAAGGGCTTTCAAAATTCACAAGAAGATAATTTAGAGTTTTCTGAACCACTAGATGTTACCTAGGAACAGAGATTATAAGTAGCTAACCCTACAGGGACAGAGGAAGACCTGCCCATGCATTGCAAGATGACTTAGATCTGAGCAGGGTCTAAGAAAGAAAGAACAGAACCATGGACAGGCATGTAGATCAACCCTCACACCATGCTACGTTGTAGGCCGGCCTCCTGGCAACCCACATGTCACCTTGTAGAACGAAAATGAACTGTAGAGAGATGTGAATGCTGACTTATTTAATAGGGACACAGGAGAGAGTGAGTATAAACTAGACCTGCCTGAGTTTACCATGAACTAGCAAAATTATTTTATGAGCCAAGTTAGTTTCAGTCACAGGAAATCAGGATTATATATGTTCAGACATGAAATTTATGCTTCTTATAATTTCTCGGCTACTATAAAGACAACAATAATGTTTGAATGATTGGATAGTTTCTTACAAACTTAGGTTTGACTCAGGGTTGGATCTACTGTATCTAATACACTCAATCTCCCACACTTTCTCACTCTTTTGTTAACCCGTGCTTCCGCCTTCTTTGCCAACATCTAATTGACATTAGATCAATTAGATAAAATGGTTAAAGCTCCTTTATCTATTTGTCAACCTGTTGTTATGATTTCTTCCTAGTTTTCCTTGAACTTTTGCATCAGTAAGACACATTCAATTGCAAGCAACAGAAGCCTAATCAAGAGACATAATTGATATAGATATTATTTATGAAGAGGTCTGAAGGTTGATTGTCTTCAACTTCATCACTTAATAATACTACCAAGAAACTAGGCTTTCCAGATTTCAACTCGACCATAATAGCTGTTGATTTTTTTAGTCATTAAGATTTTCAACTCATGATCACAAGATAGCTGTTTTAACTCCAGGCAACTTATCATTTACTAGGCAGAAATGAAGGAAAAGGAATGGTGCCAGTGAAGAATTCTCTAGCATCTGTCTCTGTTAGAGTTTGGCAAAGGCTATCCCCAAACTTTCCTATTAAATTTCCCTTTAGGTTTCATTGGCCATAAGTAGGTCGAATAATGATCCCTATCCCTCAGGGGTGTGAAGAAAAAAATATCTTTCCTGAAGACTGTTACATTAGTATTGAACAAAATTAGGGTTCAATAAGCTTAGACAGCAAGAAAGTATGTTTTCCTCTTATTTGTGATGAACTCTAAAGATTATATCTCATTTTCCCAGCATAAAGTTACTTCCAATTTTTTCATTCTAAAAGTAAGCAAATCGAAATAGTATTCCAAATGAACTTGTACAATATCTTTTGTGTTTATACATGCTGTGAAATGTTTCTTATCTTTTCAGAATTCAACATGCTAGCCTAAGGAAAAGGACTATATGAAGCAAATTGGAATAGGATTATTTCCTTCCCAAACTGTCAGCATTTGGTTCAGAAGTAAATCCTACCAGATCATACCACTTATGAAGACAATACCTCTGGTTTCTAAAGGTACATTAAAACTTTAACGTTCAAATGCATATGAAATACATGATTCAGATGGTTGCCTACAATTTCAATGAATTCTGTCATCTGAAAAATTTTCATTGACAACACCAAAGAAACCCTAATTTTCTTTAGCACTAAGAAAGCCTCTTAAATTCTGGAAAAAATAATTTTCCATTTTGGCTTCAAACATCAAGATAAGAATTATTTTTGTTTCACTGTCTTGAAAAAACAGTGCATTGAAATTATCTAATAAAACATATGCAGGATATGTTGTCAATTTTAATGTGTTAAAACCTTAGATTGCACATGTTCATTAAATGTCATATTGTAAAAATAATACAATAAAATGTTACCATTTATATTTTTATTGAGAATATAGATAACATACCACCTTAACTTTTATTAAAATTAATGACTTTTTATCAAGTTTTGCTGAAAAAGCAAGAAAGATAATCAGACACTGAGTGGTCCAAAGACAGGACCTTACCACTTCGTAATTTTTTCTAAAATTAGCCCATATCCAAATATTTGTGGGGAAAAGATGAAGAAACTTAGATTATAGCATGGAAAACTTACATAGTCAGTGACTCATTTATCGCTGTACAATTTTTAAAGAGAACGATTTTAAATGGATCATTGTATTCTTACAGAAGATTAATTCAGAGTCTGAATCATTATAATGATTGGTGTGTTGTAAAGCTCAAATGCTGAAGTCTAGAATTCAAAGTTAATTAATGTCTGGTCCCTCAAAGTTTTTCATTTATTTTCTTTATGTTTACAGTTTCCATGCTCTAGTGAAATTACATCAGTTACAGAACTTTATTCTTATGCTTATATGTTTCATATCTATATGTTTAGGTTTGGTCCCAGATCCTTAAACAATTTCCTTAGTTCACAAACACTATTTTGCAGGAGCCTTTATAAAGTTCACAAAATATTACTAGCTTCCACATACCACTTTCATTACAAATCATCTTAAACTTTTTCTACCTTCTTCAGTTCTTACTTGCCATCTTTCAGTCTCTCTATACTTTCTAGCAATCCCGGGAACTTTGGCTCATCTCCAAGATTAAGCAAGCACTAAGGTGCAGAACACGCACCCTCCCTTAACAGCTCACTCCAAGAATGAACCAACCACTGGGAGAAACATTTCCTGTTAAAGCATACTACTTTGGCCATCACCTGTCCCTCTCCCGCACAAAGTTCCTGTAAGCCCTATTTTCCCTTCTCTATAAAAGAAAAGCCTTCTCCTGTTTGCTTTTTGAGACACTTGTAGATCCTGAGATCAGTAATACCCTTTTTGAGTACAGTTTCTTTACCTAAGTCTGGGTTTGTTTTTAAATGAAACCAGTGAGCTTGGAAGAGGACCTGCACCTCAAATGTTGATTGCAGCCTTTTAAGACACTGATCAGAGGATGTAGCTAAGCTGTGCTTGGAGTCCTGACACACAGAAATATGAGATAATAAATGTATATTGTTTTAAGCCACTAAGTTTGTAGTTATTTGTCACTCAGCAATAGAAAACCAATAAATATAGAAATGTACAACATGAACTTGACTCCCAGTATAGATCACAACTTAAGGTTGCTTTTTTTTAAATAGAAAAACTTCCTTAAGCTCTTAATATATTCCATGTAATTGTTTTCTTCTGTATTTTACTTGATGTTAACTAGAAAAAAAACTTTACCCTCAATTTACTATAGTTAATATAATGGTCTATACTCATTTAAATAAAATTTTACATTAAAAACCTTAAGATATTAATTATAACATTTGAAATAAACTCTTCCATGAGATGCCTAGAGAGTGGTGTTATTTCATGATCAAAGCATTTCCCATTTACATATATGAGAAAATATGACAATATGTATTTAACATTGGTGTTACACAAATTATTTGGAAATAGAGATTTTCCTGTAGTGCATTACATCTACAAATGAAAAAAAAATGTTCTGTTGGTTGACCAATAAATTTAGTTAAGGTCAATATTAGCAGACATGATTTCCATTTCATTTTCATTAGAGCCATTTCTGGCAGATTGGAAAATAGGGATAGAACTCAGTAAAAAGGATAATGTTTATCTAAGATGGGAGGACTTAGTGTAACGATGTTTTTGACATTCAGTAGAGTAAATCTTTTTGTGAGAGAATAAAGCTAAATTTTGGAGATATAGTTTTGACCTGGTAATAAGCAGATACTTATTTTTACCAGTTGTACAACGGTTCTGTTAGATCATTCCTATAGTGATTTATGGAAGTTTGTTTAATCTTATCCAGATGTATCTAAAGAGATTTTTTTGAATTATGATTTTAGGAAAAGATATGTCTAATAATTGACCATGCTGGGTAATATTTGAATCAGAAGCCATTTTTACAGATATTCTGTAACTTGTTGAACTAATACAGACTGCTGAGTTCCCTTGGTCCTTTGCAGGAGGTATTTAGGACATTTGAGGGGATAACCAGTCATCTACTGGGACATAGCCAAGTTCTTCACACTAGCAGAGTGTACCTCAGAGGAAGCATAATACACTCAAATTATAATAATAGTGATTTTTTTCAACTGCATCTCAAGAAAGAGAAAACTGAGAATGTGAATGTTTCATCACATTCTTCTATGTTTACTCCAAGAATTTAAGGATAGTAGAGGACATGTTATTTTGTTAAGGCAGCAAATACCCAATACTCTATCCCAGTGCTGTGGATTAAATTTGCAGATTAAGAATAAGGAAACTGCTCCTGGTGCCACAAGACATAAAAATTAAAGCTGACACAAAAAGGGTTATAAATTTATATAACCACATGTAGAGTTAAAACATGCCCAGCATAAAAGTTTTAAAAAGAGATATATATTTGCAATTTTTTTAGAAACAAATATGTTTAATAAATTGTAAATGGTGCATGAACTCCAACTAAATATCTGGCAACTTGGCCTCATAGAACACAAAAAGGAGAGCTAAAATTTTGTGATTAATTCATGTTTGGAAATTATTTATATAAAAGAAGACATTTTCCAGAAATATCATAAGAAAAAATTAAAAGGACAGCTGCTATCATAACAGTGTGTTCTTTCTCAAGTAATCAGAAATAAATAAATTTAGGCAAATTATTCAGAATCTGTCATTGATGAAAGAAATAAGATTCACTACATAAAAACTTATTCTGAGAATTTTCTAATTCATCATGGTATCAAGTGTTAATTTACATGTAGAAATACTAGTGTGTCCGTACCATAGTATCAAAGCTGGCTCTCATTTTGAGACAATATACTCCTCCTCCTACTACTACTACAAATAACAGATATTTTAAAATGTGTATCAGGTTATATTATAGGCACTTTAAATACACTTCCTTTTTAATCTTCAAAACAACTTTATGAGGTATGTACTGTTATTATTCCTGTCTTACAAATAGGGTAACTTAGGCACAGAGAGATTAATATTAATTCGCCTAAGATTCACAACCAGATATGAAAGACTTCACCTATTCTTTCTATCTACTCTCACAAAAGTCAGCTAAGACTAGGCACAGCGTTACAAAATAAGGAAATTGTTCTTCTCTGATGCTTCGTTTCCTTCCTGCTCCCTCACTAGGATCCATTACATACTATGTCAGGCTCCATGCAACATCAGGGGCCAACCACGCAACATGAAAACAGAATGGGATTTGAGAGACATTCTTACTTTTATTAAAACTCACTCATTGCAGTACATTTCTCAGAGAATCTGTAGTTTTAGCTTTCTTTCTATAATTCTGAGAGCGGCCTGTTTTTAAAGTCATTTCTGACTACCAACAATATATTGGCAAGTTATTAGGAGAGAGGACATGAGAGCTAGGCTATTTCTAAAGCTGCACATGATGGCAGTGCTGATTAAACAGCTGCCCATTGCGTCTTCCTCTTGCTGTATGGCCACCTCTCTCCCTCCTCTAACCTCAAATGCCCAGATACCACAGATGACAGTCAGGCTGCTGTGGTATGATCAGGGTTCATAGACATAGGTCCCAGAATTTCTGCTGCTTCAAGATCCAGGATAGAAAAAATTGTTGCACAAAACTATGGCCTCACTGGTGTAGATCTGTGAAAGCCACTGTGAGAAAGATTACTGAAATGATGAAATACCCGAGGATAGCCATGTTTTAAAGTGGCTTCTTTTTTAGGTGACGCTTGCAGGTGCCCTCAAAGCTACTTTATTTGGTCACCTAATTGCTAGATTTTAAACACACTCTGCCTTTATAATCCATATCAATTTATTTATGAATTTTGTATGTGCAGTAATTATATTATATACATTAAAATCTTACAAACAAATGTAACTTAAGATGAAATAAAAATTATGATTTATTCCAGAACCCCTACTCATTCCTTTGTTTATGCCAAAATGTGCACACAATACACATAGAAGACTACCACTCCAGAAGTCTCAGAGGTCTCTCTTTTTCTCATAAACTCATGTTTAAGCTCTCTTGCTTTATTCTGGTACTGCTTATTTCCTTTCTGCTTTATCCTAAATGGATTCTCTCTCTTTATAGTCACTTTGGAATGTCCATGTGATTTTACCTTCAGTTTCATGTTATTTATGGGATTGTTTTAGATTCATATTTTGCTTCATATGAACCTACTAGAGAGGGCTCAGGACTCTGAAGTCACAAACACGATATTGTCAAAACATATATGTGTGAAAATAATGTAGATGTAAAGTTGGTAATGGTTCATTCATTCTCTGACTGCTTCTATAAATATTTGAGGCCTACTATGAGCCAGACATTCTAGTTAATGAGGGTCAGCAGTGTAAAAAAGAAAAATCTGTATTGTTAAAGAGGCTGCATCCTTTTGGGGAGAGACAGAAGATAAACAGATAAACATACACACAAAAAAATATACAATATGCAAAGTGGCAGTAAGTTGTATGAAAGAAGAGACAGTTTTGTACAGTTGCTTAGGGCACAAACTCTGGACAAACTGCCAGGTTTTGAAATCTGGGGCCCCCTTCCTTCACTTACTAGCTGTATGACATGCATGACATTGGACTCATTTCTAAGTCTCTGTGTATTTCTGTTTCCTAGTTTGTAAATTACAGATAATAATAACCCAATTATAGAGCAAATTAAATAAATTAATATATGTAAAACAGTTAGAACTTTGAGGGTTAGCGATACTGCAATATGTGTCAGCTACAGTTATAAAGAAAGGGAGTGTGAAGCATAAAGGAGAATAGTGGGAAGCTTTGGGAAATGCTATTTTATATAAAATGGTCATGGGAAATTCTTAGTGTAAATAATGAGGGCATACTGTACTTGATCACAAATATCTATACTGACATTTTCTATACGTAGGGTCATGCTAGCTTCCCAGATATCTAAAACAGTAGGAATTTCTCCTCCTTTTAGTCTTAAAATTTGATTCCCAGATTGAAAAATAAAATGTGGAGTCATTCTATTTATATGTAATGGAGAACCAACCACATGTAAAAAAGGCAAAGCTACGTAATCATTTAGGATGTACAGAAGCTATAATTGTTGCCTTTTGTGTTAATGGATAAATATATGCATTAAATTGCCACTCAGAATAACAATACATATTTATATTATTTAATACTTAAGGTAAACTTGAAGGTTTTTTATTCCTTTTTAAAAACATGAAGCATCTTAATAAACTCTTACTATTGGAGAAAGGAGAAATTATATAGATCTTCCCTCAAAGAAATTTATCATCTGCAGATAGCATCTATCATCTATCAAATAGCATGGAAACAGACATATATTAATAAAGCACAATGGACAGGGTTAGGGAAAATATAAGTAAAGAAAGAGCTGATTTTGAAAATGCACAAAATAAGAGCATTGGTGTTTGGCTGTGGATCAGACCCAAACCTATACCAGCATCAAAGTGTATGCTATGAAATTCTTCCCAGATTTGTGTCACTGAGGTATGTTTCATTCCAATAGTAAGTTCAATACATATATGAAGAGTCTTCAGAATCTGAGGCTCAAGCTGTACGTTTTTCCATCTACAACAATCAAAAAATTGGAGGTGGCATTAGTCTGTACCTAGCACCCTACTTCTTTTGTTCTTCTAATATCACTAAAACTCTTCCACAGACATAGAACAGGAACACTAAGTGAGGCTTAATTACTTCTGCCCAAGATAATACTCCTTTTCTTCTTTTCCCTCATGAGAAAGACTAATCAAACTGCCACTCAGCATTCCCTTACTTGGCTCCGGACGCGCAGGCTCAGCGGCCATGGCTCACGGGCCCAGCCGCTCCGCGACATGTGGGATCTTCCCGGACCACGGCACGAACCCGTGTTCCCTGCATCGGCAGGCGGACTCTCAACCACTGCGCCACCAGGGAAGCCCGAAACTCCTGTTTTATTACAAGTCGCCTTACCTAAATCCAGGAATCCGGATTTCAGGATTCTCAGTTCGAGTCCCCTTCCGCCATTCCAATTCAGGCTGATGATGTTTCTTCCCAAACATGGCAAGGAAAAACAAAACAAAATCAAACAAAACACCGTTTTTTGTTGGTTTCTTGGAGCCAAACAGCCTATTTGTGGTCTCTTTGAACCACAAACCAGCCAAAGCGGGACGCTGAGCCCTGCAGTGTTGCGAGGCGCGGCCAGGAGGGAACCAACAGCCTCTGGGCTGCGCAGGGCGAGCTGGGAAATTCATCAGGCAGGTCTGCGGGACGGAGTCCTAACCAGCTGTGGCTCCCGCGAAAGGGGCGAGCTTATTGAAGGCAGCAGCTGAGATGGCTGTTCCAGGAATAACCTGCTAAGAGATGGCAGAGAACCAGGTGGAGGAATTCGAGATGAAGGAAGACAAGCCCGTTGTATGACCTCCAGGACTCCAGCAACATCTCCAGCTTGCTACTGAGTGTAAGAATATTCTCCTCAGCAGATGTACACAATTGATCAGGACCAGTTACTGTAATTTGAGTATTTGGCCAAGCATGTGGTGCTTCTGAGGCACAATAAATAGCATGCAAACGTTTTTGAGCAATTAGATGTCATAGCAAGGGAAATGGAGAGAAAAATTCAGTTTGCTGTTAACAAGCCATCAAAAAGGAAAGATTCTGTGTCTGTCTGAAAAAACTGATGCCTAAAAACCCACACTGATAATCTCTTGAACTAGCTAGAGGAGTTGAAAACTTTTGGCCAAGGGAGAAGGAAAGAGGAGAAATATGACCACCAGACATCAGTGCACAACTTCTCATGTCTGACAAAGTATCATGACCTCTGGGGAAACAAAAAATGAAAACAACCACACACCACAGAACAAGTAAATCCTCCTCTTTACTCCTTATAGAAGATGACAAAACATCTATGGGAATGTGGTATCTGCAAAGATCATCATGAAGTTTTTGAATATTAAATAGAAAATTTGGGCGAAAGTCACTACCATAAAAAGCAAAAAAAAAAAAGATTTTCTGAGTCAAGAATATTTGGGTCAATAAGATGGCTGAGTTCCAGAAAAAAACTTGTTCACTTTCTGAGAGTGGATGTGAGTATAATAAAGACAGCAAAAGCAAGAAGGCCAAACACAACAGCAAGGGCCTGAAAATTGGGTATATTTTAGATGTAATCAAATATGGAATCACCAAAACTGATTCTGATAAATCCTGCTAGTGATGTAACATGGCTCTATTTAGTACACTCAAGCTGATTTTTGTGTCTAACAGTACTTACTTGGCTTGCTAAATAAAGGTAAGTATACCATCAGAAGGACATATTGATACCACAAGGTGAAATACATTAAACCAAATCATCATCATGGCAGTGTTTCCAAATGCAGCAGGAAAGCTAATGCATATAAAGGAACACCATAGAAATCTGATAACTTCAACAGCATTATGTCTTAAAATTATCTCAAAAATATCCAAAATTGGTTAATTCAGAACTTTCTGGATGATTAAATTAAAATTATCTAAGGAGAAAAGAAGCAGGGTTATCCCAGCAATATGTGACTACCCTAAAATAACGCCAAATTTTTATTTGTCAAGTAATCAAACATGATCAATAAAAAGTTCACTTTGTTTTAAGAATAACAGTAGGCATATGTGCTGAAACATTAATTATAATAGCTAATACTACACAAATAGCTAATGCTTACTCAATCACTCTGTGTTCAGGCCTTGTACAAGTTCTTTACATGCACAATCTCATTGAATACTTACAATAACCCTAAAAGAAACTATAAGGAACAAAATAATGATATTATAAATTTGTTATATGATCTGGGATTGCAAAAGTAGAAATTCAAATGCTTTCAGAGGCCGCACAATGAACATCTAAAGAACTGAAGATATGAAGATAGAGGGGATGAGGTGAATAACTAAATGAAGTTGACACATTCAAATTCATTTGTTTTAACAAATTCTGGAAAAATTAAAATATCTCTAATGTCCACTCAGTTTTGGCTCTTTAGACAGAAAAATTGCAATTCCTCAAAGAGGTCAGAATGTGGACCATTTCAGAGCATCTTAAAATAGTTGTTCTTAACGTTAAAGCAGTTCATCTTAAATTATTCAATTTATTAGTATAAAGTGTAATGTGGGCTATCATACGAAGGGAAGACTATTTTGACTGGAGAATGTTTCTCAAAGATTTTTAAAATAATTATTTCATATTATGTATCATGGATATCTCTGTTTAACCTCTATTTAAACTGTAAGATCCTTGAGAGCAAAGTAACATTTTTGTCTGTGTATCTCTTTCATTACTTACTAGTATGGTTTTCACTTAGGATAGCTGTGATTTCCAAGAAAAGTTTTGGAAAATGGGAGGGGTGTTTTTAGTTATCATGATCATTGGAGATACTTAGTGACTAACTGGGTGAGGACAATGTTGCTAGATTGTAGCTATGTAATCAAGAGCTGTTCTAAATCCTCTGTGATCTTCCAGTGTCCAGCCAGAAAGTCATTTAGGTTAAAAAAACAAAACAAAACAACAACAACAACAACAAAAATAGCCTCTAATTTTTGGAAGTAAAACATAAATCTGCTACATTTTGACATAATGTAAACTGAACTTTCAAAAACGTATTTATTGTGTAATTTAAGGGGATGTTGAATTTGTTTTATTGTAAACTTACTAGAGATGGTTGTTCTAGCTTGAGGTCTACAACCTTAAGTAAATCTGCAAAGTCCCTTTTGACATGTAACATTACATATTCATAGCTTCCAGGGATTACTGCATGGGCATCTTTGATGGGCCATTCTGCTACCATAGTTGACTAGGCCCTCAGATTGTTAGCTGATCTTGAACTCAGGCTTTTTTTTCTAATTTACTCTCTGCTTTCTTAACTATTCTCTGCCACACAAAGTCCAGGGCTGAGTGTTTGCAGCTAAGAACTGGGCAAATGTGCTGGAATTCCCCTTAGCAAAATCTTAATATGTCTTGTTCTTCCTTAAATGTGTAACCTACTATTTCCGTTATGGTCAATGCCTTTAACATCTTTACAATTACTCTCTGTTTTTTCCAAGATTGTTAAGAAGTAAAAATGAGAAGATACTTGTATGCTGATATTCCATGAATAACCCTCAAAATTATTTTTGCCTTTTAGAATCCTATGTCACATATACACAAATTTTAGAGGCAAAATTTATTTTATTTATTAGAGATAATATTTTTTCAAAGAAAGCCTGATGTTCACATAAGAAAAAAAAAAGGTCTTGGATCTGAAATACTATTAAAGCAAGATAATTATATTTTCTGTCAATGAAGTAAATGTAAAAATAACACAGAGCTATAGATATAAATTTTACCCTAATAAGTCATTATTCCAGAGAAATGTTGAGTATTTTCAATAGGAATCTTCATTTAATATTCATTTGTGCAGTAAAATTATTGTAATGAACAATGCAAAGCAATGAAGCACTGTAAATGAAGTTATATTTTTTAAAAGCTTAAAGAAATAAATTCTTTTTGAGTGTTTAAATATGATTTATATTCCATGCAAATTATGTTTTCACTATTTCAATGTACTCTGTTAGCCATAGAACTTATTTCAAACTGGCAATATACCAATATTATTTTAGGTCCATTAGATGTCTTAATTTTTCAAAGATCAAGAAAGCCTAAATTTTTTAAAACTTTTGTATTTTCATTTGTATTTTACCATAAATTTTAAGTTTTAAGAGGTATAGTTTTTATCTGAATGAAATACATAGCATAGGGAGATCAGCTTGGTGCTCTGCGATGACCTAGAGGGGTGGGATAGGGAGGGTGGGAGGGAGCTCAAGAGGGAGGGGATATGGGGATATATGTATGCATATGACTGATTCACTTTTTTGTACAACAGAAACTAACACAGTATTGTGAAGCAATTATACTCCAATAAAGATCTATTTTAAAAAATAACATTTTTTGGTCCCCTGCTATGAGCCAAGCCATGAGCTAGATGCTTTCTAGGAACCATTACTATTAATCATCACAACCCTGTAAGGCAGATAATTTGTAACTACTATTTTATTAACTGGAAAATTTTGGCTGATAAAGATAATAGAAGTCCAAGGTTTTGAAGCTGATAAATAGAAGACGCAGATCTGTTTGAAACCAACAACTGTGTTCTTCATCTATAAGCAATATTATCTCAAAGTATAAATCTGCCTATCTGTAAGACTGTAGAGAAAACTGTGATGTACTGACTTAAAATGTAACCAACTAAAAATGTAATCAGAAGAGTCAGGTATGATTCCAAGAAAGCACCGTGGCCCCACTGGTAAAGCTCAGTAGGAGTGGAGAGGGTTGCCCTGTGATGGTCGTGAGTATAACTACCACCAGTTCATTGTCATCACTGGATTCTGCTGTTGATCATCCTTGGAATTCTTGGAGCCATCTGGAATCAACCTTATCGATTAATATAATTTCAGGTCATTATGTGATAGAAGGGAACTGCTGTTACTTACTGAAAAACAACTCCTGCAACTTTTTTAAGTCTTTACTTTTGAACAGTTATGTTATTTTTGTGGGAAAGAAGTTTTATTTATTTTTTCCTTCTAAAAGCCTATCATGTGGCTATACACATTAAAGAGCTGACATATTTTAGCCTATTCCTATGTATAGTTTGTGTGTAGAGGATACATGTGTCATGTGAACAAAATGAACTGTATAAATAGCATTGTTCCATCTACTATAACAGTGAACTCCAAAGCTGCAGTGAACTTTAACAAGGTAATCTTTCCAAGAAGGAAAGCAGAATATCCAGATTCTATCTTTTATTAGTATTAGAATGTAGATTTATGAGGAAGCCGAAAGGGAAAAGAAAGATGCAGGTTTTCCTTATTTATTTTGTGGACAGTATATTTTTCTTCTTTGAAAAGTTGGTTATGCTTTATATGTTGCCTTTCCAACATAATAATGGTTTTGATCCAGGTCAGATGAAGCATGATTCTAGAAAATGCCAAAAGGTAATAGATGACAAAAACAACTTATTTTATTCTTTTGTTAGATTATAAAATATTTACACTCAAATTCATTCATA
The DNA here is from genome assembly GCF_002837175.3 of Physeter macrocephalus. Classification (NCBI taxonomy): domain Eukaryota; kingdom Metazoa; phylum Chordata; class Mammalia; order Artiodactyla; family Physeteridae; genus Physeter; species Physeter macrocephalus. The sequence continues at coordinate 71,508,542 of NC_041222.1, forward strand.
CATTATAAGTTTTTGAAGTTAGTATAGATGTACTGCATGTGCATTTTCTATTATTATTTAAAATAAGAGAACCTGTAGTCACAACCCTGGCTCCAACCTGCTTTTTTTTCACTGCATTAACTCTCTTTGATTAGAAGCCAATACAATCCCTTATAAATTTTCTGGTCAATAAAACTTCCCAAACATGCATTTTTAAACTTCTAACATTAATATGTTAATAAATCAATGTTATTTCTTTTCTCATCTCCCCAGAACTCCTGTTGTGAATTTCCATTGAGAGGTCCGGAATTGACCTTAAAATCAGCCTTCTACAAGTAATTTTGTATTTGCCCTCTCACTAACTCCAAACCTTGATTCTTAAAGTTCTGTTAATTGAACAACCATTCTCCAATTCACCCAGACTAAAAACGTGTTATTGGCATTGATTAGTCCATAGCTTTTTCTCCTGATAGCTAGCTAGCCAATAGATCTTGCTGACTGAGTTTTCCTTCAAAATACCACTTGGAGTCATCTCATTCTATTTCCTCTGCCACGACCAACATTCATATCACATTCATCTCTCATTCTGCATACAACCCTAAACTCACTGTCCTTTTAGGAAAAATACACACACATCTCTCTCTCTCTCTACCTATCTATCTATAAAATAACTAGATTTGAACGATAATTCTATTAGGGCCTTAAGTATCATTTAATAGCTATAACTTTTGGAAAATTACTTAAATCCATGAAACTAATTTTTCGCAGCTAGTAAGTGACAATAATAATACCTAACTCAAAAATCTAATATGAAGATTAAATGAAATATTTTTATAAACGCATGTCTTATGGAAATATGACCATAATTGGAAATATTATTTCTTCACCCTTTTATTTTTTTTAGTCTTTCTTTAATCAGCCAATCATTCATTTAGTAATTCACGTATTTATTTGTTCAACAAATAATCATTTGTTTGGGAGGCACTGAGCTAGGTCCTAGAAGAACAGATTTATTTCTTGTGAATTTAGAGTTATACTATTAAGTCTTATTCCTCACAACAGATTAAAGACATTTCAATTCCAGAGCCTGCAAGCATATAATTACTTTTTCTCCCTTTCTGACTTGGTCTCTTGCCTTAAGGAACTTACATCACACTAGAGTAACAGATGTATCTGTTAACACTATAATGTTTAAAATACTATTACAGAAGTATTTACAATATTTTTCAGTATGTACAATATATCTAAGTCAGGCTAAAAGTTAGGTAAAGACTTTTAAAGAGGTGACACTGGAGCTGATATTTAATAGATAAGTATAAATTAGCTAAACAAATAAAGGGTAGGTGGAAGAAGACAGATAAAAGTATATATAAGGATGCAGATATAGGAAACAGTATGGCACATTCAAGCCCTTAGTTATTGCATGAGGTTACAACTATTTATTGATATCACTAGAGTCTAATTATGAAGATGGTATACATCATTTTTAGTATATATGCAGGAGAGAGTGTTATTTCTTACTTCGAGATGAATATATACTAAGTATGAATATATACTGTAAGCATTTTTTAAGAAAGCAATTTGCCATAGCTTGTATTCCTGGGAAAGAGTCTCTGAGACAGTGATTTTCCTGAAAGAAGTGTACTTAGGATGCTCTGGGCAATAAGACCTATGAGGGTATGAGAGAAGTGACCAGTTGTTGAGTGTGGGCTGTCCTTGGGGAGAGGATTTACTTTGGGTGAGGCTGTGAAGGTCAACTCTAGGATAAGGAGTCACTTGTGAAGCATATACACCTATCTTTTTAGCTGGGAGACATGCCTCTGTCCTTAGGTGGGATCTGTGTGGAAAACTACAGCCTCTGCAAGATTCTACCCATTTCCCATTTAGGATTCACTTGCTACATATAATAAAGTCACCCATCTGGGAACAACTCCTCCAGGATCCATATTGCTCTCTTTTTCTGGGTAAACTTAGAAAGGGAACACTTTGAGGATTAATTAGGGTTCCTACCCCCGCATCTGGTCTTGACATCTCAATCAATACCAGTCATCTCCCTTCATTATTCTAGATTGTCTTCATTATAAATTCCTTTCACCTATGTCAGTACCTATGCTAGACTACATAAGCCTGGGTGACTTTACTTCTGCTGTGACTCAGATGCAGACACAGATCCTCAGGACTGTCATCTTGCCCTTCTAAGTTTATAACTCCTATACTTGTCCATCTAATGTCCATTTGGATAAGTAAGTAACAAAACCCACCCCCACAGATCATCTTGGTACCAAACATGTTATTCCTTGCTTACATTGTATAACAGCATCCATACCATTCCCATTCCTTTCTGTGACTGCTTTCTCTCGCCACAAGAAACCTGTCACAACCATGATTAAATTAAATGGAACACTTCAGGGTCCCCTGGTGAAAGTGTTCCTTCTCTCCTCCATTTCTCAGTCCTCAATCCCCCACTCATGTTTCCTAGGATCACTTCCTAACAAACTACCTGGATGCAACCACGTATGTATGTCTCTGCTTTGGTAGTGGTGGTAGAGAGAGGCATCACAGCTAAGAAAATGTTTAAATATGAAATTCATAAATTACTTAGGATGCATCCTAGACCAATATTTGCAATACAGAAAGATCACCAAAATAATATATGGCCAATTAAGCATCAACGTACATCTAAGATGGTACAATGTCTTCTGTATCCACAGTTTAACTGTACATTATATAATGTATAATATATATATATATATATAGTACAGAAAATTTTCTCTTCCTCACTAAAATATCACATATTTAAATCTTTACAACAGAAATATATTGAAATATTCAGAAATTACTGTTCTTAGAGGAATAAAATTAAAGCTGGCATTTTAATCCCATGGCACTAATACTCAAATGTTTCATAGAAAAAGGAATGACACTGACTAAATAGTCTTGAAGGAAAAGTTCTGAAACCAGGATGGGGTAATATTTATAGAAGACAAAAAGTTGGTGACTGCAGAAGACAGCAAAGTTATCATAAACTACAGGGAGATGCCGTGGTATATAACCTCTGTCAAATAGCATATTTGGTATACTTTTGTGACTTTTCTATTCTTGTTTTTTCATAATTTTTTCTCTAGGGTTCAAGGTGTACTGTTAACTGTATCTCCAAACTTCAAGCAACATAATCTTAAAAGAGCACATTTATAAAAAACCCCCAAAGGCAATTCACATAGCTAGATTTAGTGAAAAGTTGCAAATTGGTTGTGATTTCGTGAGGGTGCATTTTCTTGTACTCTATAATCAGCAGTCAATTCCTTTAGGCCAAACTCTGGGGCTTCTGTCTCTGTTGCATATGAAAGGCTATTATTATACTTATTTTAAAGTCTGGTTTTCTTTAGGCCTGTAGGCCAAAACAAAACCAGACTTTTTTTTTTTTTTAAGATGTTGGGGGCAGGAGTTAATTAATTAATTTATTTATTTTTTGTTGTGTTGGGTCTTCGTTTCTGTGCAAGGGCTTTCTCTAGTTGTGGCAAGCGGGGGCCACTCTTCATGGCGGTGCGCGGGCGTCTCACTGTAGCGGCCTCTCTTGTTGCGGAGCACAGACTCCAGACGCGCAGGCTCAGTAGTTGTGGCTCACGAGCCTAGTTGCTCCGCGGCATGTGGGATCCTCCCAGACCAGGGCTCGAACCCGTGTCCCCTGCATTAGCAGGCAGATTCTCAACCACTGCGCCAACAGGGAAGCCCTGTAGGATGTTTTTTAAAGCCCTAAAGAAAATCATTGGGTTTCTCTGGTGGCGCAGTGGTTGACAGTCTGCCTGCCTATGCAGGGCACACGGGTTTGTGCCCCAGTCCGGGAAGATCCCACGTGCCGGAGAGCGGCTAGGCCCGTAAGCCATGGCCGCTGAGCCTGCGCGAAAAAAAAATCATTGGCACATCTTAAAAATTGCATTATTATTGCTATTATTGTTTTGTGTTTTAGAGCACTTTAAGGCTTGTAAAGCATATTTGTGTTAAATATTGGACCTCACAATGATTTCAAAACATATAAGTAAATAATATTAACTTCATTTAGAGGTAAAACAACTAATGTTTCAGATAGGTTTGGAGAAAAGCCACGTTTTGAATTTCTAAGTTTTCATATTTTTAAGTTTTAAATTTTCTGTGTTTTCATAGATAAACAAATGGAAGAATGCTTGGAAAGAGGAGCAGTTCTCTGTAAGGTGAAATCAATACAAGTTACCATCCAGACAACCTATGAACAACTTTGAAATGTATGTAGTCTCTTATTTACCTCTCCCTTAGTTAGAGATAAAATTGGAAGTCAACACAGATGGTAAAGTTAGGCTCTTACCAGTACATTGGTACTGCTTACCAATGTAAGCACTAGATAATCATTCAGGTCCACGGGGAGATATAGTTATCCTATAATTACAACTCTCTCAGTCACCATTAAAGGGTGCTTTCCTCAAACAGACTTTAGAAATGTGAAAGCCTTGCCTATGACGACCCAATGAAGCAAAATTTTCAGCAAGGACTTTTCATATACTTGCATATTGTTTTTAATAAAAGTTATATACTCTAATTTTTTTTAGAAATAATATATTGCAAGCCTAGAAAATATTCATTTGAGGCCCAAAAGAGACAAAAGATATCATGGCATCATATTAGATTTAGTTTCAGCAATCAATAGCAAGAGAATTTTTCACCCATATGCATGAAACAAAAGATAGGAGAATCATTAAAGTAGATTAATTCAGTGTTCATGTTTGGGATATGGCCTACTGAAACAAACTGCAACCTCTTTAACAAGGTATTGCTTTTTAAAGTGAGAACAATGTATAGTCATGTTAATCCCATAAAAAATTAGGACATAAGGAGGAAAGGGTATCTGCACTCAATTTATAGTTAAAAATAACATTTTTATTCTCATATGCATATGCCATTTTTATTTTTTATATAATTCCTAAAAATATTACTCCAAAAGTGACTGTTATAAAGACTAGGAAACGTAAATCATATCATTTGTTATTTAGTCCAGGGCCTGGTGATTGGAGTTATGTTAATAGTTAAACTACTTAGCTTTCCTAAATCTTAAATCCCTCCCTTCCCCACCCCCAGGGGGTAATTATAGTAACATACTTTACTTACAGATTTATTTTGTCTATATGAGAAAAATGATTTTAAAACATGTTTCAAAATGATTCACAATGTGAAAATAAGATATCTTTTCCATTTTTAATATGAAGAGCCCTAATGTGGTTGTTTAACTAGGTATGACCCTTCGATCCACAATTTATGTTATACCTTAGGAATAATGGATCTCTTCATTGAAAAAAAAACTTAAGTGTTTGAATATGTTTACTTACATCTATCACTTAACCCTTGATTTCAATTAAAAATACTAATTTTGATATTTTTCTTTCATGATAACATTTACTTTGCCCCTCCCTCAAGTTGTGTTATGTCAGCTGCATTTATATTAAGTCATTATGAAGAATTGCTGAAGAACAGTAACACTGACTTTAGTCCTATATTAGCTATTTTTCCCCCCATTTTTGAGTAGTCAGTTACAATGGGCTAAGAATTACCAAGCTAAAATAAACGTGTCCATAATATGACCATAGAATGTACTACACATCTAATTCTCCTTGAATGTAAGCGGTGTAAAGTTCAGAAAAAAATAATGTGACTATGATGATGTGGGACTAGGGTATATAGGTTTTTATTATAGGAGCTTTGTGATCACCTAGGTAAGTGAGTTTTGACAAGTCACATTATCTCTCTAGATCCTTTTTTTCCCCATGTAATCAAATCTGTGCCTTTCTGTCTTGAAAGAACTTTATCTGTGAAGTTATTCTTGCTCATCTTGCTCTTACATTTGATAGCTTTTCTATCCAGATAAAAGATTTTGTCCCCCAAATAACTACACCATATATTGCTACACTTTTGATGATGTAAGTTTTAGAAAAGAAAATCTAAATGGAAATATAATGTATCATTAGGAAATATTAAAGGAAAAATAACTTGTACTTCTTTATCACTTTAATTTTTTGCCAAATATGATGTCATGAAATACTAAAAACATGGGTACTTAATTTATAAGAAGAATAATATTTTCTTTAACATAAATTTTATGTTAAATCTTTCCTGTGTGGTAAATAAAACTGAGTGGCAACTATCCCAAACTGAAAAATATCATGTGAAGAAATAGCTAAAAATACAAGCCCAGCAGTTCCATTTTTTACAGTTTTAAAATATATTTCTTATTCCTGATAAAGTGCTGAGGTGAACATACACATATAAAATTTACTCAAAGTAGAATGATTATATGTCTACAAAAAAAGGCATAGGGCTTCTCTGGTGGTGCAGTGGTTGAGAATCTGCCTGCTAATTCAGGGGACACGGGTTCGAGTCCTGATCTGGGACGATCCCACATGCCGCAGAGCAACTAGGCCCGTGAGCCACAACTACTGAACCTGCGCGTCTGGAGCCTGTGCTCTGCAACAACAGAGGCCGCGATAGTGAGAGGCCTGCACACCGCCATGAAGAGTGGCCCCCGCTTGCCACAACTAGAGAAAGCCCTCACACAGAAACGAAGACCCAACACAGCAAAAATAAATAAATTAATAAACTCCTACCCCCAACATCTTCTTTAAAAAAAAAAAAAAAAGGAATAAACCTTTCTGAACTGAGAGCACCAGAAGAAAAGGAGAGGATAATACAAAAGCATTCTTTTGGAAACTGCATGGTGGAATGGATCTATAACTGAGTTAAAACACCCACTTAAGCAAAAAACTAAGCAGCACAGGAGGAATAGAGAATAAATCCTACTTACACAAATTACTTCCTCAAAACCTCAGTAGTTCCAAAAATAAAAGTGTGGGGGGGAACACAAAGAAACTAGCAATGAAATAATTCAAGAAATTTTACAATATTAAAAGTAAAAAGTTACCAGACAGAAAGGACCTACCTTGTGCTCAAAGCATTGATTAAATAGAACCTCAGAGAGAAGTATGTTGGACTTTCTCAGGGAAAATAGAGGGAAAGATTATATATATAAGGAGTTGTGAATGAGTTTAACTTTGGAATTCTCATTGATAACATTGGAAGCTGGGGTCATTGGAACAATGCCTTCAAGTTCTGCAGAAGCATGTCTTCTAACTAGAATCTAGAGTTCTAAACTTAAATATCCTATCAAGTCTCAGGGTTAAAGACATTATCAAATATTCAAGTTCTGGAAAATTGACTGCCCACATATGACCTCTCGTACGAAGCAAATGGAAGTTAGTATCAATCGAAATAACAAAGAAAACAAGATTGATAAGTACAAAATGTAGAAACCCAATTTCAACACAGGAGACAAGCAAAAGAATATCCCCAAGATGATGGTAAGTGCATATCACATATCCTCTAAATCAGACATACAGATTAAGAACACTAATTTGGAGCAGGTCGAAATGCATAAGGTGGGAAGAAACCAAATATGTATGCTGTCATCATACACACCTCTGACTTGGTGGAATTAAAGAACTAACTTCAGTGTTCTAAACATTACTCTGTTATTTATGATTCATGACTCTTTTTTTCCATGAACAGCAATAAACATGGGTAAGTCCAGAAAAAAAAATAATGCCTAGAATTTCAAACCAAATCACTATTATTCTATATGTAAATTTTATGTTTCTCCCTTAAAAATTATGTCAATTATAGCATGAGCACTATAGTTGTAACATCCAGAGAATAATAACAATGTTTTTTTTTTATTTATAGCAGACTAAAAACCCTTTAACTTATTTATTGAGATATTCAGGATCCATCTAATATTTTCATGAACAATACCTAGAAATACATTTTGTTTGGATATTTCAAGAGTAAACTAGTGAGATATGGTCACTGAAAACTCCTTAATGCACAATGATATAATAAAAATATTAAAGGAGCTTCAGCGTAATCAATAATACCACGAAGATACTGCATTTTAAACACTGGCAACCACAATGTGTGTAATAGTGTGCTCTATCATGCAGTTGTTAAAACATGTATCAATAATTTTTTTAAGCTCTATTTAACAAGAAATTAAATATTTTTAGCATCAATTTTTTTTCTTTGACGTACGTACTTTCTTCCTTTCAGTCCTCACATATAGATTAATTGAATAATTTCATGCAGACATGATGGGAAAAAAATCTGAATTATTATATACTAGTATCTAGAAGTAAAGCTGATTAATTTCATTAAACTGAGTTATTACAAAAGTTAGATCCAACTAGGTTTTTTTTTCTTTTTTGTTGTTTACATAGGTCTTTAAATTTAGCTATAAATCTATGCAGTTAGGGAAATACATATGATTCTAACTTCATTGTCATTAGTTCTTGGAAAAATAAAGGAATGTTTATAGAGGTATTTTTAATAAACAGAACTCCAAGTTATTTTCTTCCAATATAAAAAACTAGGTGTGTAGCAGAAATGAATATGATGTGAAGAATCTAGTTTCATTTCTTGGAATCTGCCATTTTCAGTTAGAATGATAGTTTTTACATTTGTCAGAATAGGACTGTATGAAAAAATTTAAGTCTGTGGGGAAATTCTGTGAGTTCAGCTTTGAACAATTCAATTGGAGGAGTCTGTGGATTGTAAATATATCCATTAAGCAACTGGATTCTAGGTTGGTGCTCATGAGAGAGATATGAATTAGGAAGTAGATAAGTCATAAATAGGTAAGTCCATTAAATAACCCAAAGGGAGTATATCGATTAATCCTGAACTTGGACTAAAATAGAATCCCAGGACACACCAATATTTAAGCTGTGGTTGACAAAAAAACACATTAGCATCCAGATAAGTAGAACATAACCCACAATAAAATAGCATTATAGAAGCCAGAATTATGTGTTTTGAGGGTGAAAGAACAAGAGTATCAAGCACTTAAGAGAAAACTTTGACAGCTTTGGTGACACTAATATAGAAAAATAATGGGCATGGAAAATAACTTTTAGTCCATGTTGATAAATAAATAGAGGCAGTAAATACAGATAACTATAAGCATGCCAGGAAACCACCTGTGACTGAGATTTAGTCCAAATCTGTAGTTCCAGAATTGAAGGCTTCTCTAAAGACCTCAGCAAAGAGCCAGGGCTTCCCATAAATTTGTCATAGTCCTGGAGGTGATTTAGGGGAAAAGACAGTAGAATCATAAAGAACCAAGAACCAAATCTGTGTTACAAATTCCAGAATGTTTCTGATAATAGATGGTATTTATATGGTAGTTACTTGGTTCCAGGCACTCTTCTACATGCTAAACACTAAGATGTATATTTGTGATAGTTACTATATGAGGTAATCAGTAGTTTAACCATTATCCCACATTTTACATTTGAAGAAATTGAGGGGTAGAAATGTTAATAACTTGCGCTAGGCCTCAAAAGAAATGAACACTGGAGCCAGAACTTGGTCCTAGCCTGTTTGATCCAGAAATTCGGACCCTATCCACTGTGTTCCAGCCACTTTTTTGCTTCCTAGTAACAAACCATACTTACCAGTTGACTAAAAGAATGAAATCATGGTGGATGGGGTTTAGAAAATAAAAAACTATGGCTTGCTTTAGAAGTTAACATCAATAGTCCCAGATAGACTTTTCTTTTTTCTGCCTTTCCTTCTCTCAAGTATTTCTAACAGTCAAATGTAATCAAGCCAGTTACATAAATAATCATCTTCAGCCTTCCCAAATGACAAAAACTTCTGCTTAATTTGTAAATGCTATGATCATTAAATGACAGTTTACTACATATTCACCAGCTCAAATTATAGAAATTGATTTTTTAAATTGCTGTATAATGGAAAATGCATCTAAACATTAGTTTTGATTTGTGAGAACAGAAAAAAAATTGAGCTTGTCTAAAAGCAGAGAATAAATATTAAAAATAACAGAATAATATGACTTCCCAAAGCTTATGTTCAGTTTAATTTATACAATAAATGATTTAAGAAAAACAATAATAGGCTATAATTGAAAAATCTGCAAAGTTGATAGTGGAACATAAAGGTTCATTAGATTCACTTAGCATTATAAAATTAATAATAGAGTAATCAGGGCATTATAATTTGACAGATAAATAGGATAGATGAATGGATGGGTGGATACATATATAAATAGATAGACATTTCAATAAAGATAAATAGATAAAGACATTGAAACAAAAGCAACAGATATTTATTATTACTATATCTCAGTATTCATTTGCTAGGTTTCCATAGCAAAGTACTTCAAACTAAGTGGCTTAAACAATGGAAAGATTATGTCTAATATAACTTTCAGAGGCTGGAAGTCTGAGATCAAAGTGTGAATGTGCACCTGTTTGAAAAGAGTTTAATAAAAACAAAATTCTGCATAATGGTTACTTCTGGGAAGAGATAAGGTGATGAAATAAAAATAAAGTCATGTATAATATAACAAGTTTCTAGTAAGAGCTTAGTTATTAGGTGATACAGCCATTTAAAATATCATCCTTCAGGTGTAGCACAGTATTTCTAAAATTATACTCAGGAACCTCGATCCCTGAGTTTAAACTCTAGTGTTTAGGCTAAGTAGTTATACTGATACATTCTCAGAAAGTTTAGTAATCTCTCTAAATTGGGCTCCTTCCTAAAAATGTGAATATAGTAATATCTTCCTTCTGCATTATTTTAAGGATTTAATGAAAAAGTATTTGTGAAACACTTGGAATTGTGCCTCATATATTGTAAGCACTGTAGGAATACTTGTCAAATAAAAACACATTATTATTTAAATAAAATAAGATAAATGATATGAAAATGTCATTTACCAAGAATTATAATTAATTCAATTATTTGTGACTGAGTTCCACAGGATGAGAAGGAATGTGGTGAGGGAAAATAGAAGGAAATATTTTAACATTTATACAGTCTATGTACTTTTAGATAGAAATGCACAATTTAAGATTTGGTGGGGGGGGGTCTGTAAAACTGTCAGTTGTTTCCTACACTTTATTTTAACTAGCAAGGTGTAAGCTGTTCACAGCAGGGAAGATGCCTCATTTTTCTGTTGACCCTCCCTCAGATAATCCTCTGAAATCTCTTCTGCATGAGGAAAATTTAATCATCACCATGCTCTGATTATGTCTCAAATCCCAATATTTGAATAAGTTATTCAATAGAAGACCAGGAATGGAGCCCTCAGCAGTGAAAGGTGAGGGACTAAATGGATCATTCTCTACCCATCACCAAGAGCACCTAGAACATATGGGGTAGGAAATACTGCTCATTTTATGCACCTGAGACATTCTATCATGTTCCTAACAGACACCATTTCCACACCTCACTCTCACCCTTCTACAGTTGAACTCTATATGGGTGTGTGTGGGGAGGGGTGGGGGATTGGGTTCCTGTCTTATAGACAAACTTGTCTCTTTGTTTATACCTCTTCCTGGGTCATGATTTGCCTACATATATGATTTGGGTTTTGGTCCATCAGCACTTAGCAATCTAATTCTAACATTTATAGGCTTGGAATTTTCAGGCTTGGAACAGCAAATGGGCACTGATAGGAAGGAATTGAGGATACTGATGAGAAAATGGTCTAAATGATCAAGCAGATAGTTTTAAGGATAGCAAGGCATATTACAACCCTAGTGAAAAGTTGAAGTTCTTAGGTGTATGAAGTCTCTAAGGAATCAAAGAGCAATGAGAATAGAAAGAGGAAAGGGGTGACAAGACAGATTGCTATAATCAAAGATTGGGATTTTGACTTTTAATATAAAATATTCTTTCTTTAATTATTCATTAGTTATTTGATTATTATCTAATAATATGTGTTAAGACTTTCTGGACAAAGTCTTGAACATAAAATACAAAAATCTTTTATTTCTAATTTAAAATCTATTAGAGGGAGAGAGAAATAAACAAAATAACATTTTTAGACTATATTATTGGAGAAAAACAAAGCAGTGATGAATATAGGGTGTATCAGAAAAGGTTAGTAATTTTAAATAGGGTGGTTAGGAAAGGCTTCACTGAAGACAACTTGGAGTAAAATATCTGAAGGATTTTATGTGAGGGAATGAACTAAGCAGATATACTGGGAAAGAACATTCCAGAGAGAGTGAACAGCAAGTGCAAAACTGAGGTCAGAAGGTGTGCCTGGCAAGTATGAGAAACAGCAAACCGGCCTCTCTATCAGCTGAAAATTTTAAAAAATATACTTTAACAGCTCTATATTGTTTCACTATTATTTTAGGAAAGAGAATGACAAACAGATCATAATTTTAAAATATATTAAAGCTTTTTTTCTAAAAATAAAATAGTTTTAACTTGTCCCAAGATTATTTGTTTGACATGTTCTTTTAATAAATGAGCCCTGGTTATGAGCCTTTGGTCAAATAACAGGCTGAGAGTGAAGCCGTCTCCCTCCCTCTTGTGACATCAAACAGAGCAGCAGAAGAAAGCCATATGGACACCTGAAGGAAATTGCAGACAAAAAATAACATAGAGTTTTTAAAATGTCCTTTTTCCTATTTTAATTCTGACTTGCACCAATATGCAAATTTAAGTGCCTCTGGGGACCTTAAAGCACCCTCTCCTCTGCCCATTCCTGGTCACCAACTTTCACACAGACTGAGACTCTGACCTCCTTGGGGTATCTTATTTCAGGTTCAGTGTAAGTGCATGTGCAGGCATAATTGTTCTAGAGGTAAACACTATTTCTTTTCATAACTCCTAACCTATCAACTATGTGACCATTTAAATTCAAACATTCTTGGCACTCCAGACCTTTATACATAAGCTATTTTTCTGTATGTTTGGGGCCATGATGATGAAAAACAATTAGTAACATTAATTATGTCTGCCATTTCATTCCTCACTCATCTGTTCCAAGGACACACATTTCTTACATCCCAGGTGCCAAAGAATCCTTGTCCTTATGATCTAGCAAACAGAAGATGCCATGGAAGATATTCTCTGTTCATTTTCTAGATATCAGAATATAACCTATCTCTAATCACTCCTACTAGGAAAGGTAATAAAAAGCCAGGTATAAAGGAGACAGGCAGAAGACACCCACTCAGGCAGGTCAGGCAGAAGATGACCCTAACCATCTCACCTTGAATAGGGACTTAGTCTTTTATCATCTTTTTTCTTAAGGGTTCGTGATTCAGTAAAAATGGTATGCAGAGATAGGATAACTACAAGATTAATAGATACATCTTTACCTGTAATAGAAGTCCCCTTTATCTTTCAAATCAATGTAATAGCAGGAGACAAATATAGCAGGTGTGCTTAACACACACACACACGCGCACACACACACACACACACCTTTGAAAAGGCAGTCCTGAACAAAAGTTTGTACAAGGACTATAGCACTACATTAAGAATTGCCTCTCAACAGTGTGCAATCAAAACATAACTGTTGAGTTTGTGTGCAATAGACAAAGCAATCTTGTGAAAGGATTAAATAATTAAACTTTACATGATAATAAATGACTTGTGCATTTTTATAAACTAATTCAGTTTAGCTAATGCATCTTGAATTAATAACCAATATTAAAGAGTAGCTCCTATATTTGACTCCAGTTGTTTGATTTGCATACAGAATTGTGAAGAGTTGAGAATACATAATTGAAAATTTTGCCATAATAATTTAAAATGTTAAATTTTTAAACAAGTATGCAGAGTTAGATAATATTAGGCTTGGGCACTTGAAATCTAAAAATGAGCTTACCAAAATTATGTATATGTCACAAATTAACATTAAATTAATAAATGTTTTTAATAAAAATACAAAAATAAAATGAAATTCAAAACCCTTGAGTATGTGATAGTATTATATACAACCTACAAGAGAAGACATGTTAACTAATACTCCTCAACATAATATAGAAAGAACTATTTTAAAACTGTAAGCAAATGCACATGTGTATCGAGGAGGAACACAGCTCTTGTTCCTTAAGTTCCTACTGCTCTTTCCTTAAGTTTTAAGTGTGACCCAATTATTTGTCTTTGTATGATCTCTTAAATATGACTACCAATATATATAATGGTATATATTTTATGTGATATATATACAATATATATATACTGTATATACTATATCATAGAATTATTTGGCACACAGTGTTTTCCCCAAGTACACATTTATCTATCTATCCATCTATCTATCTATCTTATTATCTATCTATAAAATCTTTTGCCAAATAAGGATTGGTTACAGGAGCACAGAATTACATGTGATTTTTAAATTATGATAACATTATTGGATAGTATAAGTAAAATATACGTATATAAAAATATATAAATTCAAATACTGCATATGAAATAAGCTTTGCCTGATTTACACAAAAATATAAAGGCAGAGTGTGTTCAGTTATACTACCAATCACATATATGAAGCAAGGATTAAGGGGAAAAAAAAAGGTCCATGACTTAGAAAAAAAGGTGTTTTAAAGGAGAAAATATTTCTGAAGAAAAGGTCCACATTTAATACTTTTCATATAAAGTGATACTTTACAAACCAAAAAAAAAAGGCCCTATACTTTCTTTGTTTTTGCCATGAAAAGGATCCAGCTTTTTGATAACTTCTGACTATCTGGTAAAAGCCCACTACATTCCTGCCTTCAGCTCCCTAATATTTCTATGTTAGATTCAGCATATTCTAGGAATGTTTTCAGAAAATAAAATGCATTTTTATTAGGAGTCTTCTTTTCAAATACAAAATACTTAACATTTTATGTATAAGCCAAGAAATTATAAGGTAATTTTTTAAGAATTTTCTCCTATAGATTGTTACCCTGACTATATTCTCTCAAATCAATTACTTTTCTTCCTGGACTCCCATTTCTTAATTTTCAGAAACAAAAATAGAACTTTAGAGAATTTTAACTGTTAATAAAGTTTTTCTTTTTAGTGCCTTGACACCACTGAGTTGAGCAAACTACAAAGCGTAATGCATATTTAAGCTCCTGGAACCTCCAGTGGTTTAAAAATAGCAGTGAATATAAACACAAACCTTGACCTAAAATAATTTTAACTCTTTTCTCTAGAATACAGAATTGTTTCTACTGGAAAAGTAGGTTCACAATTTTAACTCATCCTTTACGTGAATGTAAATCCTACTGTTTATTAATAGCAATATTTTTATTGACTAATTTACTATCTCCACAAAGACAATATTTCAGAAAAGAAGAGCAATTATACAGAATGACAACTATGGACACAAAAATCAATGTCACTTCTGAAAATGTACCATCCACATGACAGAAACTTTTAGAAATCTCTATAACATATTGTGATGCTAATACCAAGTTGAAGATACAATTAATCAAAGACATAACTAGAGAAACAGAGTTTTCAAATATTGGCATGCAAAAATATGTAAATAAAATATTAGTACATAATCAGACCCAAAGCAGAACCAGTGTTTCCCTCAGATGCACTCATTCTTTTCGCCCCAGAAGTTTTCTATTTGGATTATATCAAAGGACATGACCTCTGGCTTCCTTCTTATTTTATAAGGTCTTTTTACTCACCCAAAGACCTTATTTTCCAGGTAAAGTTACTAAATCTCAGCAATGTTAAATAACTTAAGGAATAGTCACAATGTTAATCGTTGATGAATGTTAAACTTTTATCTAATTTTTGCTATATTTTAGCATTATTTCTTAAGCTTCACTATATGTCAGAATAGCCTAGTGAGTATTTAAGCACAGGGATTCCCCATGTCTACCCTGTAGATTTGCCTGCAGGGCAATCAGATAGAATCAGAATATCAGAGTGTTTGATACTTCATAACACATCTTGAGAGACATAGTGTTTAGGACATATAGAGAAATACAGTGAAGTGAAAAAAGTCTGAAAATTAATAATCCAATCATACAACTTATGATATTAGAAGACAGGCAACATTAGAAGAGAATAGTAGGAAGGAAATTACGATAGAAGAACAAAATAATGAACTGAATGCCTAAGGAGCAGCAGAACAAAAATGTTTTAAAATGTTGTTCTTGGGACTTCCCTTGTGGCACAGTGGATGAGAATCCGCCTGCCAATGCAGGGGACACAGATTTGATCCCTGGCCCGGGAAGATCCCGAGAGCCACAACTACTAAGCCCACGCGCCTAGAGCCCGTGCTCCACAACAAGAGAAGACACCACAATGTGAAGCCTGTGTACCCCAACAAAGAGTACCCCCCGACTGCTGCAACTAAAGAAAGCCTAACCCAATGCAGCCAAAAATAAATAAATTAATTAATTTTTTAAAAATGTTGTTTTTTTTCTGGAAAAATTACCAAATTACCAGGACTACCAAAGCATTGATTTTATAGAATAATAAGCTTACTAAATATAAGGGAAATTAATGGATATATTCTGGTAAAATTCTTAAAAATTTTCTGAACTTAAACTAGAAATCTATAATTATAATAATTCTATAATCGAGAAACATAGTACTCTTACAATTAACTATATGTAGGTAAAGAATTACAAGAGACAGGTGAGAAGAGAATGATGATAAATGGTTGGATATATTTAGAAACATGGTAGGGGACAATCTACTAGTGAACGAGATTGTGATACATAATTACAGAATTAGGGGAAGAATTAGAAAGGTGCAGTATCATGGAAGAAAAGTTGACCAAAATTTCAAGCAAGCTGGATTTTCAACATAGGCAAAGAGTGTAGAGTGAGCAAGAAAGAATAAAGGTAGAGTTTCAAGAATTTTTTTTTTTAAGTTAGAAATTAGTAAACATTCCTCAGGGAAAATGCAAATTATTTGGTTTTCCACATGGTGCTTTTAAAACTCCATTTTACTAGTTATTCATGTGTAATTTTCCATAAACAATGTTAATATTGCCCCAAATGTGCATTTATTTTATTGTCACAGGAAAGAGGAAAGAAATATAGCTTTTGTTTAATTGGAATAACAGAGAGCTCAGACCAAAATAACTGATCTTAAGGATTAACTGAATTTGTACATTAATGTTCATTTTTCATAGTGAACACTACATAAAACTATTAAAGGTAAAAAAGAATTCTTTGCCTTGATTTTTCATAATGTATTTTATTACTTTTTGTATTCTAATATCTTAGAAGTGATGAAAAAGTAACCCTGAAGTGAAATATTTAGGTCATATGTGAATACTTTTTTTCCTAAAACCACTCATCCTGCTTAGTATATTCACATATTAATTTTCAATCAATACTTGTAATGATTCATCATGGAATCCCATAGTCATAGAAATGTATTTCTATGTCCCACAGCAATAATGAAATTCTAAAACTAATTTTTCTCTTGGGTAGAAATATTCTATTTGTAAAAATGCAGTTGTCAACAATCATATTCAACTTGAATTGATACGTTGCTAAACCTTAAAATGGAAAATCGGAAAGTTAAAGTATAAACTTGAAGGAGTTTAATTTCTTATGAAATACACACATAATTTTTTCTAAGAAACTTGAATTCCATTATTGAGTTTCCTGTGATATGCCTGCTATTTAATGTGGCTGATGCTTTTTTTGGTTTGATTAATTTTGAAGGCAAGAGTAGAAGCAAAATTGGTTGTCATACCATTGTACTACATTTAAATTCTTCATATGACCGCACTGATGCTTTGGAGTCATTGTTAAAAATATTGTGCTCAGACTGCTAGTCTAAACATCTGAGTACGTTATGCTCATGAAACAAAAGTATACTATGGGGGTACTCTGAACATTATCTTAGTCTCAAGAAATTATGAAGTTCATTGTTATCCTAGTTTTATAAATGAACAAACTGAAAGTTAAAGTGTATTAGATTGTCAAAAACACACACTAGTAAAATAGTCAAAACACACTTTGAAATCAGGTCTTGACATCAGAATTCAGTTTCTTCTGGTGTATGTTGCTGAACCACAAATTGTTTTCTGTATTTGTTGTACAAAGGCATGTACTAAACAGCAAGCTCACAATTCTTAACTACTTTTCTCTGAAATCAATCAAGTCAGTACACAAGGAAGATAAGTCTCATTTTGAGTAAAACCCTAGTTTGCAAAGTTCTGGCACAATCATTGTTATTAATTAACTCTGCAAGTTTTGGTTTTCTAGCCCATTTTACAGATGAGATTGCTTGGATAGAGATTTCAACTGAATACTTCACAGCTCGTAATTTCTATATAATGTGGACTTGGAGACATAGTGTCTCCCCACTCCCCAAAAAGAGACAAACAAAAGAAGCCCTCCTTCCGTAACTCAATCTCTGCCACCATCCCCCACCAAAAAAAAAAAAAAAGAAAAAAGAAAAAGAAAAGGAAAAAAAAACCTCTGATATGACCAAAGGAATATAAATGTACATAGAAAAAAAAAACTTGCATTCATTTAGGAAACTAAGAGTGTCACAAATTTTGAGGAATGTCTACATTTAATGGGATCAAATGAAAGGAAATCATTGTAAGCCAATTCTTACATTTGCTTCTGAGAAAGAAGTCTAGTGACTTGTCATGGGGAGTCATATAAAGACTATTATTTAACTGGCATTGCCACTACACAATGGGAGCATTAACACTGAACTTTTCAAATGTAAATGTTTACTAGTGATTTTATTTAACATATGATATCTTAGGACAAGATAGAATGATTAAGACCTCCAGTAATTCTCAGAATAGCTTTTATTAATGTATGCTTTAGTGTTATCTTTCCCTTATAATAGCTCCCTCTCTCCTTTTATAGACAGAGGTAGGGTAGATAGAGTGACTTGAGTCTATGGTTATTGAGATGTTTCAGAGGAAAAGGAAGGAGAGGAAAGATAATGAACCACTATCTTCTTTCTCCTCTACTCCCACCCACCACCATATCCCACCCGTCTATCCTCGAGTATTTTCCTAAGTGCATAACTGAATGGAAACTACCTAGAGAGTTCCAGTGACTAACCGTGAACACTATTCTATAGTAGACCATCATTAATATGTAATTCACCATCCTCAAACTGCAGGTGAGAGCTGAGGATTACTACATGGCTATGCTTTCATCTGCATATTGACCAGGATTAGATGTTACTTGGTATCCCCAATTCTCAGTACAGTATCTTACACCAAGTAGTTACGCAATATGCATTTATTGAATTAATGCTGAATGTTAGGTCTTTCTCTGTAAATTAGGTTAAAATGTTTGCAGACAAAATCTTTAAAGTGGTTGAGAAAATGCATTGTTAAATTTAAAATGAACACTTCTTTACCAAAAAAACACACAAAACTTTGTAATATTCTAAAATCACTACTGTCTGTTCTGTGAAACATCTTTACTCAAGTCCAGAGGTAGGGGTTTAAACGCTTGAACTTAATAAAAGTAAATGTTTCACATACTTGTTTATATTCTGAATGGCCTTTGCCCTGATATGTCTGTAAAAGGGAACATGCTTCTTTTACAATGTCCAGGGAGGGATCTGCTTAAACAAGAAACTTAAATTAAGCACTAAAGGAGTAACACAACTTTATTGTTATAAGAGATATAGGGAAGCCTGCATACATATTTCTATTATTTTTGTATTTTTACTAAGAATCAAGACAGTTCCTATTTAGTGGGCTTCTATATAGAGTGTGTTCTTTCCCAAACCTAAGGGATGTAGGGTAGAAACACACAGATCTGGAGCGTGATGACTGTATTTCATAACTACATTGACTACATTCCTCAAGTAGGTAGAAACTTACCATTTGTGAACCTAAATGTTCTCTAAATTCTTTCAAGGCAAGGCAGTGAGATCCATTACTTTTTATTATGCCTAGTCATCTTTCAATGCATTAGAACATTACCTCACGCATTTCTGGCCTCCTTCTATCTCTAAGATTGATTATGGCTGATATCTCAGCAGTCAAAACATTTTGCAAATGACTTCTTAGCCTGGAGAGCCCAACCAGAATGTTGTTCACTTCACTGCCTGCATACCTTGTCTCCCATCTAGTCACTGAAGCATTTACAAGAACACTTTTATTAAATTTGTTCCAACATGTGTTCAATTAGATGAAATCTTCTTAAATACTGTATTAGATGTGAATTGGGAAAATGCTAAATTGCCTCTGTATTTGTTAAGTGTATTCTCAAAGGTAGATGAAACCATATTATATCACTGAATTCAAGCAATAAAGTAAATAGAAGAAAAAGATGTTCTTCTACTCTGGTTATGTCTATACATTAAGTTTTCTTTTCTGGATATATTAGAATCCATTAAATAAATGTAATGTAAATCAGTAGCCCTGGATGAAATGTCATACTTCATTTTCAATGTATTAATTTTATGGGAGAGTAGAAAAATATGCTCTCCCATCTAATATAAAGAATGATATGGGGGAAAGAACTAAGAATCAACTTAGTGACATTATTTATTCTCCTTATCTGATAAATGGGAAACTAAATAGTTACTACTTGTTTTGTTACACAGAGAATGTATTTCGTATCAATGCTTTATTCCTTGGAAAATAGAGTGGAAATTTCAAATAACACATTATACAGATTATATTAATACTGCAGATCAAATACATTTCCTTTTCTTAATATTAGATATTATTTAATGATAAGTGTCCCTTAGAAGTTATTTAATATAAGTAGTAAAAATAAGGAATTTCTGACAGATTAAAATAAAAATGATCTAAAACAGGGTGCCTGGTAAATGCACAATGTTTATATTGGAGGGGAGCAAATTGCCCATGATTGACTGATTGATTGATTGATTTTGTTTAGTAGACTAATACTTGCACTCTTTTAATCTCACTGTGTATATGGATGCATCTAAATAATATATGGTGCTAGATGGAGCCTTCTCTGTACATTTTTGTGGGTGGGGGTGTTCAAGTAAAAGGCTTTTAATTAAGGGTTTAGAATTGAACAGCTCTGTACTTTATAATAAGACACATTTCAACATTATTATCCCTTGCCACTCCAATATTAGATGTTTACTTGTATATTTGTTCACCTTTGAGGACCTTAATCGCTGATCTATAAGCCAAAATTGAAATTATAGCTGCATATTTGTGGATTTTTTAAAATTATGTGCAAATTTTGATTATGCATTTTCAAGGGAGAATGTTAGAGCTTCCATGAGACTCTTTAGAGGTCTGTGACTCTAACATAAAGGATCACATTTCTAAGTATTTTATGAGTGATATTAAGTCTTGAATCATTTGGAATGTATTATAAATACTTTAATGTCAGATATTACTTTATTCCATATATTTAAAGCACTTTCTTCCTTTGTGCTTTTGTTAATTTGGTTTATCTTTATTCCAACTTACTGTAAACTAATTTTGAAACAGTTTGTATAAGACAATACTGAATATGATGAATCCAGAGCAATGACAAAACAAGGGTTTAAAGAAGAGAAATAACAAGCATCTTATTATACATTAAAGTGGTCTTAAGTTCAGCTCTCAGGTTCCTACTAAACTAAAGTGGAAAAAGTATCATCAATTACAGAAATCAAGATACAATCATTGTAACTTAGCTTAAGGAATTATTTTCTATGGTTTTTCCTAAGCATAAAACAATTAAATTACAAGGATTCTCATCTCCAGCTCTCCCTTGCTCTATGTAACTTGTTCCACTCCAAACTGTATTGTAAGAAAGAATCCTGGTTAAGAACAGCAAGCCAAACTTTTTCAGGATGGTAAGGAGGGAGAGAGAGATTACTCTGCTCATGAAAGCGTGAGAGATTGTAAAAGTTAGGAAGGAGAATGTTGGCATGTGAGGGGAGTTTGAGGAGAGAGACATGAATAAGGAGAAGAGTTGCAGTTATAATGAGAAAAATATAGAACAATGAGAAAGACCCTTTTAAAGCATTTCCTCTTTACTTTGCAATGCCACCTTCGGAAGAAAACTAGCTTCCGGAGAACCCTTAGGGCTTTTGGAGTTAGACTTTGGGGTGAAGTGTGTTAAATTATTAAATAAGGCCTTTAGACTGAGGTGGCTCTAATGCCATGGCAGCCTTTGTAAGCAAACCAAAATCTAAGTATGTAAATGCCTCAAGAGAATAAAGTCAAAATCTAAAGTCAACCAATAACAGACAGACAAGCAGGTTATAAGCTACAGCCAATCAATAATTTCCTTTGCCTTTTTTCTGTAGAAGCGTCTTCCGGAGCTCCTATAGGTAGAGCCTTCCTAACCACTTCCGATTTGGCACTACCTTCTTCCAATCGATTTTTTCTCAAAGTCTTAAAATTTTTAATATACCTCAGTTTATGTTTAACAAATAGTTGGCTACATCAAATTGCCTTAAACAAAGATTTGGGTTTACAGGAAAAGAATACTTGGGTTAAATGAAAATTGCTATTTATCTAAAATGTTATGTTAGCCTGTCCAACTTTTTTTCCACTAGCTCCTTGATCCTACTTTGAAGGGAAAAGTCAGTGTTTCCTCCATTTAAATATATGCCCTTGGGAAATTTTAATAAAATGGGCAATGAATGGGTAGCAGAAGATGTCAGAGGCCAGCAAATGACATGTCAGATAATAAATACTGGATATTCTAAAACTGCTTGCATAAAGATCTTACTTATTTCGCACCTGTAATGTATTAGCAAATGTATATTTCTTCTTTGTATGCACTAGCACATATTCAAAGTAGTTGGTTTTAATCTTTCTTAAGTCATTTTTTGTGTTAAGTGAAATAATGAATAAACTAAAAAAGGCATTTTGAACATTTTCTTATATTTCCTTTCAGGATTTTTTCTATGTGTCTAGTTTATAATATTTCTAGCTGCATGTTTGTATCCTTAAAATGTAACATATGCAGCTTAAGTAATTACAAATCTTAATTAGTATAATGAGACAAATTGTGTATTATTTTATTCCATTGTCAAATGCCGGCCTAAGCTATTATTTTGTTGATTGGATCTTAGCTTGATATAAGAACAACTAATTTTACTACTTATTGAGTGTGCAATTGCTTAATTACCCTTTCATTCATACTTCAACTAATATATGTTTTGGAGAAATTGAAAATATTAACATTAAGAGGAATGTATTTTTTAATAACGGCAGCAAGTCCTCTGAAATTAACAGTATGAATAGTTAGTGATTTATTCTATTGGCAAAGTAGAAATTTAAATATTGTTCTTCTCAGATAACCTTTTATATATCAACAGCATATGCTTTATAATCATCTTATAAAAATCTTGTCAGTAAATATGAATAAAGATTTTTTATATAACTATGACTCTGCAAAAATACCCAGCATTTATAAAGCCGTTCATATTTTAATTTAGAATATTTTCTTCCCTTTTTAAATTTTTAAACATATTTAAAGGAACAGAAACACATGAAATGACAAAATCTTATGTGTTATGTCCTTTGCCCACATTTTATCAGCAATGTGACAATCTGAACATTTCTGTTCATTGTTTTTCCTTATTTATTTATAGAAGACACAGACTTCTTGCTATAAATGGATGAGTCACTATCCCCTGGTTTTTCCAACATTCATCCTTTTGTTCTAAAATTATATATAAACTTGAATTGAAAAAGTAATTCAGGCAATCATATAATTTTATATTTTAGAGCACAAAATTCAGCACTTTTATTTTCACTTAATGTCTACAGTAGTTCCAGTTTGGAGTAAAATAATGAATATTTTGTAAATATCGATATAACATGGAGAATTAGATTGTGAAGTAAGCCTTACAAGAACCAGATATAAAATTAAGATCAAACTTTACTAATACAAAGACAAGTATTTTACAGTCACATACAAAACAGAAAGTAGTCTAGGACCACCAATACATCTCCCTATATCTTCCCTTGCATCTTAGGATGTGCTCTGGCTCAGATTAAAATATGAGATTTCTAAGGTTGTTATTGCTTATCAAAAGAGTATTATTTTGATCATGAAAAATCTCCATTTTTATATGAAGTTATATACCTAACTTGAAGTTATATACCTTACTTGACATTTTGTCATGTGCCACAAAGCCATAGATTCACGTGTATTTACCCTAAGCAATCCAGACAAACTAGGTACACACAGCTAAGGCATTCCATAAATAAGGAGAGTTTGCCAGGGATCTGTCATTAGCATATTTATAGGTCATTTAACAGGATCTTTTTTTCCTTTACTTCCTAGAAAGTTTATCCCAAAGAAGATGATAGATTGAAGGTCTTCTGCTAAACTTTTCCTTTATAAAGACCTATTTACTTGTCTGGCACTTACTGGATCATAATTCTAGGTTAATTCTCAAAATATCCCAATATAATTTGGGTTTGCTTTAATTATCTTAGTTATTTTTTAAATTAGCAAATCGAGGCTCAGGGATATTTAGAGATTCATTCAAGGACAGAACTGGGATTGAGATACTGAACTCAGATACACAGGATTGAGTAAATTTTCAAACATTTAAAAATATCTTAGATGAAATTAAGTTCAGGAAAAATGTGCATTCTAGAGGACTAAATAATGTTTAGGTCTTGGCTTTCTGGACATCTGACATATCTTCTCTAGATGGCTCAACAACAAGAAGAGAAAAAATAGACATAGATATGGGAAATGAGGAAAATTGGAGAAATCAAGGAATATGCAGAAATTCCTATTTGAATAATTTAGTAATTACATATATTATAGAATTAGGAATAGTTTATAGCTTTTACTAATTAGCTTTAGCTTCCTGAACCTTTGAAAACATAATATTACTAAATTTATTGAAAGTTATGTTTTATTTTAACATGGAATGATATTTTTATTGAAATCTTTTGAAATACATCATTTCTAGTTAATAGTTTTACTTTATCTTTATGTTTCTTTATATTATTCTTCTCAAATAATTTTAATTTCAGTTAAATATATTAATCTCATATTCCTATAGTAGATAGTTTCAAATGAATTCATTATGCAAGTGTTATATAATCAGTGCTTAAATCTCAGTTTATTTATAAAATAACATTAAATTTCATCCTTACTGATTTGGATAAATATTAACAGGAAATCAATGGGAAACATTTTTTTTATACCTTCTGAAAATAAACTCACAATACTTTCCCAAGGTCATGTGCATACATTATGCCTAATGCCAATCAGTAATTTCTCTAATACACCAAACATTAAGCAACAATCCTGGCGTCATATGGAATGTTTGTACTCTGTGGGTACAGAACAGGAAGAGAAGATTTCTTTCATTTTTTCTGAATTCCTTTAAAATCATAAATATTTAACCAACAAAATTATGAAGAAATAATATTAAACCACATTCTGAACTTCATGAAAGGAGTTGTATTTGGTTAGTTTGTTTCCTGAAAATTCTATTTTATAATTTCATGGTAGATAGTATTATCATTTATACTTACTCTCTTCCTTCCCTTGGAGAGAATTTTAGATTCTATCTGAAAGGACAAAAGACTTGACATGAATTGCCTTAGCTATGGAATACGAAGGGAAATGACATGTCTCACCTCTCAGTACAACTCTCAAGAGCTGCTATTTTCTCTCTTCAGTTTAGGTCCCAGATTGAAGATGTGGAACAACGCCATGGCCAAATCTTAATAGATATGTAGCTTGATGAAATCTTTATTATTTTAAGACACTGAGTTTTTTTGTTTCTTTTATTACAATACAACTTAAGCTACTATAAATTACAGTCATGTTTATATATTCTATCCTCTCAACTTTTCCTGCATGGGTCCAGGATTCTCCAATTCCCCACTTAAGTGATTTATCTATGAATACTAACTTTGATAGAGGACATAATAAGGAACCTCCTTTGTTAAGGTTGATGGAACTCTACTAATGGTGATGTAACTTTACTAATGGTGATGGTGCCATAAGTGTCTACTGAACAGTAGAAATCTCTACCAAATAATTTCCAATCCCAATATCATAAGTGTTAGTCATTAACTGACAATTTCAGGTTTGCTACCTGAAACTGATTCTCACATCCCTGATAACTTATCTGTTCTATATTTGGAAAGCTCTGCTGTGCATTTGAAACTTGAAGTAGAAGCAGGAAGATGAGGCTAAAGAGATAGCATCAAAATGCTCCCTTTATGTGAATGTCAAGGGTAGGGTCTGAAGGCAAGAACCAGGCTGAGGAGTTATACTGGTGTAGTCAGCAATGAAAAAAGTCAAGAGGGAAATATAAAACAAAATAGAGAACAGTGCAAAATGCAAGAGAGATGTTGATAAATTCCAAATATTCAAAGGCAGAATCAGAATGAGACTGGGAGTCAAGGCAAGACTTCAGAGTAGAAACAAAGATGATGTAGGGATAAGAATAGTCCAGGAGAGACAGAAATGATTAGTGCAAATGACATAACCAGCATGGTAGATTTCATAATATGCCCCTAGTGGTTGTGAAGCTAGTAAAGGGCAGGCATCAGAGTTAGATCATGAACTATCTTGTGGCCAAGCAATGGAATCTGCACTTTACTTGGAAGGCAACTAGGAGCTCTTGAAGGATTTTTAGCTAGGGAGTGACATGATTAGCTCTGTGTTGTATGGAGGTCACTCTGGCAGCTGTCCAGAGCCTGTAACTGAGAATGGTAATAAACTTGGAGAACAGAATTTAGACTTTCCTGGAGTAATTAAATTAAGCCTTCTATAATGAACAAGAACACTATTACCCAACATCCAGATCAATATATAAAACTTAATCAATAAAAGCACAAGAATTTCCTCTCCAGAAATCAAATCAACAGGCCTGTTAATATAAGCTATTTTATTGTGTATTTAAAACCAGTGATGCATATAATAAACATGTTCTATCTTTGTCTTACCCTAACTCCAGCTCTGATTTATATGTTACTTCAGACTGGTTACAAAATTAATATTATGAGCGGTGATTTAAGTACTTGTAAGGAACTTGTTCCACAGATGTTCAAGCCCCTTAGACTACACATATATCTTCATCCTAAGCTAAAATTATTAAGGACTTCAATATGGTAAGGACTCCAAAACCTTCATGGATAGAACATTCCTTCTTGAATCTTACCAAGCTCTTGAACTCTTTCTTATATTAACATAAACATGGCCTTTTTTTCCCTTTTACCCATTGTTTCAGAACTTGTGCTAGGGTTCAAAATACACTACTTTAGAAAGGAATCTGCTGTTGATTCCTTGAAAGCAGATGAAATATTTATTTTCCTTTCAAATAACACCTGTTTTTCAATAGCCCTTAAGTTATCTGTATATTTAAATATTTCAGCAACAATTATCAGTCACTATGCATAGTGCTAACAGAGGGAAGACTAAATTAGGTTGCAAAAAGTATTTATTTCTGGTCTGCATGGCTGACAAATAGTAAAATTTTCTTAAGGAATTTTGCAGTAGAGAAGCAAAGCTCCATGCAGATCTGAATTGTAGATCCATACAATTGTAGATCCATCTCCTTGTAGATCCATACAAGGGATGTCACTGAGTTCACAATTTTAAATTTTCCATTCAAAAATGTATTGTGAAATACATCTTACAACAAACAAATCTTAACTAGACGTTTATTATATTCATCTCTCCTTTAAACATTTAAGGAAATGTGATATTGTGACGTGTCCCACTTGGACAAGAAACTGGTATAATCCAGTAGGATTAGAATAGGAATATAGATCCTACAGCCAAAGGTTAATATTTTACTTTTTTTTTCAATCTTTATTATTATTACTTTTTTTCAAAACAAAACAACAATGATAAAAGGTTTAGCTTCATTCAAAAGAATGGCTCAGTTTTTCTTAGGCCTAACTAATCTGCATACAAAGTAAACCTAGGTTGAAAGAATATGAGATGAACCTGGCATTACGAACTGAGATGAAATATTATATATGGATACAATAATTTTACTTCATTTTTATTTTATTCCACCATTAGCAACTGCCTTACATGCCTTGAAAAGAAGAATTGACCTCATGTTCAAAGCTAAGAATTGGAATTACAACCATACCTTTTCCATAGAATCAACATGAGGATTTGTTAGGGGCATTGTTTAAGACGCTGTTGAGTCCTTGACTGAATGTGGTATTAAATAAGGCCACAGCTTGCTAATTCTAATTGCCTCTGGTAGGTTAAGCAGTAATTGTCCACTTTGAAAAACTTCTAAAAAGGTTCATATTTACCAAACTCAATTTACTTTTCGATGGAAATCTGAAGTAAATTGAAACTATCTCATTTTAAAATCCAATTTGAGTAGTTTTCTTCCTTTTCCCAAAAAGAGCTTTCAATATATTATTCCATCTCATGATAAAAGTGTTGAGAGGGTAATAAAACAATTGAAACAATGAAAAACTATGAGCAACTTCTCTGAGCAATAGAATATTTTGTTTCTGAAAGTGTTCTTTTTTTTTTTTCTTTTTGCGGTACGCGGGCCTCTCACTGCTGTGGCCTCTCCGGTTGCGGAGCACAGGTTCCGGACGCGCAGGCTCAGCGGCCATGGCTCACGGGCCTAGCCGCTCCGCGGCATGTGGGATCCTCCCGGACCGGGGCACGAACCCGTGTCCCCTGCATCGGCAGGCGGACTCTCAACCACTGCGCCCCCAGGGAAGCCCCAGGGAAGCCCCCGAAAGTGTTCTTTTACTTTAATGATTAACATGAATGAATAAACACTTAAAAGTAAAGATTTACCATTTTAGGCATCAATTAAACTGAGTTGCATTAATAATAAAGTAACAAAATATTCATCCATTTTACTTTTGGATATGGAATTCCAAATGAGTCTATGCTATTTTACAAAACAATTTTGAATGGAAAAAATTAAAATTGTGAACTTGGTGATATCCCTTGAATGGATCTAATTAGAAAAAATAAATAATAAATTTAATACCAAATTTCAGGATCTAAGATGGAATATGCTGAAAGTTTCTTCTTGATGTTGCCTCATGGTATTTCAAGGGCCCTGGTTCAAACACTTTACTTTTGGTTGGTAGCTAATCACCTTCAGTTTTTTGTTGCCTATCTTTGATGTATTAAATCTACACAGTAAGTGCCACTAAATTCCACTGTATTTAAAATTACTACTTTTTACTTTAGCTTTAAAAATTCTGTCAGTACATTCTTTGCACTGGAATCCTTTCATAGTCTACTACCTTATTTATTTATTTATTTTTAATGCATTGTTACAGCATAAAGGCTTTCAGGACTGCACGTTTCACCCATAACATGGTCCTCATTATCATTCATTTAGAAAGTGATCCAACACAAATCCACAAAATCCCATTTTAGAGTTTGCTTACCCAGACCTTGTCTGATACCACTTGTTGTATGTCTCAGTTCCCTGAGAAAAGGATGAAGATTCACAGGCAGGAGGTATACTGAGCAGTGCCTCAGGCCTATGAGGAAGGGACAGAAGGGATACAGGGCAAAGGTAGGTACTGGACTGTGATGCAGATTTAACAAAGACCTCACCTGATCTTGTTCATAATTGTCCCTCCTCAGTGCAGGGGGCTTAGCCCTTTTACTCCACACTGTGGCCACTCAGTTGATATGGAC
This sequence comes from Physeter macrocephalus, assembly GCF_002837175.3. Taxonomy (NCBI): domain Eukaryota; kingdom Metazoa; phylum Chordata; class Mammalia; order Artiodactyla; family Physeteridae; genus Physeter; species Physeter macrocephalus. The sequence continues at coordinate 71,537,935 of NC_041222.1, forward strand.
TGCTCTCTAGGGGCTTTGTATACTGGAAAGTGGTCTTTCAATTAGACAGTTTCAAAATAATTTGCCTAAGCCTGTCAAAGCAACATTTCTAGCAGCTCAGTGTCTCAGGACTGATGGTGGAATTCCAGTGATGTACTATATCACCTGCTATACGCCATTTAAGCTTTCTTTAAAAGAATGGGGAAATTATACAAAACAGAGTAGTAAAAGAGGGCTAGGAAGGCTCTAAACGTCCAGAAAGGATTCATAATTATCTCTTAATTGTTGTAAAAGTGATAGCATCACTTTTCCATAGTAGTCTCTTTCAAGCAAAACTGATAAAATAAAATCTATAAAATACAGCCATACTTAGGGTAACCAATTAAGAGGACTAGGCTTTCCATATTGCCCACTATTTAGGGATAAAATTTCTGATCTCAATCTGTCCAGTCTGAAAATTGTGGAAGTCCTTGACTTTCTGTGGTGTGGGATAACCAGGGAAGGCCAAGAGAAAACAATTAAGAATACCTTATTTACAGAATTATACTTTTCTGTTGCACTGTAGCTTATTGTAACTAAATACCTATCTTCTAAAATTAAGAAAGCCCCATTGTTTCTTTTTCCTTTTCTTTTTTTTTGCCTAGAACTAATATTTTATTATGTCAAGTCTAGTGCTTGTTCCATGTTTCATTGCTTTTGAAATCCCTAGGAAATCTTCCTGTATCCTCATAACTCTGAATCCAGGGAGACCTCAAAAGGAATCTGACTGTTTTTCATGATACTGGTTATAGTTACTAGCTGGATCACACTCCAGGGCATTTCTCTGATAGAGAAGTCATCTTATCAGGACCCAGGAGGAGATTAGGATATCTCACCCCTTCTCCACTGTAACTTCATCTTTGTACCACCAGGTTGTGAGGTCTGCCACTCTAGGTGCTGAAGTGAATTGTGCTTTCTGGAGCTCTTCTCTAAATTATTTCCTTTCTGGATAAATTTGCTAAAATAAATCCTGTCTGAAAAGTACCTCCTTCCCATTAGCCTTCTTTAGTCTCTTTCCTCACCTTACCTTTGTCTTCCAGACCTTATCTCTTTGTATTTTAAGCACAATGTACACTGTTGTTTATTGAATCTGCATGAGAAAAGTGGGGACTGATGTATCACTTATGCAAACATATGCCACTGATGCAGCCTGTAATATAGCAGGATATACACATTTTCATTTCTGTCACTCTGCATATTTCCCTTGAAGCCAGCTGGAAAGCTATGCTGCCTTTCAATATATGATAGACCTGGATTCTATTTCAGGTGCATAAAAATAAGAAATATTCTCCCAAGATCTGTTTCTATCATTAGTGGGCCACACTCTAAAAGGGAGATGACACTTGATATCCATCCCATACAGACATCTGCGGTATTTATTTTTCAGAAGCAAACACCCTAGCTAGGCAAAGTGGTTATATCTAGATACCAAGGCTGTGAAAAGAACATTTATCTAGTAGATTATATACTAAAACTCTTTTTCTAGGCTTCCTATTCCCTCTCTAGAAATTTTTTTCATATATATATATATATATATATATATATATATATATACACACACACACACAAACACACACACTTTTTTAAGATTATTTTTCAATATAGGTTATTATAAAATATTGAATATTGTTCCCTGTGCTTATACTTATTTTCAAATTATTCCAAAAGATTTAAGAGGGAACACTTGCAAATACCTTCTATGAAGTCACCATCACCTTGATATCAAAACCAGATGAAGTTACCACATAAAAAGCAAATTATAGGCCAATATGTCTGATGAATATAGATGCAAAAATCCTCAACAAAGTATTAGCAAATGGAATCCAACAATACATAAAAAGGATCATACATCACGATCAAGTAAGCTTCATTCCAGTGTTGCAAGGATGGTTCAACATAGGCAAATCAATGTGATAGGCCACATTAACAAAAAAAAAGACAAAAACCACATGATCATCTCAATAGACACAGAAAAAGCATTTGATAAAATTCAATATCCATTCATGATAAAAATTCTCACCAAAGAGGTATAGAGGGAATATATCTCAACATAATAAAAGTCATTTATGACAAACCCACAGACAACAGAATACTCAATGGTGAAAAGATGAAAGCCTTCCTGCTAAATTTAGGAACAAAAATGAGGATTACACTCTCACCACTTCTATTTGATATAATATTGTATGTCCTAGCCACAGCAATCAGAGAAGAAAAAGAAATAAAATTATCCAAATTGGATTGGAAGAGGTAAAACTGTCACTGTTTTCAGATGACATGACACTCTATATAGAGAACCCATTGTTTCTTTTTTTTTTTCATTTATTTCTGCTCTGATCTTTATGATTTCTTTCCTTCTACTAACTTTGGGTTTTGTTTGTTCTTCTTTCTCTAGTTCCTTTAGGTGTAAGGTTAGATTATTTATTTGAGATTCTTCTTGTTTCTTGAGGTAGGCTTTTACTGCTATAAACTTCCCTCTTAGAACTGCTTTTGCTGCTTCCCATAGGTTTTGGATCAGCGTGTTTTCATTGTAATTTGTCTCTAGGTATTTTTTGATTTCCTCTTTGATTTTTTCAGTGATCTCTTGGTTATTTAGTAATGTATCATTTAGCCTCCATGTGTTTGTGTTTTTTATTTTTTTTTCCCTTCAATTGATTTCTAACCTCAAAGTGATGTGGTCAGAAAAGATGCTTGATATGATATCAATTTTCTTAAATTTACTGAGGCTTGATTTGTGACCCACGATGAGATCGATCCTGGAGAATATTCCGTGTGCACTTGAGAAGAAAGTGTAATCTGTTGTTTTTAGATGGAATGTCCTATAAATATCAATTAAATCTATCTGGTCTACTGTGTCATTTAAAGCTTGTGTTTCCTCATTAATTTTCTGTTTGGATGATCTGTCCATTGGTGTAAGTGAGGTGTTAAAATCCCCCACTAATATTGTGTTACTGTTGATTTCTTCTTTTATAGCTGTTAGCAGTTGCCTTATGTATTGAGGTGCTCCTATTTTGTGTGCATATATATTTATAATTGTTATATCTTCTTCTTGGATTGATCCCTTGATCATTATGTAGTGTCCTCCTCTTGATCTTTGCCTCCATTCTTTTTCCGAAGTCCTGTATCATCTTCACTATCATTATTCTGAATTCTTTTTCTGGAAGGTTGCCTATATCAACTCCATTTAGTTGTTTTCCTGGGGTTTTATCTTGTTCCTTCATCTGGTACATAGCCCTCTGCCTTTTCATCTTGTCTATCTTTCTGTGAATGTTTTTTTGTTTTTTTTTTTTTTCCCACAGGCTGCAGGATTGTAGTTCTTCTTCTGCTGTCTGCCCTCTGGTGGATGAGGCTATCTCCCCACTCTTTCTTTTATTCACAGTAACCATAAGGTCTAGGAAAGTGGAATTAGTCTTTGAAAAGTGTTTAGGGGACATCTTTGGCAAGATTCAAAGAGACAGCTATCTACTCAGATGCAGGACAGAAAAAGCTAAAGATTGGAATAGCAGATGTCCATAACGGGATCAGTTCTAAATCCTGCCAAGTCTACTATTACTAAGTTAGAGCTCACATGAGTTCATTCACTTTGCCAATCTCTGTCTTTTTATTGATGCATTTAGACCATTTTCATTTAAGGTAATTATTAATATGTTTGTGCTTAAGTCTACCCTTTTATTATTTTTCTTCTGTTTGTTTCCTTTGGTAATTTTTCCCCGTTTCTCTTTTTGCTTTCTTCTTACTTTAACTCTCCCCTCTGCCATGTATTTGATCTTGATTTATTTATAGACATTACAGGTTATTACAAGATATTTAGTATGGTTCCCTGTCCTTGTTGTTTATCTGTTTCACATATATTAGTGTGTATATGTCAATCCCAAACTCCTAATTTATCTACCACTTGCTTCTTTTATATTTCTTTGATCAGATGTTCTATTTTTCTCATGTGTTTCAAGGCAATTTGTAATTGAGTGCTGAAAAATTTCTATGAGGTCTTCTTTAAAATTCTGTCAGATAATTCCATCATATGATTCATCTTAGTGTTTGCATGACTGTCTTATATGCAAGCTGTGATTTTCTTGGTTCTTGGCATAATGGATGATTTTCTATGTATACTGGGCATTTTTTTCCATTATGTTAGAGGAGACTCTGGCTGCCGTTTAAATCTTTTAAGAGGAAGTCACCCTGTTTAAATATAGCAGACAGGTCTTGGTCTAATTTGTGTGCTGTGGTTCCAATGACCCATTTAATTTTCAGAGTTTTTGCAATGTTCCTTTCGTCTTCTTGGTATCTGATGCTGCTGGGGATCCCACTTATACTGAAAACAGTAACTAAATGATAAGGTAGTTTCCTCATGGGGGCCTCTTATGTAAAATAAAAGATACCTCTCAGTTTTATGTAGCAGAGTTTGCTGTACAAAAATGCTCTATAAAGACTTTCCACATGTCATCCTCATAGAAACCCAGAAAGGTGGAAGAATGAGTCCAAGTTCCTGCCACTTAAAGAAATGCAGCAAACTTTTGCTTCAAAGTTTAAGGCAATATTCAAAATTCTTTCAGATGCAATTTTCTGCAATCTCAGCCTTCCAATGTCCCCAGGTCTATCTCTGGAGCTTGTCCAAAGACATGATTAGTTATTGTCAATGCTTAATAATAGTAGGTCCATCTGTCTTTCCTCATCTCGGTGACAAGTGAAAACTAAACTGCAACTAAATTCACAGCAAGATAAATTAAGCATCCCCGCTAACTGGGAGGAAAAAACACAAAAAAACAAAAAAACAGAAAGCCACCTTGTGGCCCTAGGGAAGTCAGTGCACCAAATGAAAGAAGACAGAGGATTAGAGGACGTCTGTGTCTGGGTCAAAAAGAGATATTGCTGTGCCCAAGCTATGGTTTGGCTTAAAATATTTGCTATTTTCATATCATGCTTATTAATGCTTCAAATAATAAAGCACACTTGCTAATCCTAAACTAAGATGAGACTACTGTGATGCTTGATAATGGGTCAGAAAATTTAGAGTGTGAACAGGGCTTAGATCTTGAAATTCGGTATTTAACTTCTACATTCAGCTTCTGCCACCAGCTGGCATGCAGTAGGTAGTCCTTTACATATCCCAACCAAGTGAGGGAATAAAATTCAACTAAATTTCATTGAATCATCACCTGCATATGACAAGGAAATACAGAGACAGGTTTCTTGAACATGATCTTTAGGTAACGTTGGCAAATAAGAGGGTAAAGGGAGAGGATCATATTCCACTTGGAAGCCTAAGTAGTAACATAAATGTCCATCTGCCTGATGTAGTTTATAGACTGCCTCTGCCAATGGGATGGTCAAGGTAACCTTGGAATTTATTCCAGTTCAGTAGTTTCTGGCTCTTCAGCAAAACAGAAGATGAGTCAGGGCTCACACTTAAGAAGGCTGAGCCAACAATTCTGTGATGCTTATCCTGAAATCTCTCCGGAGAAGCACCACCTGTCTATGTCTGCCTGACACTTGAACCTTGTTATGTCTCTGCCTCCTTTCCATATCACATGCATCTGACGTTTTCCTCAAAGTCATGGCAGGATTCCGTCTGAGCTAAGCTGTGATACATGCACAACTACCTTATAACAATTGGTCTGGATTGCTTTTTAAAAATAGTTCCCAGTGCCTATGCCAACATTCAGGTCAAAGTGGCAATATTTCTTGATATTCCTGTAACATGAGGTGACTTCTCTGGAGCCAATATTTCTAAAACTTTCCCAAGTTCCTCTAGTCCCCTCATATCCTCAGGGATATGAGCCATAAGGCTTAGAAGCCAGTGCACTAAGGCTGTAGCCTGCTGGCCAGCAGCCTGAGATTGTGCACACTGCCAGCTAGCTTACTCAAGGCCAGCTGGCAGAGCAAGATGTGGGGACAGATGCATCTTATAAATGGACATCTGTAGAAAGGCTGCACTCCAGGCCTTCCAGGCTGGCATGGAACCAAAGGGACCATTCTTCTTCCTCGATGACGGGAAGCAAAACCTAACCAAAGATGTGATACCCAGTTGGCAGAGAAAAAGAAAGAACACACCAAAAGCTGAGATATTAAATGGACTGATGTTGCAATCTGTCAACCCTGTGAGTTTAAGAGGAAAAAAATCCTATTAGAATCATGTTTGTTTGGTTGTTTTGCCGCATCCTTCATCTAGGATTAAAACAATAGTGAACTGCAGAGAGAAAAATCAATTTTATTGTTTTGTGTAGTTCCCCAAAGAGCAGACATTATCTAGGTGTTTTTACATACATTGCATGTGTGGGTGTATAAGTATATGTGTTGGTGTATATAAATAAGTATATGCATAGCAATAAATACATATGAATACATATAGACACATATGTATACATATATACATATGCATACATATATATGTGTGTATATGTATATATAGAGAGTATATATGTATAAAATTTCATACAGAAAATATCAGTTTGTTTAAGTTTTAACCATGTCTGGGCAATAACTGGTGAACGGCTTTGTGGGTTGGAATTCTCAGAAGTCTTTATCCAGGAGAGATTGCTTATATTCCTATGAGAGATTAGTGTTAGTAAATTGCCCAGAAGACAATGAGGCTCCATAGAAAAGCCCTAGTGCCGTGTTTCCACAGACATTGACTCTATCAGTACGCTTAGGTACACACACACACACACACACACACACACACACACAGAGCATCCTGGGATAAAATAACTATGCAATGTAATGGATGAAACAAAGACATTCTGATTTCCTCTCACAGCATTTCACAAAGGTTTTTTACAAGCACATGCATGTGTGTTTGTATAAAGAATGTCCATGATTAGGCTATAGTATGCCATATCCCAACTAACTGATCTGATGGATAGTATGTCATAGGACAACATTTAGGAAATGCTGTCCTGATCAATAGAAGATGGAGTGTGTCTTAACATGGCAGGGAGTTTAATAATTAAATGTGTTTCTTGACTCAGTCCTGTAAGAACTCGTGTCTGAGTACAGGTTACAGGAGGAAGAAGCAATGAAGGGAAAGCAGGGGAAGATACTGAGTTGTTCATAGAACTGTGTGACGATGGGGCATAAGGGATGCTATAAAACTCTGTTTGCGGGCTTCCCTGGTGGTGCAGTGGTTAAGAATCCGCCTGCCAATGCAGGAGACACGGTTTCGAGCCCTGGTCTGGGAAGATCCCACATGCCGCGGAGTAACTAATCCCGTGTGCCACAAGTACTGAGCCTGTGCTCTAGACCCCATGAGCTATAACTACTGAGCCGGTGTGCCGCAACTAATGAAGCCCGCTCGCCTACAGCCCGTGCTCCGCAACAAGAGAAGCCACTACAATGAGAAGCCCACGCACCGCAACGAAGAGTAGCCCCCGCTCGCTGCAACTAGAGAAAGCCCACATGCAGCAACAGAGACCCAACACAGCCAAAAATAGAAGTAAATATGAATAAATACATAAAAACTCTGTTTGGACCAATGTTGCTAGGTTTTTAGTGCTTCCCTGCAGAGCTCCACTTCAGGACAACGATGACCCCAGAGAACATTATCTCCTTAGCACCTAGGAAGGTCCTGCACAGCAGTGGAATGCCTAGTGAAAGCTGGCAGCAAACAACAGTACTGATGTCTGTGTCCACCAAAAACTGAGATACCCAGGACCATGCAGTTAGAAACAGGTGTACTGATTCTTGGTAGACCTCTTGGTCTTCAGAAGGAGTCTTGGTGCATTGAAGAAAGAAAGAGCAAGGGCAGCTAGCCATTGTGATGGTGCCTAAGAAGACATGGTCCCTAGTAAGATGCACCAGTGCTCTGCAAAGCAATTAGAAATCTTCCCTTTAACCTCTGGAGTGGTGAACCTTCCTGGATGAGGTTAGTGATACCTGGGGATGTAATGCTATCTAGCTGCAGGGTCAATGACCATAGGAGGTGGGTCTGCCTGTCAAAACAGCTCATTCAGGAGCAGCAGCAACAGACCATAGCTGGATGTTTCCCTGTCTTTTTTTGGTGTCGGCTGGGTGGTTTGCAGGATCTTAGTTCCCCGACCAGGGATTGAACCCGGGCCATGGCAGGGAAAGTGCCCAGTTTTAACCACTGGATCATCAGAGAATTCCCACAGCAGATATTTCAAGCACAATCAGGCATTAGTGCCCAGGAGAGTGGGTCTTGTCTAAGTAGATCCCCAGTTACATCTGTGGTAGGATAACAGTTGCCACTTGTGTGCCCTCTGAACTATTTTTTGCCTGGCAGTGGGATGGAATCTAACTTTGCAAATAGTTCTATAGTTTTATACATCAAACTCTAAGGAACTATTTTTTCTCCAGGGAAATTTTATTTCTTACAATGTAATTTTAAAACACGACTTGATATGGAAATTGTTAGTATAACAAAAGGTTATAAAATATATCTGGGATATTATTCTAGAAATAGATTAAAATAGAAGTCTGAAAAACTGAAAAATCAATGTAGATAAAGTTGATATTGATAGAATTCTGTCTGAAAAATGATCGTTTATTATGCATGTAAAGTGGACTATTGCTTCAGAGAAGGAATATTTGACCATAACATAGCATAGGAAAGCCTTCTTATTTAAAAAATTTGTGAAGATTTTCAAGAGCTTCACTGTTTGTCTACACTGGAATATATTAGGGACAGGAAAGCAGGCATGTGTTCATGCATTCATAAAACATTTCAGTCATTAATTTAGAGCTTACTCTGTCTGAAGCTCTCTGCTTATCCCCGGGGAGAAAAAGTTGAACAATATATAGTCCATGCATGGCAGAATCTCAGAGAACAGCAGAGCTGTCAAACTGGGAGAGGGTGCATAAGCAAGCCACTATGACGTGTTTTGATAGTTTCCAGGGTAGATATATGTACAGACTACTCTGAGAATACAGAGGAAGGAAACACTATTATTGCCAAGGGTACTAAGAAAGATTTCAGAGAAAGGTGATGTTAATGCTGACTCCTGAAGGGTAATTAGAAATCTTGCCAGCAGAATGTGAATGTAAAGTAGGCCAAGCAGTGGGAACATTGCATAATGGGCATAATTCGTCAAAGGGCACAAGACACTCAGAGAATCCTAAATAGATAAATATGACCAGAACACAGACTATGTCCAAATGGGATAGAGGGAGGGGGAGTTGCCATGAAACTATAGTAAATGAGAAGTAGGGTAAAATTAAAATTATATTTAAATGTAAGCAGAGAAACTGATTGGAGAATTACTGTAAAATACCGTGTTAGAAATGATAAAGGTCTGAGGGACTTCCCTAGTGGTGCAGTGGTTAAGAATCTGCCTGCCAATGCAGGGGACACAGGTTCGATCCCTGGTCCAAGAAGACCTCACATGCCGCGGAGCAACTAAGACCATGCGCCACTACTGAGCCTGCACTCCAGAGCCCGCAAGCCACAACTACTGAGCCCATGTGCCACAACTACTGAAGCCCGCGAACCTAGAGCCCGTGATCCACAACAAGAGAAGCCCCCACTTGCCACAACTAGAGAAAGCCCGTGCGCAGCAACGAAGACCCAATCAGCCAAAGAGAAATAAATAAAATAAATAAATTTACATATAAAAAAAGAAATGATAAAGGGCTGAAATAAGATAGTAGAAATCTGTGAAGGGCACAGAATCTAGATATACAGATGAGGTAGAATATGTAGATGATATGACATTTGAAAGAGAAATATAAGTTCAGTTTTGGACATGCTAAGTTTGATATTTGTTAATTCAATGCCTTTGTTTGCACTGTCAATTAAGCATGTGTTGGATGGTAACTAGATTTACTGTGATCGTTTCACAATGTGTACAAATGCTGAATCATTGTGTTGTACAACTGAAAATCATGGCAATAAAAGAATATAAAAAAGAAAATGAATAAAATAAAAAATTAGTTTCCAGGAAAAAAATGAAGGTGTTCAAATCAGGAGTTGAAATCTGTAATCCAAGAGGGCTGTGATTACGCGACAAGTAGATTTTGAAATCATCCAAATGCGTACATATACACAGTCACTGAAGACACAGGGAGAGATGAGACTGTCCAGGAAAAAATGGGAAGTACGAATGAGTGTTATGGGCTCAAGTATGATCCTTCCTCCTGCTTTTTAAATTTACCTCCTTCCCAGTTGTGTTTGGACAATCCTGTCCTCCTCTTCATGGCCCTGGGTTTGCCTGTGCAGTGATGGGTTTAGGAATCAGCATGTGATTAATTTCTAATCAGTGGCAATGGAGAAGAATCCATGCATGTTTGGGCAGGACAGGAAGGATTGGTGCTGCATATTGGAAAGCTTCCTTTGCTACTAAAAGAGATAGAAAGGAAGAGATGAAAACTAAATAAGACATTTTCAATTCTTCCCAAGAAATGTTACATAAGTTTATTTCAGGAATATACATCTATAATAACTAGTAGTTTCAACATTTCCTTTTATTAAATGATTATATGTATATGTACCAGGAGTATTTACGTCAGCGGCGGAGATGAATGATCCATAACTCATGCATGTATTCAGAAAATAATGCTCTCTGAGTAGAAGCAGGGTTGGATTTTTACAGAATGAGGAGAAGAGAGGGGTACTTATTGTGGTGATATAGCTCAGGTAGCAGTTTTCATCTTTAACTGCTAGGAAACTTGTGGTTGAAATGTTTGCAGATTTGTGTATTTTTCCAGTTTTTCATGCCTCTTACTTAGTATCTCTGACACAGTCCCATCCTGATAATTGACAGAATAATCCTTTCAAGAGCTTTTAAAAAATGTTTATCTATCTATCTATCTATTTGTTTCTGACAAGGCTTATGGTTCATCAAAGTTCAGAAGCAGTGAGGGGGGATTTCAAAAATAAAGGGGGTGGGGAAGAGAAATTTTTTTAAAAGGGAAAAAGTAACAAGGATTCAAGGCAAGGGGACCTGGAGACCCACTATCACGTCTGTTTTATACTCTTGCAGTTTGATACCAAATCTCTTTTCTCTGATGCTTCTCTGCCACACTGCTCTGACATTAGCCTTTGACTTCTAGAATCTGCAGTGTGAATTAAGAAGCAGTAACGAACAACTGCCTGAGAGAGAAGGCTTAAGCTTTAGAGATGAGATGACATAGGGTTTAAAGCTATAGAGAAAAGTGGCAGTTCATCACTTAGATAAAGTGGAAGCAGAGGTACCTCAACCAGCATGGTATCTTGGAGAAAAAGTCCTGAAATTACAAGCATAAGGACATCAAGTTGAATGACAGAAAACGAGGTCAGAAATATTACTTGGAACCACTGAAATAGAATGTGACAGAAATGAAGGCTGGAAGCATGCTTGGGAATTAATAATTTTCTGATCACAGTCAGATTTAGTATGTGACTTAAAATCCATTGCCCTAGGCAGGCAGTGAAGGGTCAATAAAAACTTTGAAGTGATTCATTCCAGGGGTAATTTGAAACCAGGTGCAAAGTTGAGCTAGAGATATCAGAGGGAAGAGAAATAGCACATGGGAGAAACCTTCAGTGAGGGGTTTACTCAGATAAATTCTTCTGATGCATGAAAAGCAGCTCAAAGTCATGATAAAGCACATGGAGTCCCGTGCTCTGAATAGATTCTGGAGCCAGATTGGCTGGGTTCCATTCTTAGCATCGGTATTTACTAGCTAGCTAAAATTAAGTCAGTTATTTAAATGTAGGAAAATCACATACCTATTTCATAAAGTTCTTATGAAGTTCACTGATCTATTATAATTAAAATTCTTAAAATACTGTCAGGCAATTAATACTGTCTCTTATTAATTTATCAAAGTGATCATACTGACCTGAAAGCAGTGATTCCCAAAGTGTAATTCCCTGACCAGGAGCATCGGCATCTACCTGGGAACTGTTGGAAATGGGAATATTTGGATCCTACTCAGAGCTATGGAATCAAAAACTGCAGGGTGGAGAGGACAGCAATCTGAGGTTTAACAGATTTACTGATTTAGTAAACCAAATGCTTGAGACCCACTGCCTTAGAGCACCTTAAAGTTCCAAGAGGACTTACACCTAGGGGAAGTAGAATCATTTTTAAGCAGGTTTCAAGCAAGAGTGTGACAATATGACTAATTATGTCATTTTATGGCCGCAATATTGGCCATATGGAAATACATAGAAAGATGTATGTCCTTCTCTAAGTGTCTAGTGATTTGTGGCTTTGAGTTAAGCAGTGCCCACTACAGATATACTACTTTTAAAATGCAAATGGTCCTGGAGTAAATAACATTGTCAGGCAAACTGTAAGACATATCCAACTTAACACTTAACAAGAATATTATAATTTACAAAGTAATTTCTCATAATAACTTTAAGATTTACACAGGGGAAACATTATTATTACTCTATTTTTATAATGAGAAAACTCACAGAAATTTAAAATGATTTGACAAGAATTATTTCCATGTCTGCAGACTCTAAATCTCATGTTTATTTTATTTTTATTTATTTAATAAAAATAATCTATCACTTTCAATGTACAGCTAACATTTGTTCTTAATAATTATTGATACATTTTTCTACTACTCCTCTAAATTCTTAGTATTACTTGGGTATTCAGCTTTCCCTCCTTGCAAGAGAACAACTGAGGTTCTGGGGATGGAAGATAAGAAACCTGGGTCCAATTAATTTAAACAGAGATTAATTATGTACTTCGTACTAAACACTGAGTATACAACGACTACTGAACATAGCGCTTTCCCTCAGAGAGCCTATATATTGATACAAGATTTTACAGTGTAATGTAAATGTTAGGGAATTGAGTAGAAAACATTACTGGAGGTAACAGCTATTACTAACTTTATTATGTTCCCTTGATGTTGCCATAGACAATGTTTGGATACCTTCCACCAATTAATGTTATGGTTCATTGCATTAAGTTGACCACTGGACCTAGGGTATTTGGTTAACATATCAAGAATATGTGACTTTATAGATAAAACATCTCCTTTTAATCCCTTAAAGGAGGGTTAATCCCTTTAATCCTCCTTTTAATCCCTTAACTCCCTTCTGAGTTCCCTATATCCAAAGTTTACTGGAACTCTAATTTTAGTTTCTTTCAGTAACTTTAGGTGCTATAATTGGGTAGATTTCATGTTTTGGGGGGGCATTGAAGACCTTGATTCTTTAAAGGCCAGCTTTACTTATAGCTACTGCCTTCTTTCCTCTTACAAGTCTCTGCATGCATGCAGGTGACTGCGAGGGATAAAAGTTGTCAGGTTCTACTTTTGATTTTGTGTATTATTCTTCTATTGCTATTTAGATGGTAAATAGACGTTATTCTATTAGATGTCATGCTATTTAGACATTCAACTTTCATGTTGACTAGTTGCATGTATTTGTTATTTTTTTGTCACATCTCACATTAGATGTTTCTGTACCATGACTGTCATCTGCCAGTGTTCAATCTAATCATCCAAACTGCTCAAGTGACTGAGTTAATCGTTTGATCAAAATATATATATATATTAAGTATATCAGGTGCCTAGAAAACTAAAGAACTGATAAGCAATTCCACTCATATGGCAGATTGAACTGACAAAAAGAATAAGAATCCCTCTCATTTCAAACACAGCAGACTTCTGCACTGAAACTCCATGTGCCTAGAAATTGGAATAATCTCTTCTAAAGGCTGAAGGGAGAAATAATTATAGACCTACAGTTCTATACCAATTGTCATTCAAGACTGAAGAAAAAAATAAAAACATTTTTACACTAACAAAAACAGTTTTCTACTCAGAGATCCTTGCTAAAGGAGCTAATAACAAATATTCACAGAGGGAAAGAAACAAGTGAGGAAGAAGACATTACAAGAACCAGTGGTGGATAATAAAACTGGCAAATATTGGGGACCCTAAATTAATATTGGCTGTAACAATGTATGACTAGTGTCTGAGATATACTGCTAATAAAATGATGTGAAGGAAGGTGATCAGATTTAAAGTATTCTAAGGTCCTTACATAAATTGAGTAAGATGAGAGCAATTTGATTAAAATATACAGGTTAAAAATTATAAACATAAACACTTGTAAATGAGAAGTAAGTCAAATGACTTCCAAACCAGTATAAGAAATAAAAGAGGAAAAGGGAACATTGTCAAATAGAACCCTGAAAATATTAAAATAAATATTAAATGTTTATTTAATATCAAATGTTAAAATAAATAAAGGTAGCAAGAAAAGTAGATGGTAACTATTATTATTTATGTATATATGTTTATGTATTAAATATACAAAGTTGGGCTTGCAAGATTCCTACAATGTCTGAGGGTTATGTTGGGGTTGATAGGAGGGGAGTAAACTTAGGGAGGGAAACGGTGTTATTTAGACTTTGTCTGCAATATTTAGAATATATATTTAAATAATATTTGAAAAAATAAAATATCAATATTCATTAATTTGGGGCAATCAATACTCTGTAATTCATTAAATAATTCTCTATACTTGTCTAAATTTTTAATTTTTAATGCTATCAAACCTGTGGTACTTTTTTTTTGACCAAATAATATTGTTAAGTTTATATATGACAAAACAGTCATATGGTTAGGTCTAAATTTGAACCCTACATAAATTTGTTTTAAATAATTTTAGTTCAAATTATATTGAGGTTGGCCAAAAAGTTCATTCAGGTTTTTCTTAACATCTTATGAAAAACCGGAAGGAACTTTTTGGCCAACCCAGTAATATTATTTTCTGATAATAACAACAAGACATTTCCCTGGACCTGGCAAAAGTCAGAGCTATCAATGGCTACATACTAACCTCAGAATCCCTGAAGTGTAGACATAGATCTACACTCCTAGGAAAAAAGTTTACTTGCCTAATTAAGTATGAACGTTCTTATTTTGTGCTTAAGAAAAAAAATAGTCTTGAAAGAAGATTTTCGCCTTGTTTTGCTAATTATTGTTTAGCATACTAGGTACCACTATGCTGGAAGTTTGAACCAGGTGGAAATTTTTATTTTAGGAGGATATACTTCCAAGATGGTGCATCTTGACTATTCAAGAATTACCAGTGAATCAGTACTATAACTGCCTTTCCCCTCAAAATGAAAATTAAACAAATGCTGGGTGGAATAGCGAGAAAAAAACGAAAGGGGGATAGATTGAGATAGAAAATAATTAGCACTTGTTATAAATAATGTGACCATATAATTTATCACACAATGTAAACCACATTTGAAAATAAAAGAAAGTACTTACTAACAAGATTAGAAGAAAACAGGCATAAACCGAATCTCTGCAAACCCCAAAGATAAAGGGTTTTCTTACTTCTCACATTTTCTACATGGTGCCACTTCAATAAAGTTAAAAGAGGAGAGGGTAGGTTATGTTTTAACCAAAGATAGGAACTCCAGGAAATTTTAAAATTAAAACAATATAAATTGTTGGTATGGAAGTACTTCCAGTTATTTTATTTTATGCATTATTGACCATAGGAGTTAAAGAGATTCACAGTAGAAGGGATAATCTAACAGTCAAACAGCCTATATTTCATAATGTTTTACTTGGTAATTTCCAATATTACTGTAGGTTAAATGCAACTGGAATAAGAGAGCATTTATTTGTTGTGCTTGATTATTTAATCCTTTTATGCATGCCAGACCCAATTTCAAGAAATGATTTGAAGCCAATTTCAATAACTTCATATATATAAATAGAAAAATATAAATTTAAGTGTCTAGGACATGTAAAGGTAGAATACGAGCCAGAATTGGGGCAGGAGGAGGGGCATTCGTACAGATTTAGAATATAAGGGTTGGTGGTATTTTTATATTTGAATCTCAAATTTAAAATGGTCTCACTGAAGAAAAATATTTATATGTATATACACACATGTATGTATGTGTGTGTGTGTGTGTGTGTGTGTGTGTGTGTGTGTGTGTGGTGTGCATAGATCATAGATATACATTATTTTCCTCAGGGCTATACAATGGGTACACACACACATATATATACATACATACACAGAAACATACATACACACTAGCATACACTTATTCACACACATGCACATTGTTTAAGAGAAACAAAATTTTATGTAGACTGATTTCTAATTTCTAAAATAGGTTTTTTAAATGAAAGATTCCATTTAGAGGAACTGAAAGGTATAGTAAACAATGTTCTCTGTTTTTGTTTCTTTCCTAAAGCCGTTTCATATACTATTGATCATACATGTAAACATTTATTCATTCATTCATTCATCCAGGTATCAGGTGTTCATCATCTACTCACAGATTGGAAGCAATATGCTAAGTACTTAGATGCAGTAGTGAGCAAATTAGACATATTTTTATATTTATGGAGTTAGTCTTATTTGGAAAACTAATTATATAATCACATAGATACAATATAATAAAATTAAAGCATATATTTATATCCACATAGATCTATGTCTACATATCTCTGTATATCTAGGTCTACCTCTCTCTCCTTTTCTATCTATCTGTCTGGCTCTCTCTTTCTCTGTTTCTATATATTTGTATATAGATATATTTTGATAGCTATAGATAAAGGTATAGATCTATACCTATCTATCTATCTACCTATCTAAATATCAGCATGTTGCCACAGACCTGTGGTAGTGTGTGTATAGAAATATACAATATAGAAATACAGATATATACCTACATATACCTATATCTATGATCTTGCTAAATCCACATCACATTTTTCAAGGAGCAGGGACTCTTCACAATAAATTAGCAAAAAGATATTCAGGTATACGGTATACCTTTTCATCATAGAATATGAGATCAAAATAACAGCAGATGTTGAAATCAGTGCTAAAATGGAAACCAATGATAAATTGTTCCTTATTTTACTGTAACCCACTTTATGTTTTCACTTTTGTTTGTCATTCACCCTTGACCAGATGTGTTACTCCCTGTAACATAATGCACACTCCGAAAGCAAAGACTCTATTCTCCTAGTAGTTCTAAATATTGTTCACAAGTAACTATGAGATACCTAAGCATATGCATCAGTTAAATTGAAACCAATGATTATTAGTCAAGTTGACTGAATGAAAAACAACCCTTAACAATTCACTACAGGAAACATGGAGCTCATATACAGTCCACTGGGAAAAACAGAAAGTCCAAGCCATGGCCATTTCATTCAAGTGTAAGACAATAATACATAGATCTCCTTTAAGTCAGCCACTTTCAATGTAAGTATAAAAATCCACTAAGTAATTAGACAGGGAAATTAATACAAAGTAGGCAGACAATGAAAGAAAAAGGTATTAGAATTCAAAAAATGCTGTTTATAACTCAGTCATCTTTTCCCAGCTGTTTCTGTGTGTTAGCCTCTATTTTTTTCCATTTCTGAATAAGCAAAATGATGGTTTTCTCTTGCTTTGCAACTTGATATTTTGGTTGTTGCTGTCAGCATTGCATATCCAGACTATGACAACCAAGATATTTACTTATTCTGAAAGCTAATCACATTAATATTCTTTATCTCATTGCTCAGTGCCTCCTAAGGGCAAACATGCCATAAAACATTAACTATAAATCAAATTTAAATGCACTGCAGAGGTAATGGAGATTGTAAAAATGTCATTCTTTGTCAGTGGTTGAGTGGAGAATGACCCATTATCATATTAAAGTGATAAAAATCTATGTGGTAAAACACATAAACATTGTAACATTTCTGCTTCTGGGTAACCCAGCAAATTTTAGATCAAAGTTATAGTGTCAGATTGAGTCCCAATAATTTAAAAAATAAATTGAACCTTCAAAGAAATTGGGGGATTTAAAAGTATTTCTTTTCCTCTGCATGATATTTAAATTTATGAAAGCCAAATAACCTATATTAATATGTAACACATGTAGGGGGACATGTTTGTGATAAAATTTTTCCACAATCTGTAAATTGCTGCACAAAAAACAAGGACCTGAGTAAACATTGTTGAGTTACCTTCAGAACAAAGTAGCATCCAGAATGAAACACTTTCACATTTAAAAAAACATACAGTTGTCCATGCAACATATTGACATATGGTTCAGTTAACACAGAATGTTAATTTCTAGTTGAATTGGAGGCTGATAAAGGAATGAGAACTATTAATTACAACCAGCTAGAAATTTTTTTCAGAACTTGAAAAAAGAATCACAAATGTTATTACAGACCAGCAGCGAATACTAACAAATTTCTCCCATCAATATAAAAGAGCTTTATAGGTGCTCCCAAAACAAATAGATAAAAAACAAAAACAAAAAGCTACAACTTTTTCAGCCTCAAGTAATTTCATCCAATAATGAGATAATGCATCATTCATCATTGTCCAGTTAGTTGGCTCATTTGGTCAACCAAATTAAAGCAGTTACATTGCTGACCTCACAAGCTTTAAGTAGAAAACAATTCTGTTGAAAGCATCTAATTGCATGGCATACATACACCCCATTATGAAATCAATATGAAGTTAGAGTATGGGTGCACAGAAACAGGGAAAATAGTGGCTTTCTTGCCCAAATATCTAATTAGTTAAAAATTACAGCTTATTGTTAAATAGAAAAAATAAGGGATGTACTTCCTCAATAAACAGAGATTTGATTTTGTGCTCTAACTAAATGTAAGAAGAAGACTATTAGAGCAAAAATGATTCACATATGACCTTATCCAAATATTACCTTTCAGATGAAGAGCTGAACTAAATGATGCATTAACTACACACATGAATTTTGAAATACAGAGAAACTCCTGTTTGCTTTTTATACAGGGGTGTGCATGAATAAAATAACCTCTTTATAGCAATTACTGAAGTTGTAACATATTACTTTTTTTGGTTGAATACTTCGGAAATGGCTTGGTTTTCAAATCATTCAAACCTGGCCTAAAAGAAGCATTAAATGAAGAATAAGCTATTTACTTTTTTGAAGCAAATTTAATCAGAGTGGGCAAATACTAGACGATGCATGACTGTTGATGAGCAGTTACAAGATACCTTTTATTAATTTAAGCTTCTCCATATTGGGACACAACTATCTATGGTTTTCTTGCATTTATGCACATCTTACAAGCAGAGGCACTGACAACTTCCATTTCACATTGTCTTTTCAAGAACTTTTGAATAGTGAAAACCTGGATGATAGAAATAGTGTTACTTTCCAGACCAAAGGCTCATATTTCCCTCCAGAGTAAAGATCAGGCAGGGTTATCAAAGTCTATTGTCAAATGTCTGTCAGCTGCATTAGGTTCTTTAGCTGTGACACAAATCTATTGTGTGCACAGTACCTACATACTTTCGTCTGAGTCTCCACTATGGGACTGAGGAGACATGAAGAGCCACCATGAACATGAGGCTCATGCTGCTTGCTGTGCAGTGAGAAATAAAAATCTTTGTCTCTGACCCAGGAATCTCATGTCTCTTGTCAGTATCTTATGAAACTGTCAAGGTAACATGTTATCTTGTAAGTAAAGTAAAATCTCAGACCCTTTGAAGTCCTTGAAAGTGCCCATATATAAATTCCTGAAATATTTGGTGGTTGTCAGATGATGGTAAATTAGAAAACTGGGCCAAAAACCACCCAATATGACAACAAATTTGTAAAAAAAAAAAAACCAAGTGCAAATAAGTGGTTATAATGTATACAAAGCCTGCTGCAGTTGACAATCTAAATATGAAGTTTTGAAATTTAGTAAAAAACAAATGGACATGTCATAAAATAAAAAAATAATTTTTTTAATAAAAAAATAAAAATTGCTTTAGCTGAATGACAAACTGATTGAGATCTGCGTAATTACATGAATTACTACTTCAGAGCCAGAATTCAATGGAGCAAGTCATCTTAAGAATTGTCCTATTTTGGAATGCATATTAAAAACAAACAAACAAAATACAGCTTTTTTTTTAGCCTTTTTTGATGTGGAAAAGTATAAACTACATATGCTAAGGCAGAAACTGTCATTAAATAATTGGCAGAAATATCCCCAGTATGTATGTGCTAGGAAATAATTGATAGTTTACTTTTCTCTTAATGAAGAGAAAACACCCTAACCTGTACTTTAGTGATTATCAAGAGGGACTGTTGCAAAGAATTGTGACTCAGTCTGGCTCTACCATTTTCTGTCTGGTTTGTTGAAGAAATTTGATCTCTTGTTATGGGCTGAATCGTCCTCCCCAACCGCCCCGGGCAATTCACATGCTGAAGTCCTAACCTCCACCAGCTCAGAATGTGACTGTATTTGGAAATAAAGTCTTTAAAAAGGTAAAATGAGGTCCTTAGGGTGGACCCTAATCCAATGTGAGTGGAGTCCTTATAAGAAGAGATTAGAACATGGATACGCACACAGGGAAAGACATGTGAAGACACAAAGGTGGTGGTCACCTATAAACCAAAAGACTGAGTACTCAAGAAAGCAGCCCTGCTTACACTTTGATCTCAGACTTCTAGCCTCTTGAACTGTGAGGAAAATAAATTCTCTTCTTTAAGTCCCCCAGTCTGTGGTACTTTGTTATGGCAGAACTAACAAATGAATACACCTCCCTATACCTTAATTCTGGCACTATAGATAAAGTGCTATATACTATACTATATATCTATACTATACTATATATCTATACACTATATATATATAATACTATATATCTTTTAATATTTCTGGGAAATTTAAATAAGGCAATATAGTTCAAGCATCTACTATATCTCTAATTAATAGAAAAATGAATGCTCAATGAAATCTCAGAGCCCTCCTCTAAGAATTTAGACAGCATTGTATACTCAAGGAGAAAATCCTAAAGATGAGTAGCATGTCCCCTGCTGACAATATAGTCAAGGGAAACATAAATGTATGTGTGGAATGAATAAAGATATCGTATATATCTGATATTGTCATTTAGACCACAAAGGAGAAGAAGGACATTTTGGGTATCATACCAGCAGAGAAAGCATGGGTGTTGATGGGTATTCTGAAGTTTCAGGGATAAAATATTTAGAACTATAAAAGAAAGTCAGGATTATAAGAGAATTTTTGAGTACAGACTGATGAATGTGATGTCTACACAGTTAAAATAGGATATGTAAGTAACTAAATGAATATTTATTAAG
This sequence comes from Physeter macrocephalus, assembly GCF_002837175.3. Lineage (NCBI taxonomy): Eukaryota > Metazoa > Chordata > Mammalia > Artiodactyla > Physeteridae > Physeter > Physeter macrocephalus. Next base: position 71,558,991 of record NC_041222.1, read on the forward strand.
CCAATCAAATTAATTGCCCAGAATTCTAAAAAGAGGTACGGGCAACTTACAAAAATTGGGAATTTAATATTTACAGAGAGGGGTTTATTAAAGTTCTAAGAAGATCAGGTGTCAGAGGAAGGGAGTTTAAAAAACAAAATCCTTGTAGTTTACAAATAGAATTGGGCGATGTGAGGACACAGCAGTAGTCGCACAAATAAAAAGGCTTAATGAAATACGACACAGTATAAGACAATACAGAATTAAACTCTAAACAAAGAGAATCCTCAAGAATTTCTAAGCTGCTGAAGTAGAACTGTAGTTCTCAGAACATGTAGAGCAGGGGTCCCCAACCCTTGGTCTTCAGCAGCCTGTTAAGAACCAGCCCGCACAGCAGGAGGTGAGCAGTGGGTGAGTACACAAAGCTTCATCTGCCGCTTGCTCCCCATTGCTCTCCAATGCTCGCGTTACCTCCTGAACCATCTCCCCGCCCCCCATCGCTCACATTACCGCCTCTACCATCACTCAATCTCCCCCCTACCATCCATAGAAAAATTGTCTTCCACAAAACCTGTCCCTGATGTCAAAAAGGTTGGGGACTGCTGATGTAAAGTATTAGAGAAACATCTCAAGATTACAGTCTGTACCCCTGTTATAGAAAATGTTTTGTCATTGTTTTCTTGGTTTGCTTTTCCATCTCCCACTCAATTCATAGAAGGAAAGATACTGATGTTATGAAGAGCTCTGTTATGCTGAGCACCTCATTGGGTTTATACACACAAATCTGAAAGTAGTGGATTTCCCAACAAAAATCCAATTCCAGTGAAATTCCTGGTGTCCCTTGATATCAAAGCTTCAAGGGAATGGAAAGAGTTCTTACATAAAATACATAAAATGGGGGAAAATTCCAAACACCTGGAAAGTGAAAGGAGGTAAATGAAAAGAAGGCATAAGGAGCAATGTGAAATCCAAAGAAGGCTGAACAAACAGTTATCAGTACCTCTACTTAATCCCCCAAATTACAAATAAATTAGACTAAAACCCACGCAGTGGTTTTCACACAAACATCTCTAAAGGGACTGACTACACAGTGTGATGAATTTTGAAAATAAAGAAGACCTTGGGGTACAAGGATGCAGGCGTCATCCCCATAGAAAAATTAATACCAGAAATCCCAAAAATGCAGAGAGAGGGTTACATATTTACAGGCTGTGGAATTAGATGGCATCTGGGCCAATTATTTTTTGATTTTACAAAGGGATGCCAAGGTACAACTTCCTGATAGCTAAAGTAGAATTGAAAGTGAGGTGGAAGGCAATAGGGTAAGATGGCTGAGGTGGTATCCCAGGGATGGTTGTTTATGCTTTAAATACTAATATACAAAAACATGTTTAAATTTCCACAGTTGATTTTTGTTGTTGACGGGTGGGGGTAAGGTATGAGAAGGATAGTTTTGCTATGCATATTGAAATTTATTGCTAGAATGCTAGCTATTCTGAAAAAAAATAAAAGTGCTGCTTAGCTCAAAATAATATTCTTTTTAAGGACCATGAGACTCCATTGTTCCAAATCCAAGAAACAGATTAGGTCATAATTCTATACAAAACTATTCTTTATCCATGCTAGAATTTGCATGCATTTGAATTTTCAGCAAAAGTGTTTCTTTCCAAACAGCACTAAATGCATAGCTATGAGAAAAAATAAAACTGATTTATTGGCAAGAACTACTAAGTAAAGGACTCTTAATTTTAAATGCACTTATATATTTGCAAAGGTAATTCACACATTCTATTATCATGAACAAAGAAAGCTGTGGGAGAACAAGAAAAGTAACTTTCTTGTAGAAGAGGATACTCTGATCCCTGGTATGATTAGGACAATATTAGCCATGTGTTCCTTTGGTGACCAATCTGGAATTTTTCATAATTTAATGACACTAATTTTTGGACCACTGATAATTCACCTTCTTAGGTATCCCTCCTATGTTTGCATATTCTCCAGCACATTAATTTAATCTAGTCTTATTCATGTGCATTAACTAATATTTATGCATACACAAATACAAAACACATGCATAAATCTTAATGTACAACCAGTAACAGAATTTTATCTTTTCTTTGTTGGCTATCAAATTTAGGATAAAGCTGCTTATTAGCTACATGTTTACACATTGCTTTTGTGTTATTCTTTCAGAAGCCAGTATGAATGTAAAATAGCTTTCCCTTGTCATTGCTCAGGATTTGTACAGGAAGTGCATTTTGCACACAAGTCATTGTAGTATTTTTAAACTATGTCTGAAAATGGAGTTTGGCTCACGGGATGGATGGACTAGTAGGACAGATTAACTGCCATATAAATTGATACTTTATAAAATAAAAATTATTTCTATTAAAATTTTCAAATATTGAATTGAAAAAAAACTAAGAAATAATGATTACTTTCCTTGTAAATATCCCTTTAATATATACAAGGTAAAAAGAAATGGCAGAAACTATAAGATTAATTAATTGATTAAACAAATTTTTATTTGTGATCTAAGTTCTAATTTCTATGTTAGTGAAAACATAAAGTAATAGTTTTCATGTTTTTTATGTTTCTACTGCAGATGACAGAAAAGTAAAGGATTAATTATAATTTAGTGGAATAAATAATAATGGAAACAATTTGCATGGGGCTGATTACTATATTGGGAAATGTTTACAGGGACTAAAACCATGAGTGTGAAATGACATTTATAGCCATAAATACATTCTGAAATTAATTATTTTGAGATACATACTGGAAATATTTTCCCTCAATCTTTTATCATATTGAAATCATTACTGTCTGTCAAGTCTGATATAATGTAAATATTAGAATTAAAAAGCAAGAATCTGGCCTCCATACCTAGTCCTGCCAGTCAGTATCCATTATGTTGCTCCCAGGAAGACGGTTTCTTCATTTAAAAAAATGGGATCGAGAGGGCAGACAGCAGAAGCAAGAACAGCTACAATCCTGCAGCCTGTGGAAAAAAAACTACATTCACAGAAAGATAGACAAGATGAAAAGGCAGAGGGCTACATACCAGATGAGAGGAACAAGATAAAACCCCAGAAAAACAACTAAATGAAGTGGAGATAGGCAATCTTCCAGAAAAAGAATTCAGAATAATGATAGTGAACATGATCCAGAAGAATGAAAAGAAATGAAGACAACCTAAGAGACCTCTGGGACAACATTAAACACAATAACATTCACATTATAGGGGTCCCAGAAGGAGAAGAGAGAGAGAAAGGACCAGAGAAAATATTTGAAGACATTATAATTGAGAACTTCTTCAACATGGGAAAGGAAATAGCCACCCAAGTCCAGGAAACGCAGAGAGTCCAATATAGGATAAACCCAAAGAGAAACATGCCAAGACACATAGTAATAAAATTGGCAAAAATTAAAGACAAAGAAAAATTATTGAGAGCAGCAAGGGAAACATGACAAATAACAAACAAGGGAACTCCAATAAGGTTAACAGCTGATTTCTCAGCAGAAATTCTACAAGCCAGAAGGGAGTGGCATGATATACTTAAAGTGATGAAAGGGAAGAACTTAAAACCAAGATTACTCTACCCAGCAAGGATCTCTTTCAGATTCGATGGAGAAATCAAAAGCTTTACAGACAAGCAAAATGTAAGAGAATTCAGTACCACAAAACCAGCTCTACAACAAATGCTAAAGGAACTTCTCTAAGTGGGAAACACAAGAGGAGAAAAGGACCTACAAAAACAAACCCAAAACAATTAAGAAAATGGTCATAGGAACATACATATCAATAATTACCTTAAACATGAATAGATTAAATGCTCCAGCCAAAAGACACAGGCTCCCTGAATGGATACAAAAACAAGACCCATATATATGCTGTCTACAAGAAACCCACTTCAGACCTAGGGACACATACGACTGAAAGTGAGGTGATGGAAAAATATATTCCATGCAAATGGAAATCAAAAGAAAGCTGGAGAAGCAATACTCATATCAGATAAAATAGACTTTAAAATAAAGAATGTTATAAGAGACAAGGAAGGACACTACATAATGATCAAGAAATCAATGCAAGAAGAAGATATAACAATTATAAATATACATGCACCCAACATAGGAGCACCTCAATACATAAGGCAACTGCTAACAACTCTAAAACAGGAAATTGACAGTAACACAATAATAGGGGGGGACTTTAACACCCCAATTACATCAATGGACATATCATCCAAAATGAAAATAAATAAGGAAATACCAGCTTTAAATGACACAATAGACCAGAGAGGTTCAATTGATATTTATAGGACATTCCATCCAAAAACAGCAGATTCCACTTTCTTCTCAAGTGCGCACAGAACATTCTCCAGGATAGATCACATCTTGGGTCACAAATCAAGCCTCAGTAAACTTAAGAAAACTGACATCATATCAAGTATCTTTTCTGACCACAACTCTGTGAGATTAGAAATGAATTACAAGGGAAAAATGTAAAAAACACAAACACATGGAAGCTAAACACCACGTTACTAAATAACCAAGAGATAACTGAAGAAATCAAAGAGGAAATCAAAAAATACCTACAGACAAATGTCTGAAAACACGATGATCCAAAACCTATGGGACGCAGTAAAAGCAGTTCTAAGAGGGAAGTTTATAGGTATACAAGCCTACCTCAAGAAACTAGAAAAATCTCAAATAAACAATCTAATCTTACACCTAAAGGAACTAGAGAAAGAAGAACAAACAAAACCCAAAGTTAGTAGAAGGAAAGAAATCATAAAGATCAGAGCAGAAATAAATGAAATAGAAACAAAGAAAGCAATAG
>NC_041222.1:71563822-71564073 GCF_002837175.3 Physeter macrocephalus
AACTTCTGAGGCTGAACCAGGAAGAAATAGAAAATGTGAACAGACTAATCACAAGTAATGAAATTGAAACTGTGATTAAAAATCTTCCAACAAACAAAAGTCCAGGACCAGATGGCTTCACAGGTGAATTCTATCAAACATTTAGAGAAGAGCTAACACCCATCCTTCTCAAACTCTTCCAAAAAATTGCAGAGGAAGGAACACTCCCAAACTCATTCTATGAAGCCACCATCACCCTGATACCAAAACCA
>NC_041222.1:71571279-71616870 GCF_002837175.3 Physeter macrocephalus
GAAAGAAGAACAAACAAAACCCAAAGTTAGTAGAAGGAAAGAAATCATAAAGATCAGAGCAGAAATAAATGAAATAGAAACAAAGAAAGCAATAGCAGAGATCAATAAAACTAAAGATGGTTCTTTGAAAAGATAAACAAAATTGATAAACCATTAGCCAGACTCATCAAGAAAAAGAGGGAGAGGACTCAAATCAATAACATTAGAAATGAAAAAGGAGAAGTTACAACAGACACCGCAGAAATACAAAGCATCCTAAGAGACTACTACAAGCAACTCTATGCCAATAAATTGGACAACCTGGAAGAAATGGACAAATTCTTAGAAAGGTATAACTTCTGAGGCTGAACCAGGAAGAAATAGAAAATGTGAACAGACTAATCACAAGTAATGAAATTGAAACTGTGATTAAAAATCTTCCAACAAACAAAAGTCCAGGACCAGATGGCTTCACAGGTGAATTCTATCAAACATTTATAGAAGAGCTAACACCCACCCTTCTCATACTCTTAAAAAAAATTATGGAAGAAGGAGCATTCCCAAACTCATTCTATGAGACCACAATAACCCTGATACCAAAACCAGACAAAGATACTACAAAAAAAATAGTACAGACCAATATCACTGATGAATATAGATGTAAAAATCCTCAACAAAACGCTAGCAAACAGAATCCAACAACACATTAAAAGGATCATACACCATGATCAAGTGGGATTTATCCCTGGGATGCAAGGATTCATCCTTGCATGGATGAGAGACATGGATGGACCTAGAGACTGTCATACAGAGTGAAGTAAGTCAGAAAGAGATAAACAAATATCAAATGTTAATGCATATATGTGGAATCTAGAAAAATGGTACAGGTGAACCAGTTTGCAAGGCAGAAATAGAGACACAGATGTAGAGAACAAACATATGGACACCAAGGGGGGAAAGTGGGGTGGTGGTGGTGGTGGGATGAATTGGGAGATTGTGATTGACATAGATACACTAATATGTATACAATAGATAACCAATAGCCTGCTGTATAAATAATAAATAAATAAATAAAATTCATTAAACAGGAGAACAGAATGCAGAGAAGTGAAAATGCAATAAAGATTATAACTCTCATTGGAGGCCACAAAATCTTAAATGAAAGTTGAAGAAATGGGAATAGAAATTTTAGAAGGTAAACTTAATTAATTCCCTTAGAATCATCGCAGTAAAAAAGAGACAAATAAAAAAGGGCTGGTTTGCAGGGCAGAAATTGAGACACAGATTCAGAGAACAAACGTATGGACACCAAAGGGGGAAAGCGGCAGAGGGGTGGGCATGGTGGTGTGCTGAATTGGGCGATTGGGATTGACATGTGTACACTGATGTGTATAAAATTGATGACTAATAAGAACCTGCTGTATAAAAAAATAAATAATATTAAATTAAAAAATTAAAAAAAAAACATGGGCTCACTGAATTTGATCAGTGTCTGAGGAGCTTTAGAATTGCCCAGAGATTCCCAAGTCCCCAGAGAAAAATTAATTTCTACCCTTGCTTTAATAAGAGCAAATCTGCTTTGATCTATCTTCTGTAATGACTGGAAAATATTTCACTTGGAAATAACAGTTCCATTGGTTAAATTAATTTTAAAAGTGATAAATGATATCTATGTCCTTGCTGATCTAAACAGAATGAGATTCTAACAAAATGCACAATGAATTTCTATGACAATCAGGCCAACAAAATTCAGATTAAGTAAATTTAATTTTTAATTAAAACTTAACCTAAAATAAAAAAATAACATCCCTAATCAAATCAAGGACATTTGATATACTTTTATTGTTGTATCTATTTATTTGCATATCCAAATTGGGAAAGCTAAATGAGCAAGTAAATGAATTAGTGGATCACACGTATATTATTTGTTAGATAAGATTATGATTCGCTCTGCCTTTGTTATAAGTGTAAGAACATGGATATTTTTATTCTAAGCCTTCACTGAAAAAAATATATGTATCAAGTGCAATCCAACATTTGAAATCCCAGGGGATGCAGCTTTTTTTTTTTTTTTTTTTTTTACTTTGGAGGGGTTGTTCTGTTACACCCCAAACCACTGGATCTCTAAAATTTTTATTGACTCGGCAAGTCCCTGAAACTGCAGGGTTTATTACCCACTATCTGGCCTCATGGCATCTAGAATACTAAGGCACCTCTAGCTTAATTCCAGTCAATAAGCATGATGTTATTGCTATATTACATTAATGTGATATTACAATGTTTCTCAGGATATTTAGGTGGTCTAGATCTTTTGTGACTATGTTAAGACAGAGGGTAAGCGATCCCTAGTTCAAAACCATGAATAAATACTGTTGTCCTTTCAACACAATGGAAACTGATTCTGACTCTCTCTCCTAACTAGATAGCAATACATATGTCATATCAATGGCCACTTATCATATACCTGAGGTCTTATTAATCTGTTTGAGCAACAATACTGTGTTCTGTAGGATAACTCTGATGTGGATTGTCATTGGTTGAATAGTTGCCCTCCTGGATCCTTCTGGTTTCTGCAGAAGTCAGGCTTGTTCACTAAATGTAAATATGATAAGGACAATCATCCTTACATCATTCAGATCTTTAAAGGTGGTACTTATGCCCATCATCTTCATTTTCTTCCACTCTGAGATGCAATATTACTTTTATTTACTGTGTTGGCTGGTGAGAGGAATAGATTCAGAGGCTTCCATTTGGCCTCCCCACTATGACAGATCTTATACAACATGTCAAAGAACCAATGTGAGGATTATTCAACTGGGGCCTAAGGAAATTACAAGTGGGTGGGTCATTGAACCAGTGAAGTTTATCTGGAACTCCATTTATTACTTGGCCCCTGTGTGCTCCTACTCTAACAGGGTGTGGGATTGATGCTTCATGTCTCTAATGGTCAATATCAACTCAGACCCATTGTGCAACAGTCTTGAAATGTCCTGGTGTTTCCCTGTCCAAACAATAAATTCAACAAAATAAACGGCTGTAGATTTCTCTGGGGGCAGAGCTGGAATAATCGTTACGAGATATACTTGCTGAAGTGTTGTGGGGCCATTCCTCTTGGGAACTGGCTACCTTTTCAGTCAATGAATTCCATATCTGAATATTGGCTCAGGCTAAGGAATTGAAAAAGGGACTGTGACATTATTATGGCAATTGCTGTAAACATTTTGCTCCTAAATTTATGCTTTCTACTACTTGCAGATGTTAAGCAGCATCTTCATTTGCTTCACATGTTTTGCCCTAGAAACAGACTACCATGTTCCATTAACCATCTCCAGAACTCTCTGCAGGTGCAGGCCCATGGCAGCACCTGCAACCTTGTCATTGCTATGATAAATGTGTCACTGTGGCTTCTGGCAGTTAAGGGCTGCCACTTGGCCTCTATTACTTTGGGGAGCTGTCAGCCCCGTTGCTATTAACAAGCCAAGCGTTGTGACTACCTCCCCTACCAGCAATCCTATTTTAAAAAGAACCAACACCAGATTTACTGAGGCTGTCCTCCCTGACATCAGTGCATTCTCAGACTGGATCAGGTTATGGGAACTGCCTCAACCATCCTTGAAAATTTTCTGCAAATAAAAACTTTTCTAAAATAAAATGCTTATTAAATATTAAAAATCTATGGACAGTTGTTGAGCAGAATCGAAGTATTTATATTTAAAATGTATATATTTATATATCATCTGAAAATATTTTACATGAGATGGAATATTTCTAAAGGGCAACTATATATTTGGGTTATTTTTATCTTAATCAAACATTTGTGATACTTTTGTAAGCAGAAAGATAGGGAATTTCCAGCTTGGAGAACTTGTGCAAAATGAGAAACACAAACTCAAAATTCCCTCCTGTTAAATTGATCTTGATATTTCCTTTCCTTTTTTTTCTTTTAAAAATATTATACTCTATTAGAAAACAAAGTTTGTAAATTCACTATTGAAACTATTGAAATTTTAAAGACACGAAAGTCAGGAAGTTCTAAATTAAATTGTCTTATCACCAAATTAAATGTTGCTGAATTTCCAATTACTTCATTTTAAGGACATTAGGGCTGGTTATAGCCTTGAAATTGCTTGGAATAATCAATCTTTTGCTGAATCACTTGTTAAGATACAAAAAAATGAGCTTTCTTCATTCCATATTATGTGCACAATTGGTGGCATGTTTATGGTTTCTGAAGATATGACGCTCTAAGGAGAATGTTCTATGTTGAGAATGTTGGTAGACGGAAGAATTTAAGAATACTTAATAATATTTGGTGAAAACTTTGAAAAATCAATATTGACTAAGAATATGCTTTGCATGGCTTTTCTATACTTGGTGACCTTGTAAACTGGTGAGATGATTTGAAAAATTACTATTGTTTCAGTTCAATGTCTTGTAAAATAATTCACTAAAACATTGATGAAGTTCTATTTTTAGCTTTTTAAGGAACCTCCGCACTGTTCTCCATATTGGTTGTATCAATTTACATTCCCACTAAGAGTGCAGGAGGGTTGCCTTTTCACCACACCCTTTCCAGCATTTATTGTTTCTAGATTTTTTGATAATGTCCATTCTGACTGGCATGAGGTGATACCTCATTGTAGTTTTGATTTGCATTTCTCTAATAATTAGTGATGTTGTGCATCTTTTCATGTGCCTCTTGGCCATCTGTATGTCTTACTTGGTGAAATGTCTATTTAGGTCTTCTCCCCATTTTTTAACTGGATTGTTTGTTTTTTTTGATATTGAGCTCCACGAGCTGTTTTTATATTTTGGAAATTAATACTTTGTCTGTTGCTTCCTATGCAAATATTTTCTCCCATTCTGAGGGTTGTCTTTTTGTCTTGTTTATGGTTTCCTTTGCTGTGCAAAAGCTTTTAAGTTTCATTAAGTCCCATTTGCTTATTTTTGTTTTTATTTCCATTACTCTAGGAGGTAAGTCAAAAAAGATCTTGCTGTGGTTTATGTCAAAGAGTGTTTTTCCTATGTTTTTCTCTAAGAGTTTTATATACCCTGAGAAAACCATAATTCAAAAAGAGACATGTAACACATTGTTCATTGCAGCACTATTTACAAGAGCCAGGACATGGAACCAACTTAAATGTCCATTGACAGATGAATGGATAAAAAAGATGTGGCACATATATACAATGGAATATTACCCAGCCATAAAAAGAAGTGAAATTGTATTATTTGTAGTGAGTTGGATGGACGTAGAGTCTGTCATACAGATTGAAGTAAGTCAGAAAGAGAAAAACAAATACCATATGCTGAAAGAGAAAAACAAATACCATATGCTAACACATATATATGGAATCTAAAAAAAAAAAAAAAATGGTACTGATGAACCTAGGTGCATGGCAGGAATAAAGAGGTAGACAGAGAATGGACTTGAGGACATGGGGTGAGAGGGCAAAGCTGGGGCGAAGTGAGAGTAGCATCGACATTATACACACTACCGAATATGAAATTGTTGGTTGGTGGGAAGAAGCAGCATAGCAGAGGGAGATCGGTTCAGTGCTTTGCAATGACCTAGAGGGCTGGGATAGGGAGGATGGGAGGGAGGCTCAAGAGGGAGGGGATATGGGGACATGTATATACATATGGCTGATTCGCTTTGTTGTGCAACAGAAACTAACACAGTATTGTGAAGTAATTATACTCCAACAAATATCTATTTTAAAAAATTGATGAAAACAAAAGGATTTACTTTGGTAATTCTATTCAGCTTAATGTTTGCTCTATATGCTTTTTTACTTTAAAAAGTATGTAAAAAGTTTAGATCATGTATGTTATGCACATATACTCAACTTTTTTTAACATATATATTCTCATATTAATTATTTTATCAAAAAAACTTTCACTGAGTGCTCACTGTAGACTGTTCATTAAGTGTATTTTGGGGCATAAATAAACAACATATCTTGTTAATCTTGAATGACTCTCAGTGTACAGGAGAAAAGAGAAATACAAACAAGCATCTCAGGTCAATAGTTTTCATGCTTAGCTGAAAACTACACCTTGAGGGATAAAATAAACTATTCTAAGAAATCCAGGAAAACTGTAGAGGATGGGTAGAGTAAGTGTAATAGATGGAGAATACAGTAGGACAATAAGCAAAAATAACATCTGATGCACCTGATTTTCCTGACCCAGAAGTCTGGACTTCTTATCTATAGGAAATGAAAGACTGTTGAAAAATGTGTACAGTGCAACAACATAAATTTTAAGAAGTTAACTCTAGTAGTTGTGTAGATAATAAATTATTATATCAAACATTAAAGGCAAAAAAGATAATGGTGCTTATTGCAATAAGCCAGGTGAACAATATAGCAATCTTAAATGTAGACAATAATTTTAAAAAAGGAAAAAGAAAGAGCAGAGGGAAAAGAATATCTTGAAGGATATTTGGGCAGCAAACTGGAGAAGATACCATTGTGTGAAGAGAACATGACTGACTAAAATGACCACTTTGGACACGGAGCACCCAACACTAGTCAGACATACCTGTTATGTCAACTATGTTCAATCTTTTCTCATAGTTTATTAGTGTGTGTGTGTTTCTTAAAGTCATTTTGGTAGCAATATGTATGGTGGTTCTCAACATTGATTATATAATTTGTTTAAATTCAGCAAATCAGATTTTAGTTTGACTTTTTTTTACTTACAAATGGTATACAGATTTTTTAATATTTTAATTAATTTAACTAGCAAAAATGAAAATTCCATTTTTCAAGGTAGACCAGACTATAACATTCGTCATAATGTGCTGAACAAAATTTACATATTTTTAATTTTTAAAATTAAGTATATCATATGTGTTTTCCTAATGAATAACAAGTAGAAAAAATTCAGCTGATGTCTTAATAGAGGAAATTGTCAACAATAACTTCCTTGTTATGTAAAAAAGCAAAAGTGCCTATCATGTAAAATGTAACCAAGTTTTGCTAACTCAGTAATGGAACACACACACTATTTATACAGGCAAGTTGAGAAGAAAATCACATGTTTACTTCTATAGGATATATGGGAAAATGGAAGAGTTTTAGACAATCATTATCACATGCAGTTGTATGCGTGATTTTGAAGAGGCTTTTCATGGGTTCCTGAATTACCACATTGATACGCTGAAAAGTACCATTTTGATTTGGGTGTGTTTATTAGGTGAACCAGTGGTTTGGATTGTGCTTATTGATAAATGTACGCATATTGTAATCTAGTATGGAAGTGTAATGTAGTAAAACATTTCTAGGTAAAGTTTCAGGAGACATGAATTTGAACCCTGGTTTTTAATTAATATCTGTGTGACCCGGGGAAGTCACTTAATTTTTGTGAGGCAGTTATTTTTGAAAGTTGAAAATCCCTTAAGGAATTTGATAATGGAGACTAGGAAAGACAGTCCATAATATTACTGGAGAGAACTGAATACATATATTATATAAAATAACAGCACAGTTATTTGTGTTTCATGTAACAAACAATTTCTTAGTGATTACTATGGACAGAGCAATATCAAAGTTTTTGGTGACTCAGCAAAGAAATAAGGCAAAGTTCATGTTTATATGGTCCACATATTCTAAGGGGGAGCTTAACTGGACTTTGTTTTAAATTATCTTTTAAAATTTCTCCACACATTTCATTATCTGCAGTTTATTAAGCATGTGCAAAATTACCTTAGATAATAAATATTATTGGATTTTGTAGTTCTTAGTTCTAGCCTATTTTTACTGTTGATTAGTACTCAAAAGTTTTTCAGCCCTGGGGACAACTCCCAAACTGTTCAGTTTACAGGTTCCCAGTAGTACTTCGTGGAACTATACGTTGTTTCTCCTAGGCATTATACCTTAGAATTCAGTAAAATTCTCAAGGGGAATCTATAGATTTCTGGCCTTGTTGTCTGTATACCTCTTTCTTCTTTAGTACTCTTTCCTGAAAATCCAGCTAACTTAGCCTTTCCAAACTCCAAACTCTATTTCTTCAATTCAATAAAATTGGCTTGTTCTGTTTGGTTTCTTTCTCCAGTGTTGAAATCTGGAAAATGTCTCTAGGGAGAAGTTAGGAGACCCTTGGCCTTCTAGGTGTCCAATATTTGAAAATATATTTTCTCTCCAATTTTCTCATTGTTTAGACAAGGAGGTCAAACCTAATATCCCAGGATGAATAACCTAATAGTTTATTCATCCTGGTCAGACACAGTTCTTTACCTCTTTTTCAAGATTACCTATTTGACTATTTTTATACAATTAAATTTTCCTTTGAACTGATCAGTATATTCATTTAGTTTGTCCATTTTTATATAGTTTGATTGAATATATTGAGTATAGTTATTTTAAAGTCTTTGTCTGCTAAATATAACCTCTGAACTACTACTTGTGGGTCTGCTTCCATTGTTTATGTTTCCTCTTACTTACCAGCAATAGTTTCTTGCCTCTATGTTTTTTTTTTTTGTTTTTTTTTTTTTTTTTTGCGGTACGCGGGCCTCTCACTGTTGTGGCCTCTCCCGTTGCGGAGCACAGGCTCCGGACGCGCAGGCTCAGCGGCCATGGCTCACGGGCCCAGCCACTCCGCTCCCGCGGCATGTGGGATCCTCCCAGACCGGGGCACGAACCCGTGTCCCCTGCATCAGCAGGCGGACTCTCAACCACTGCGCCACCAGGGAAGCCCGATTGCCTCTATGTTTAGACATGTTAGGTTGTATGGTGAAGTTTGTACATTGAAGACCCTTGATCAACTGCCAAGGAGGCCTGGAGATAGTGAGAAATTAATAATCTCAAAATAGTTAGGCATTGAGTTTTGTTGTGTTTGCTTGCTGTTTTAGGGAGACATGAACTTCTGACTCACACATTTTTCTAGTTTGTGATTTTTCCCAGGTTTTAATTAAAAGTTTACAGGTTTATCTCTCTTCAGCCCTAAAACCTGTGAGAAATGTAATTTTGCCCTTCAAATGTTCAGTCCAACTCTCCAGACACCTCACCCCTCAGTTTGAAAATCTGACAAATTTGTTGAGTGAAAAACCGGCTATGTGCTTGAAGCAGGTCTCCTCCTTCAGGCTGCTGTTTTCTTATCTGAACCTCAGGAGACTGCAGATTTCATTCTGCCTTTTCTCTACATTTGGCCTAGGTTTCCACCTTCCTTTGCAGACCCTTATTCAGCAAATGGCTTGTGAGGAAATCAGTTAGTCTTAAATTGCCATATTTCTATAATTTATGTTTGAGTCCCTTGAAACCACTAGAAGATTTGCTAGGTTCTCTTAACCCCATCAGTATTAAACAGTTCTTTTGGGGAAAAACCTTACAAATATCCTGTTCTCAGTTCTCCAAGCAATCAGGAAAGCAGAAGACCAAGACCTCCTCAAAAGATTGCAGGGGGGTTGCTTACCTCCAAGAGTTTCTGTGACTTTGTATTGGGGTCCTATGGATGCTTTAATTTGATACCAGCTTCATAATGTTATTATAGATACACAAACATTATTATACATGCATATGTATATACATATATCACATATATGTATATACACATATATAAATAGTACACACATATATACGTTACACACATATATATACACATATATATGTAGTATATATAAAATATAAATATATATTTTATATTTATACAAAATCCAGTGTTTTGTTTGTACTTATTTTACTTGGGATAGTTTTCAAATTATCTAATTACCCCTATTACTAGAAAGAGCAATTCATTTTTATTTAATTTTCATTATTTATCTGGTATATACCATTATTATAAACTAAACAAATTTAAATACAGAATTGAATAAATTGTAGACATTTGTAGTTGTTATACATTTGACACATGTCTTATTTCAGAGCTTATACTCTTAACCACCATACTACACTTGGCTTGAATGAATAAACTCCATACATTTAGCCATTTTTATTGCAGTGCTTTTAAATGATGTACTTATTTCTAAAGTATAAGATACTATCTACTATGCCACAGATTTGAATAACGTTCAAAGAAAACTTCCTTAGACATTTTACGCCAAAAGAGTACAGCATGGGACCCTAGCTCCAGCCCAGCTTTTAACACTTTTCAAGAGTCAAGTTTTATTATTAATGTAATTCTTTGTGCACTTACTATCTTTAATAAAATTTGAATTTAAATGTATATTCGGAGTCACCCTACAGTTGAAACATTAAAAAATAAAATATTTATTTTATTATCAAATTTCAGGTATTATTTAATTATTTTATTTGTTAAAGCATCATTTTCTAAGAGGTAAAATTGTGACTCTGATAAAAATATAAAATAGGAACATAACAAAAATAGTATTATATGCACTAAATCAGCGGTCCCCAACCTTTCTGGCACCATGGACCAGTTCTGTGGAAGACAATTTTTCCACAGACCAGGGGTGGGGGGGATGATTTCAGGATGATTCAAGCACGTTACATTTATTGTGCATTTTATTTCTATTATTATTACATTGTAATATATAATTAAATAATTATACAACTCACCATAATGCAGAATCAGTGGGAGCCCTGAGCTTGTTTTCACTTGCCACTCACTGATAGGGTTTTGATATAAGTCTGCAAGCAACTGATTTATTATGGTCTCTGTGCAGTCAAACCTCTCTGCTGATGATAATCTGTATTTGCAGCCGCTCCCCAGCGCTAGCATCACCCCTCAGCTCTACCTCAGATCATCAGGCATTAGATTCTCATAAGGAGCGCGCAACCTAGATCCCTTGCATGCGCAGTTCACGGTAGAGTTCGCGCTCCTATGAGAATCTAATGCCGCCACTGATCTGAGAGGAGGCGGAACTCAGGCGGTTATGCAAGTGATGGGAAGCAGATGTAAATACAGATGAAGCTTCGTTCACTCACTTGCCCCTCACCTGCTGCTGTGCGGTCCAGTTCCTAACAGGCCACAGACCAGTACGGGGTGGCGGGGGGGGCGTTGGGGACCCCTGCACTAAATGATGAGGGTCCCAGGAACATCTTAAAATCATTCCAAGGAACACTTAAGAATTAGCTGTTTATAGCCAATGTCGAAATAAGATTTGGGGGTTAGTTATAAATATGGCTTGTGACCAACAGGACCAGAAGCCATGATCTTTGGAGGTTATCTGTCCCATTGGATAGAAATCCTTTTCTTCTATACCAGACAAAAATCTTCATCTTTTTTACTGTGACTACACATACAAATGCCCCTCAATAGTAAGACAAGCCCAGTATGCACTGAAAAAAAATCCTAGTAACATCTCTTGCCTATATTTATACGTGTTTTTTAGTTTATAAATTATATATTTTGTTGTATTTTATACATGTTTTCACTAACGTATAGCAAAATGTATGTTAAATGTATTTCTTGAGGACATTTTATAGCTTTATTTATGTATAATTAACATATACCACTAACACTGCACATATGTGAAGTGTACAAGATGAAAATTGCAATATGTATAAACTCATTAAATAATCATTCGAACAAGATAATGAACCCGTCCATCACTTCAAAAGCTTCCTAGTTCCCCTTTGTAATCCTCTCTCATTCATTTGCATATGTATATCTAGTTGTTTCAGCATCATTTGTTCAAAATATTATCCTTATGCCATGGATTTCCTTTGAATCTTTGTTGAAAATCAGTGTCTGTGTATATATTTCTGATCTATTCTGCTCCTTTAGTCTGTTTTCTATCTTTACACTGTATTACACTATGATTGCTATAACTTTACAGTAAGTCTTAAAACCAGGTGGTGTGAGTTCACTAAATTTGATCTCTTTGAAAGTGATTTGGCATTCTAGATTCTAGGTCCTTTGCATTTCTATGTGAATTTTAGGATCAGCTTGTTAATATCTTTTAAAAAACAATTAGGATTTTGATTGATATCGCTATAGATTGATTTTGGAATATTAGGTATCTTGATTCTCATGATCTGTGAACTCCATATATTTAAGTCATTTTAGTTTCTCTCAGCAATATTTTGTAGTTTTTAGTGTACAGATGTTTCCCATCTTTTTCAGATTTATCCCTTATACTACACATTTTGATACAATTGTAAATGTTATTTATTGTTGTTTTCATTATTTATCTTATTGTTCATTGCCAAGTAGTTTTAAATAACAATTTAATTGGATTATATAACTGAGCCTCAAAAATAACTCTCTATTTTTTTCTTCTACGTTTAGTAGGCTGACTCTGCTATTATATGCTAAGTTATAATTGCCCTCAATAACACTCAGTTTGCTCTCAATGATAATATATCTAAGTAAAAGTCATGTTTCAGTTTATTTGACATTACAAAATTTTCAAATTGCATATACTTTTAGAAAACTAGAATAATAAAGGAATAGAAATACCAGCTCATAGATAGATATACAACTACATATGAAAATTATCTATATACTGCTTTAAACACTTTTTAATTCTATGTTGCTATTCTTTCTTTCCTCCTCTTGAAATTCTCTTACACTGATTATTGACTTTTGCTTCAATTCCTCTTCTTTTTTTCTATAACCTACTTTCTAATATTTTACTAATGTGTTCTTTTTATTTTAATACACTTTAAAAATGTTGTGTAATTCACCTTGTATTAAAACTACAAACATATCGAAAAGAAATTAAAGTGGGGACTTGTACAGATGTTTGTGCACTCATGTTCACAGTCAAAGGGTTGAAGCAACTCAAGTGTCTACTGACAGATAAATATAGAAAATGTGCCATGTGGCATATGCATACAAGGGAATATTATGCTGCCTTAAAAAGAAAAAATTTTGACACATGCTACAATGTGGATGGAATTTGATGACATTATGCTAAGTGAAATAAGCCAGTCACAAAAGGACAAATATTGTATCATTTCACTTATGTGAGTCACTTAGTGTAATCAAATTCAAAGAGAATGAAAGTAGAATGGTGGTCACCAGGAGCTGGGGGAAGGGGAAAATTAGGAGTTAGTGTTTAACAGAGACAGAGTTTTAGTTGGAGAATAAAAAAGGTTTTGGAGCTGGATGGTGGTGATGGTTGCACAACAATGTGAATATACTTAATGCTACAGAATTGTACACTTAAAAATGGTTAAAGAAGTGCATGTTATATTATGTATATTTAACCAGATTAAAAATGCAAAGCCAGCATAGAAATGAATATATTTTATAGAGTTTAGTGATGATATTTTACATCCTTGCATATACTTACAATTTCAAGAGCCCTAATTTCAGATAAGGTAATCCAAGACTTCCCAATGTAGAGTAAAAAAAAAAGCTAAAAACAATCCCCATTGTCAATCAGATTTGTTAGGAAAAAATTATGAAATTAGCTAATTTTGTTTATCATTATTACTGTATTCTTATATCTATTAATAAAAGTATGCAAAAGCACCATTTAGTAAATCAACATTGCATTGTTATATAGCCCATATATGTAAAACGTTAAAGAAAATTAAAAAAAAAGAATAGGATTTAATTCAAATAATGCTGCCTAGACTTCCTTATCTTATAGCAGTTTTTTTTCTAATAGTAATTTAGTACTTCAAATAAATCATCTAACCTCTGTTTATATTTGTATTTAATGAGATACTATAGAAACTTGTTTTAATGACAGACTATCACAAGATCAAGAAGCTTCTTCTGGGGGCTATTTCTTTTTAAGTTTTTTCTAAACTACCCAAGAGGCAACTGGTACTCCATAAATCATATAATTTACTTTTAGAAGATTAAAAAAATATGTTGGGCATGAAATGTTAGCTACAGTATTAGCTAAATAAATTAAACATGGAATAAAGGTTTGCTCTTAAAAAATATTTACAAGAAGATCTTGATATTTGTTTTCCTCAAGCGAAACATTCTAATAAAGAATTCCCTTTTGAGGGAAAATAGAGAAACACTGAAGGGCCTTAAGCATCTTTTGCAAAGCTATAACCTTCACAGCTTCTCTTCAAATGGATCTGTGTGTGGTCAGGCTCCCAGGGTTCCCATGTATATAGGTGGCTGAGATTCCTGACTGCATATCAGAGGTTCTCAGTGGAACCCTTCCCCCTTCTAGTGCCTGTATACAAGCATAAGCCTCAGTTAGCTATCTTAACCCCAAATTGGAATAACAAAAGATGTCATCCTAAGTGATGCAGTTCCTCTGGGTATCTGGTTTAATTCTCAGATTGATGCATTTGCTGAGCTCCAAAAATATTCCATACTTATAGAATTATAAAGAACCTAGAAATATAAAAAAGAAAGAGAGGCCAAGAGAGTAAAAGTGAGAGAGAGAGGAGAAAATGCATGGCCACTTTTGTTTTTGTAACTAAACATCAGAATTATTTTTTGTTAATCTAATTAAAATAAGATATTATTTAACATTTGTTTCTTCAACACAAATTTAGAATCATGAAAAAGAAATTTAATTTGCTGAAGTGTTTGAGTTGACGTGAATTCCCAATATGTCATTTTAAATAAAGCATTAGAAGGTGAAGCATATGATATAGAAAATTTTATCCCACATTGAGCACAATTTTAGAGTTGTATTGAAGTTGAGCCCAGCACCTAAGAGGCCTTCTAACACTTATGATGGCTTGTTAAGTACATTTGGCAAGAATCGATTTTCCTAACATCATATGTCCAACATGGTGAGAATTTCAGAATTCCAACGTTTCCTGTACGATTTGGGCAAATAATTTATATCTCTAAGACTCAATATTCTTACCTGTAAAATGGGAAAAATAATAGTACCTAATTTTTCACTTCCTACAGTGTGATGTATATCAAATGAATTACAGCATTTGGCATATAGTAATTTCTCAATGAATATTTACCATTGTTTTTAGCACAGGCAGGAGAATTGGGTTATAATGATGATGATGCTGTTACTCTCCTCATGCTAGATTGTGGGTGAAAACAAGTTATATAAAACATTTAAGTTCCTCTAGAAGAAGGTGTTTCTAAGTTAGGATACTATTTTCAGATTAAAATATTTTATACTCAGGTCGAAAAATATTGTGCATGAGTGTTTTAATATCAGAATTCATAAATGAGCTTGAGCAAAAAGGATGGGGAAATGATATAAGGCCTTGCTGCTACATAAGAGAGATTTGTTGGAAATCTTTCAGCTTTACTGGTATTTGAAAGGGTTAGAAATTCTAAGAAAGAACCCAAAGGCAGGACTGACCCTGATGAGTATGTGAGGAAAATGGAGTCCACCATTGTTCAAAACAGACCAATCAGTCAAAGTAATATCTAAGGAAATGTTTTTAAGAAAGATAACATGAAATTAGGAAGATGGAGGATGTAATTATTATAATAATCTAGGCACAAGATGATAAGCCTTAAGAATGGTGTTTTGTTGAATGGGGACAATAGTTTGAAGAGCCATTTCTTATTAAGTCTAGACAGGATTTTACATTTTGAATCAGTGGCATATGGTGGTAAGAAGGTTAATATCCTAAATACACTGGCACTGTTATTCTCAATCAAAACACTTTATTCACATAACTCATAACTATCTGTATTTGATTTAGTGCTGAAATGCCAAACTGGGACTTAAGAAAAATAACTTAATGTCAGAATTGCAAGAGGCTTAAATTGAAAACAATGATCCAATTCAACTCATCATTACTGAAATAAGAAAAATCAAGACACAAAATATACAATTACATGAACATTTGCTTCTCTCCTAGGAACTGAAAATTGTAAGTTGCTGAGGGAGGGACAGAAAAGTATCTGGTACCATGAACCCAGGCAAAAGTCCACTGTTCAGAGGAACAGGTAGGAGCAGACACATCAGCCTTCAGAGAAACTCAAGAAAACATGTCACTCTCTCTTCCTCTGGCCTTGGTCCAGGCAAAGGAATGTTGCTTCTGGGAGGGGATGTGGGAGCAAAATACTTCTGTACCATCAGAGGGCTGGAATATTTGGGGACCAAGGATCCTGAACTAATGAATGCAGAGATGACTACTTCTGTGGAGGGTGGAAAAACCTTAGCCAGTGGTCTAGGGCAAAGATACAGGGCTCCTAATGAAAGAAAAGTAAAATTTTTTGCCCCTATGTGTGGGGTAGGGCACTTGCAATGCTACAAAGCAGAGGCATGTTACCACTGAGGATAGAGGAGGGGCAAGAAATTATTTCTTACAAAATCCTAATATAGATAAAAGGCATAGGTTAGCTCCCACAGGCATGAGAGTTAGGAAGTGCTGGGAATGCCCTCTTGTCTGAATTTGACACTGAGTGCCACGAGTTATCCTTCTGACTCCAACATGAATTTCGTGCCTGGTTATAAGCCATGGTGTTCTATGGCTAGAAGAGTAGCAAGAATGTGAAGAGATCCTCTCTGTGACACAGGTGTACAGAGGTTGCTAAAAGCTAAGGGTGCAACAAGAGTAATGACGTATACCCTCCAGAGCATCAGGCCCCACAATGGGTACAAGATAACAGCAGCCTACTGCTGGGCAAATTTTAATGACAGCTCACTGACTATTACAATGACCATAGCAAAGACAAACCCACATCAAGGATTAAATATAGTCACTTAACCCTTGCCCTCACCCACACGGGCAGCATGACAACAATAACAACAACAATGAAACAAAAATAATAATGATGAAAATGAAAACTCTGGGCATAAATGATAATCTGTGACTTACTATTTTTTATACCTGATGCTTTACATTCTT
This sequence comes from Physeter macrocephalus, assembly GCF_002837175.3. Taxonomy (NCBI): domain Eukaryota; kingdom Metazoa; phylum Chordata; class Mammalia; order Artiodactyla; family Physeteridae; genus Physeter; species Physeter macrocephalus. Next base: position 71,587,923 of record NC_041222.1, read on the forward strand.
TTAGAAATTAGAAGACTCATTTAAAAGCAAGTCAAAACAAATATTGTCAACAGATAAATCAACAGAATTGGAAATAACCCAGCTGTTGGAACTCACATGCCAATACTTTAAAATAATAATTATTAAAATGTTACAGGAGCTAATGAAAATAACAGACAACATGCATGGGAAAACAGGGAATGCCCACAGAAATGGAAAAAATAAATAGGTCCAAAGCAAATGCTAGAAATCGATGAAAATATGATGGCAGAGATGAAGAATTACATCTGCAAATTCATTAAAAAACTAGTCAGAACAGAAGAAAAAAATCAGTAAATTTTATAATAGGTCAATCCAGTTTATTGAAACTGAAATTTAAAGGAAAAAATCAAAACAAAACAAAGTAAACAAAAAAAAACCCCAGAAATTCTAAGAAGTGAGTGATAATATAAAACAGACTAAAATACATTTTGTTGAAATCCTGAAGGAGAAAACACAGAACGGGGCAGAAAAAAATTTGAAGAGATGACTGAGAATTTTCAACATTATTGAAAGTAAACAAATTATATATCCAATAAATTCAGAGAGGCCCCATGAAGGATTAATATGGAAATTAAACACACCAAGAATAATGATAGTTAAACTGCTAAAAACCAAAGATTAAAAAATATCTTGAATTTAGCCACAGCCAAAAGGGGACATCATCTAGAAGTAAACAAAATCAAACATCACAATAACCTGTTTATCAGCAAATACATGAGTCAGAGCCAATGATGTAAAATCTTAAAAGAAATGAAAGAAAAAAGTCAACCCAGAATTCTATACCCATTGAGTATATAGCTCAAAATAACAATGAAATGAAGACATTTCAGACATTAAATGCTGCAAGAGTTCATTGCCAACAGGTTTGCTCTAAAATAAATGTTAAAGGCATTCTTAAGGCAAATGGAATATGGAAACAAATGGAAATTGAATCTGAACAAAGAAATCAAGAGCACAAGAAAGGATAGAAAGCCCAATTCCTTTTCATTATTCTAAAGATAATTTATTGCCTAAGTAAAAATAGTAACTCTATACTGTAGAGTTTGAGAGAATATGCATGATAAAAATAGTAGAGCATATGAAAGAGAAGAAATAGAAATTATACTTGAAAGGCGTTTATAGTATATAGGAGTTGGAATAATACAAATTTTAGGTCACTGCAATAAGTTAAAATATATATTGAAACCTCTAGAGAAACAACAAAATTTTTTTTAAAGTGGTATACATAGTATTATTTCTAGATAATTTCTAGTTTTTATTTTTTAAAGTAGTTGTTTGCTTTTGTATATGCAGTAAGATGATTTCTTAAATATCAACATTTTGAGAATTCATGATGATGACAAATTAATTTCTTTTAATCTAAATAATGTTTTAATAATAAATATAAAAATAATTATTTTAAAACCTTATCCCATCAGCAGGGACAATATGTTAGAAGTAATCATTTTAGTATGGATTGTATTAAAGTTTTCTGTTATTTCCTTAGGTCATTTCAGTTAACTACAGTCTTGCACATAATGTAGATCTGGGGCCACATAATAGTCATATAAAGGAGTGGCCAATATGGGCACTCTGAGGAGAGCTCTCTCTCTCTCTCTCTCACACACACACACACACACACACACACACACACACACACATATATATATAAATTAATTATAGAAATTGGCTCACATAATTATGGAGGCCAGGAAGTTCCATGATCTCCTTTTTGTAAGCTGGAAGACCAGGTAAGCTGGTGGTAGACTCAGTCTGAGTTGAAGGCTTGAGAAACTGGGGAGCTGATGGTGAAAGTCCCAATCTGAGTCCAGAATACTTAAGAACGAGGAGTGCAGATGTCCAAGGGCAAGAGAAAAACTCAAGTAGAGAACAGCTTCTCATTTCTTCTGCCTTTTTGTTCTATTCAGACCCTCAAGGGATTTGATAATGCCCACCTTCATTAATGTGGGTAAAGACTCAGTCTGCTGGTCAAATGCTCAACTCTTCCAGAAAAACCCGGACAGACATACCCAGAAAGAATGTTTACCAATTACTTGAGCATTTCTTAGCCCAGTCAAGTTGACATATAAAACTGATCATCAGAGATGTGTATGTGAATGTAAAATTAAGTAAAGTTCTGGCTAGAATATTAGTTCACTCTGTAAATTACTTTTCTATTATAGGGGTCACTTTTAAAGATTATTGGAATTAATTGTTTTAATAGTGGGAAATTATTAGCCCTAAAAGAGGCATTACTTTGTTCACACCTAACAAATTTTAAAAACAAGACTTGAAAAGATCAAACTTTTTCTAAGTAACTTAACTGCCTTATAGAACAGAGCTCAAGAATATTTATGGGTAAAAAAATATCTAACACTCAACAAGGTGAAATTCACCATGTCTGAAATACAGGAAGACGTTTACCAGATTTATAATGAACAAGAAGAATATGGTCCATAATGAGAAAAAATCTATCCATCGAAACCAACTCTGTAGTAGCACAGGTTTTAGAAATATCAAACTAGGTCTGTTATGTCATTAGAACAGACATTACAACTGTATTCCAGTTTTCAAACTGCTAGAATGAAGAAAGATCAAATGTATTAAGTAGAGAATATATATTATTAAATATATATTATTATATTAATTATTATTATATTAATATATTAAATTATATATTTAAAAAGACATTAATCAAACTTCTACAGATGAAAAATACAATGTTTGGGATGACAAACAAAATGATGGGAAACAGCAGATTAGACACTGCAGAAGAAAATATTCGGGATCTCAAGTACTTAGCAAGAAAAACAATCAGAAATGAAATAAAGACAGAAGGAAGACCTTCCCCTCAGGGAAATAGAAAAAGAAAAATCCAGTTAACTGTAGTAAAACTTTAAGTTGCAAAATATACAAGTAACTGAATTCTTTGAGAAAATATAGATGAGAGAGAGAAGAAAAACTCTAACCATAAGACATATGAATGATACTACATGAAAAGACATCAAAATCAAATTGCTCAAAACCAGTAATAGAGAGACAATCTTAAAGGCAGCCAGAGAAAAATGGCACAGAATGTACAGAAGAACTAAGATAAAGATGAGAGTAGGTTTCCTGCTATAAACAGTAGAAATGTAAAGAAAATGGAGCAACATCTTTAAAATAGTTAAAGAAAAAATACATGTCAATTTAGTATTCTATACATAATAAAAATTTATTTTTTGAATGAAGGCAAAATGAAGACTATTTCGGGTATAAAAAAATTGAAAAAATTCATTACCATTAAAAGAAATATTGAAAAAGTCCTCATGTAGTTGAAAATGACACCAGATGATTGTATGGATATGAGCAAGAAAACAAATAGCACAAGACATAGTAAATATATAATTGTTTTTATTATAATTTAACTGTCTTTAAAATATAATTATTTCAAAAAAATAAAAACTATATATGTAGAAATAAAGTGTATGGCCACAACAACACAAAGGTTATGAGGAGAGAAAGGGGAATATACTGTTATAATGTTTTTATATGTGGAATGGTTTACTATCACTTAAGGTTAAACTGAGGTAAGTTGTATTCTGTAAACCCTAAAGCAGCCACAAATTTTTTTTTAATTATTAGCTAATAAGACAACAAAGGTGGTAAAATTGAATCATAAGAATACTCAACAAAAAAGAAATCAGAAGTAAAGTAAAATGGGAACAGAGAACTTACAGGACAGATAGAAAGCAAATAGTAAACTGGTAGAATTAATCCTAATCGTATCAAACACCATGTTAAAGGTAAATGATCTAAGTGACTGAATTAAAAGGCAGAGATTGTCAGATTGGATAAAAAGCAAGAACTGACTATATACTGCCTACAAGAAAGCCACTTCAAGTAGAAAAACTAAATTAAGTCACATGTAAAAATATGGAAAATATGCCATGTTAACTGTAGTCACAAGAGAACTGAGTAGCTATATTAATATCAAGGTAAATTTCAGATCAAAGAACATTGCCAGGGATAAAAGTTATCTCATAATATTTAAGGGGTTAATTCAGCAAATAGACAAAGTGATCCTAAGCATTTACGCATTCAATAACAAAACTTTAAAATGTATGTAGAAAAATGAATAGTCTTCAACAAACGCTGCTGGAACAATAGAATATTGCAAAAAGAAATAAATTTCAATCCAGACATCACATTATATACACAAAAAGACTCAAAGTGGGCAATACACCTAAATATAAAATTTTAAAGTTTAAAATGTCTGTGAGAAAACATAGGATACAATTTTGTGACCTTGGAGTTAGGCAAATATTTCTTAGATTTGACATCAAAAGCATAATCCATAAAACACAACTGATAAGTTGAAGTTCATCAAAGTTAGTAGCTTCTGCTCTTTGAAAGAAAATGTAAGAGAATAAAAATTCAAGCCACAGACTGGAGATATATTTGCAAATCATATATATGATAAAGTACTTATGTATCAAGGATGTATAAAGAACTCTCAAAATATAGTAAGAAAATGAACAATCTAATAAAATAGGTAAAGATATATGGATGGCAAGTACATACATGGCAAGATGCTTAATATCATTAGTCATTTAGAGAAATGCAAATTAAAACCACAATGAAATATCAGTATACCCACTCCAAAGTCCAAATACATATATATATATAGACCAGATCAAATGTCAGTGAAGATGCAGGATAGGAACTCTTATACACTGCTGGTGTGAATGTAAAATCTGCAAACACTTAGGAAAATGGTTTGTTAGTTTATTTATTTTTTAATTAAACACATCCCTACCATTAATCTATTCCATTTCTAGTGGAAATGAAGGCATGTAATCATATGTCCCTTCAAAGGCTTATACATAAATGTGCACAGCAGTTTTATTTATAATAGGCAAGAACTGGAAACAATCTGTATGTCCATTGACAGATAAATATGCTCTTGATAAGCACACTGTGGTATATGTATATAATGGAATAGTACTCAGCATTAAGAATAGAAATAATGATACATGTACAGACATAGCTTAATCTCAAAATAATTATACTGAGTGATTAAAACCAGTAAAAAAAAGATACATATTTTATGATTCTATTTATATGGAAACGTAAACTCATATATGATGACTAAATGTGGATCAGTAGTTGCCTGAGGATGGGGTGGGGATGGGCAGAAGAAAGGGAACAGAAAGGGAATGAGAAAACTAATAATATGTCAAAGACTTGTTCGTGAATTTTTTATATCTGCTTTATGAATCAAATAATAATACATTGTACTAATAGTAATTATATAGAGTATTGCCATATTTGCATGTAACTATAACTAACCCTGATCTTACACTAACTGGACATCTTAAGTCAATTATGACTTTGTGAATGAGGGAGGAATTGTGAAATTTAAAAATTGGACTAATAAGAAATAATGTAGAGGGCTTTTGATAAAAGAAATAATGACACTTATTTTTTCCTTATTACCTGAACTATTGTGAAATCTCTTCTATTCTTTACAATTACCTCTGTTTGGAAATCAAATTTTAAAAATTCTATTTAAAACAAAATAAATGCACTAACAGAAGCTATTTTGCAAAAGAAATAATGGGCATTGTTGCTATTTCCTCTAACTATTGAGATAGCATTTCTATACCTTTAAAATGAGCTGTGATAGAGAACTGAACTGTTTTCAACTACATTTTTAAAAATAAAATATATTATTTCTTAAAAAGTAGGTTTTAAAATATGACCTACCTATTTTAGAGTCTATATGCCAAATTGAAATAAACTATTCTTTAAAAGCGGTTATTTAATTAATCATATAGTTCCTAATTTCCTCTTAAAGAATTTAATATTATCAAGTTGTAGTTATTACAGTTAACTGCTGAGAAACATTATCAATCCTTTAGTGCATATATGTGGAATTTAGAAAAATGGTACAGGTGAACCTATTTGCAAAGCAGATCTAGAGACAAAGATGTGGACAACAAACGTATGGACACCAAGGTGGGAGGCAGGGTGGGATGGATTGGAGATTCGGATTGACGTATGTACACTACTATGTACGAAGTAGATGGCTGATGACTGCCTGTTGTATAGCACAGGAAAAAAAAAAAAGAAGGTAGAGTCTGTTTGTAGGACATATATTAAGTTAACCTTAAAGATGCATTCCAATATACGTTAGGTGCAGAAAAATACTGTTTGATTCCATTTATACAAGGTACCTAGAATAGTCAAATTCATAGAGTTTAAAAGTACATTGGTAGATGCCAGGGGCTGGGGATTTAGTGTTTAAAGGGGACAGAGTTTCAGTTTAGGAAGGTGAAAAATTTGGGAGATGGTACATTCACAACATGTGAATGTACTTAGTGCCACTGAAGTGTACAGTTAAATATGGTTAAAATAGTATATTTTATATTATGTGACTTTTACCACAAGAAAAAACTTTTACCACAAGAAAAAAACATTTAAAAAAAAAACCACGACTTTACAAACCATATATACTGCAGTCCAATTTGTATCACTGGCTTTAAACCTCAGATAATTGATACTCCATGTTGTCAGCAAGCCTATTTCACAAAATTATATCATTATGCTTTGGATCTAGTCTCAGTTTTCCAAAAACATGCATAGTTCAGAAAATACCTCATATTTTCTTCCCGGATCATCTCTTTCATGTCCCTCTCCACCCTTGTCACTATCTGCACTGAGCAAACTGCCTAGGACCTCCCATTACCTTTAAAATGTGAAAACAAAATTGACTGAGGGAGGCAAGCCAGGGAAATTCTGCTTTGATTGACCTATGACTGTGGTCAGCAGCAGTCACCATGGAGCATAGCTTTCTGTATTCTGATAAAATTCTGAAAAAATATTGCAAGAACTCGTTCTTCCTGGAACTAAAAGTCTCTCTAATAACTTAAGAGATTAGTTCATTTAAAAAAATTGCTACTAAATATGTTAAAATAATATGGATGTAAGTGAAAAATAAATGTTATCAGATAATCAGAAAACAGAGCTGATATATATATATACACAATTCCCTCTCAAATTAGGAGATTGGAATTGACATATATACACTAATATGTAGAAAATAGATAACTAATAAGAACCTGCTATATAAAAAATAACTGAATTAAATTTAAAAAATAAAAGTAATATTTGTTTAATATAAAATCTGTAAGTGAATTGCAATTATGCATATTAAGCTTGAATTTTATATTCTTATTTATGTATAAGTAGAAGAGATGCTAATTTAGAAAAAGCACTTCCACTCTGGTTAATTCTATAGATTAGGGAAACTGAGTGAAGTTAGTGTTAGTGAGGAAGAAATTTTTTTCTACCCTTTTATTCTGCCTAGAATTAAATTGACATGAGACACATTAAGAGGAGAAAATCAAACCAAATTTTAATAACATGTATACATGGGAGAGACCCAGGAAAACTGCGTAACTTGCCCAAATGGCGGAAACCCTCACCTTAAAAACCATTGTCAGCTAAAGACAAAAGAAGATATTGGGGGTGGTGGTTTGGGACTTCAAAGGGGAGGAAGGCAATTGGCGTGGAGATAGAAAAACAAATTTAGGTAAATAAATGTTTGCTGAGTCATGCAGAGTCAATGGGACACAGAATGGACTCTGATCTCTAGGCCCCTTCCCCCACTACATCTAGCTCATATTCTTTGTGGAGATCTCTGGTGATGGCTCCATTCCAGGAATTGGCCCTCATTCTGAAATTTTCTTATGCAATTAGATGCAAGGTATAAGTTTCTTCCTAAATCTTTAGGACCTTGATTGCTTTCAGCTCAAAATAATCCTCATGTCAAAGAAACATTTTGGGGTAAGAAGTTTCCCTCCCCTACAACCAGTCTATTTCTGCACCTCAGGTACATGAGAATGAAGGAATGTGTTTAATTGTGCTTGGATGAAATTGAAATGTAGGAGTTCCATGAATGGCATACAATGGATTTGACAACTAAGAGTTGAGATTCATCATTAAAACCAGACTTGGGAGGAACTATCTGACTACATTACATCCTTTAATCCCTGAACATTTGGGCATTCATGAGTTCAATCCCAAAGAACCAACTAGTGGTATGCCCTTATTCTTTACAGGAAGCTAAGGTTTTTCTGTCCACTGTTTCAGCTAAGTTCCTTTCTCCTTAGTGAATGTAAGAGTTTTGTTCTTGATGTGACAATGCTCTCCAGGGGTTAGCAATTCAGAAATAAAACATTTTGACTTTAAAAACAGTTCTGCAAGAGTCCTGGGAGTAGAGAAAGCACTAGAGGCAAAGTGAAGCTGCTGAGGGAAAAAGCTTAGCTGTTCTTTGGGGAGAAGCCCCAACTACTCCAATACTGGGGAGAATGCCGACTTATCACTTTACGTCATCAGTTCAGTACCCCTGAGAGAGTACTAGTAAAACTTTGGGAATAAGTATTACTATTTTTTGGCAGTTCTTCTAATATTTAGCATCCGCTGACTCTTAAAATGCATGTATGGCAATTACATTTCTTCAAGAAACTACCGACTTCCGTACTTAATACTCACCACTTATTTCAGAGAAAATTCAATTGAATGTAGGAAAATAGGTTCCTGTCACCTTGGGAGATGACGTCTGAGGGCAGGGAAATGGGAGGACACCCAAGTCTTTGAACATTCTGGATGGTGTAATGGACCATGACAGTCTTTCTCAAACTTACAAACAAAGACCTTTGTTATTTTCACATTATCTGAAGGCTTTTTCCCTTAGAAATCCCAGGAGCCTCTCCACAGTAGCACTTCACTAATCATATAGAAAGCATGGGCATATAGGGAGAATAAATTCAGATATTAAATCTGAAGTAAATTCTCACTGAGGCACTTAGGAAAGACAAGCAGTTTGTGGAGAATTCCCAAAACACTACAACTGAGAGCAAATATGACTCTTACTCTGAATGCTTTGGAGACTAACAATGATCAGAATATTTTTTCTTCTGTGCTCTCCCAGCTGCAAAAAGAAAATACAATTCTCAATATAGATCTCTTAAGTTTATATGTATTAAATAGCACAAAAGAAAAGGAAGGAAATATATTACTGTTGTGATGTATTGTTATGTGAAAACAATTTAAAAAAAAGAGTCAAGCCCTAGCTAAAAAGGAAAAATGTGTTATGTTTATTGGGGGTGGGTTGCGCAAATTTAATGTTGACAAATATTTCAACAAAATTCCCTCTAATTTCTAGACTTTTGTTAATATGAGTTCAAAGACTCATTTAATAAATGAGTAATACTAGTGATAAAGAAAAAAAATGGATACCTTGACAAAGAATTTGAATGAGATGGAATTTAAAATTAAACCAACTATACATATTTATTCCCATTTTTTAAGGAAATGGATTTTAGCTACAGTATGAGAGGTTTACTCTGAATTAAGAATATAACCCTCTATACAAGTATCAAATCATTGTATTGTAACCTAAAATATAATGTCATATGTCAATTACATCTCAGTCTAAATAATTTAAATGTATCCCTAAAATAAGGGTTGTCTAAAATAGCTTACTAGGATTTTATGTAGAGAACTGTAGTTATAGGATGATGGCCTTTAAAACAACAATAAATTCTAAACTTATTAAGAAAGAATTAACACAGAATGCTATTTGATGTGGCAAAGAGTGTAATGCAATGGCAATATGAAGTAATAAACAATATACACATTTTTCTCTAGCTACATTCCTTTCATCTGTGATTTTTATTTTCCTTTTTGGGCCATTTGGCATGAAGGTTTCTTTGCCCCAAAAGTCAGTAACCAGAAAAGAATCAGAAAAAAAAATAAGCATTAAATGTTAGACTTAGTTTAAAAAATAATTTCTTAACTATAGAGTAAATATATTAAAGAGAAAAATTAAGTCATTTGTCCTGATTTCCTTCCTTTCAGCTAAGGAATAGCATATTCTTCTGGGCTATTGGGGAAATAAAAATCAAAAGCAGAGAGACAACAGACTTCATGGTATCAGAATTTTAGAAGAGAGGAATGAATTTTCTCTCCCCCTGAGAATTAACTTCTCTGGGAATAGCGATAGGACTCTCAAAGAAGTGGCATCCACAGTAGACCTACACCTCAATCTCATGTGGATACATGGGAGATGGAACCTTACCATAATTATTGTTTGAGCCAGTCCAGCTTTCATTCAGCAGAACAAGGAATGATACACTGATGGTGTCAGAGGCAAAGAGGGTCAAAGGCAACACTATTATTTTTTCCTGAAGACCCAGATTGGCAAAGGAGTTAGAACTAACATTATATACTCCAAGGATGTAAATTCATAATAGAGAATTAGAAAATATCATCATATGAATGGATAAAGAAGATGATATACACACACACACAGTGGAATACTACTCAGCCATAAAAAAGAATGAAAATTTGCCATATGCAGCAGCATGGATGGACTTGGAGGGCATTATGCTAAGTGAAATATCAGACAGAGAAAGACGAATACTGTATGATATCACTTATATGCGGAATCTAAAAAATACAACAAACTAGTGAATATAACAACAAAGAAGCAGACTCAGAGATATAGAAAACAAATTAGTGGTTACTAGTGGGGAGAGGGAAGAGGCAATATAGGAGTAGGGTAGTGAGAGATACAAACTATTAGGTATAAAGTAAGCTACAAGGATATACTGTACAACATGGGAATATAGTAAATATCTTCTAATAACTATAAATGAAATATAACCTGTAAAATTGTAAATCACTATATTATATACCTGTAACTTATATTATAAATCAACTATACTTGAATAAATAGAAAAATATTATCATAGTGAAAGCAGATACAATGGAGTATGGTAGACTATAAATTAAAGGACCAATTAGGAATGCAAATACCAGTGTGGAGGGATAGCCATACTTGAGCATGATCTTATCCAGCCATGTGCCCACAATGCCACAATGTCACGCAAGCACCTGGAATTTAGAGACCTCCTTAAGTCAAAAACTGGGTAATAGGAATTTGAAATAGACTGAGTTTACTAAGAAAATTTTAAATCGACTAAGAAAATCCTGATGTTATTGAATTTATCATTATATAATGAGTTAAAGTACTCTATTTTTGGACAAAATACAGGCTTGAAACTTTTAAAAAGATAAAAGTTCTATTTCTATATAATTGAATTTATGACACAAGAAATCCATCAGCAAAGTATAATGATAACACATTAAATAATGTAACTGATATTTACAGAATGTGCCAACTTCTAAAGTATTCATTTATATGCTTTTTGAAATAAACCATAAGACAAGTATCATGATTACATCCATTTTATATAGATGAGAAAACATTCTCAGAGAGGTAAAATATGTAATTATCCCAGACTACTAAGTAGACAGAGAAACAAGGTTTTGAGCTCAAGTAGTTTGACTTGAGACTGGATTCCTAAGCACCATGTTTTGTACTATTATAGATGAAGTGATATATTATGAACTAAAAATGAAGATAAAATAACAAGTGTAATTGGTAACACAGATGTAAATTATGTGGTGTTACTCTATTACATATAGGCATTTATAATAAACAACAATATCTTGAAACCTTGTTCAAGTTGTTTATATTTTTAATATACCTGGAGCCTTAGAAATAGAAGACAAGGTATCTTCTCCTGAATATTCAAGGCCCTTGTTTGTTCTCAGTATTTTTTTTTTCTCCCGTAGTTTCATGAGATCAGGACCTTGAAATCACCTGGGTGTAGATGAGTGACTGGGATGAGAAAGCCATGGATAAATACTAGCTTGCTTGTTCATTTGTGGTTTTAGATTTAAAAACTGTTGAATAATAATTTTATTTCCTGAGATTAAAAACTGTGAAAAGTATTAGCTTTGGGTAGAAGATATAGCTTCCCATTTTAGGAATTTAGCATTTGAGGTATCATTGATATATGTAAGTAGAATCATCCAGTCACAAATTAATGCAAAATTTCAAGTTCAGAAGAGCAAGGCATAGAGTTGAGAATAGATAAGGCAGTTCAGAGGAAAATACAGAGTGTGTAAGGCTGAGGAGGTTAGGACAAAGTTCTGAGGAATAGGAATACTGGAGGAGTGGGCACTTGAGGATAAGCTGTTAAAAGAGACTTAGAAGTGGAAAGCACAGAAGGGAAGCTAGGAAAGAATGAAGACCCTGAAGTCAAGAGATGAGAGAGTTTCAAGGACAGAGTATGCTGTTTTGTACACAAATCCTGAGAATTTGATTACAATAAGTATAGTGTGTTGCAATTACTGACATGTAGATCCATGGCGATTTTGTGAGACTAACTTCAGCTGATTTATGAGTACAAAAGAGAGAATTGAATATATGGGCTATTGAGTAGGAGATGGAGAAATAGATACAGAAATTTAGACAAAATCTATTATATTTTAAAAATACAAAATGAATGGTTTTGGTGTATTTTCCCGATTCTGAAATTTTGAACACTGACCATCAGATCACAAATTCATTTCCCAATGCTCCGTTTGATCTCTGTTCTTCCTACTATATGAAAAGAGGGTGAGGGTACCATATTTATAAAATTGTGTTCCAGATTTCCTTCAGGCTTAGTTAAGAAAATGACAAACATGGGATTTGACATAAGATTGATTATTCGGTGAGTCATAGAAGCAATCTTTTGCTAGAGGTGAAGATGGTAGTAAATTAATATCATTGATAAAGAAAAATATTTCTGACTTTTTAAAATTAAAAGTGCCATTTCTTAAAAAGTTTCCAAGTCTGCATAGCATACTATAGTTTGATTAGTATGCAGGAGTGATATTAAATAGATTCTTAACAATTATATTTCATCTTCTAAGCTTTATGCCCTTCAACCATAAGTATCTTGGATTGCCTTTGAAGACTTCTAGAAGTTCTTAAAATTTGGTGGGGGGAATTAAAATAGAAATAAATGCTGGCATACAACAGTTCTTGGTATATGATGATATTTACCATAGGAAAAAATACATATAATGCAAAATAAAACTCAACAGATATCTCTGATCTTAATTTCCATTTTTCAATTTTCTTACTTTTATAATTCCTTGAGAAACCAATCACATTCAATCTGCACATTATAGGGATCTTTCTTTCCACCTCCATCCTTCAAAAGCCACTAGATGTATAAGATGCCCATATTTATGAAATTTTTTAAAAATTACAGCTTTTTTAAATGTTAATTTGCTTATAAATACTTAATTTTAACTCAAATTTCATCTCTTTCTCTAAGTAATATTACCGCTAGAAATAGCAATGAATTCAGTTAAAAATAGGATGATAACACATTTTATAAAATAATTCCCTATTTTCTTTTTAATCTTTCTAGGCATTTGTTTCTGGCATTTTAGGATTTGGTCAACTTGAAACACATTTTTTTTTCTCCCTGAAAGAGTTTGAGAACAGATGTTGAGGAGGTTGAAAATTACGTCAGCCCTGGAATGCTTGTTTCTCCCACAGAATATTTTTTGGGTGTTTGCAGACTTCAAAGCATGCTACAGTTAGGCTTCACAGTTTCACCTTGTTGAACTCTAAGATTCATTTTCACAAGTTCTCATTTCTTTGTTCTAAACCAATTCATACTGTAAGAGTATCTTGGCCAATTTGAGAAGTATAGCGAACTTTCTTTTTTCTGTATGCTCTACATTCTCCCCCTCATACTATTTCTAGCACTTTGCTTTTTCTTGGGAAAAATGCCTTTCCCTTTTCCAATTGATTCTGCCTTTTCTATCAAGCGTCAGTCCCCCTCCCCCTAACCAACTCCACCCAGAATCCTGACTCCAGCCTTGTGGTTTATATTACTTCCTATGTTTGGTATAATGACTGGTCCTGGGGACGGTACCTGACTCAGGGAGGACCAAACACAGCCTTCTGATTTTTCACTGGGATTTATCTATATTTCTTGAAAGAAAAAATCTTTTCTTCCCACTCCCCCAACTGTAAATGCTAGCTGGAATTGTATAGAGTTGGGACATTTGGTACAATGTCCCTTGAATTTTGGGGGAAAAACATTACTCAGTTAGGAACAAGTGAGAATAAAACAGTCCAGAGTAAAGCAGTCCAGAAATATCAAATAAAAGAGAAAGAGCCTCAGGGAAATCATTTGAGCTCCTTATTACTGAGTCATTAGTCATCAAAATCAGTTTCATATACAAAAACTGATTTTACTCCTTCAGCAGACTTGAGATGTATTTAACTTGAAAATAGAAGATTCTACACTAAATTAGAACACCAAAGTCCCATATTTCTAAGATGAACCATTCTACTTTGTGCATCTCACTATTAGAATAATATCTATTTGCTGTATTTTATATATACCCTCTTTTTACCTTCTCTCTCCATTCTATTATTTTGAGGATATATTCAGGCATTTACATCTTTGTGTATAGGAGCACTGATAGACACACTTTTGATTCAGAAAAATGTTGTCTGAGTATTTTTTGGTTTTTATTATTTTGATTATAAATTATCCCAAGGATCATTATCTTTTCATTGTTAGAACTTTAATTTTTCTAATGAAAAACTTTTATAGTCAACATGTCTTTTCCTTGATTCTGCACTTCAATTTACATTTTAAATACATTTTTTTAAAACTGTACATATTGAAAATCTGTATCATATACCCAGGCCCAAATCTCTCTCGATATAAACCTAGTCTTTATTTTTCATAGATTTTAATTGTGAACTATATATAAAAGAAATTTTTGTCAACATATTGTATTTTAACATGCCAGAGCTTAATTATCTAGGCAAAGAATTACCTCATAATAATTCCTCATATTGGGCTTTCAATCTAATCACAATCCTTTTAAGTGATCATCATTCCTGTAGAAAACTAATAAAATACAAAGTAAATATTTCAATTTGATTTATCTCTGTAACTCAGAAGATAAACTATAGTCTGTAACATCAATGTATAAAAATAAAAGTTATTTACTTAGCTTATCTTTGAAAATTAATGGACACATAATCAGAAAAGCACTTATTTTTGTGAAGATCCTCTATAAAATGTAAACCCTAACTAAAAAAATGGACTTACACCATATCTAGTTAAATTAAATATCCATGTTTTAGGGGGAAAATAGAATGCAAAATTTTAAGAAACCTTTACCAGTTAAAATCTTTCAATGATTTAAAGTAAGTAAAAACAATGTAATCTATTATATAGGACCTTAAAAGAAACAATATTTGTGTGCTAACATCAGGTTTGCCATGACTTATGGCCCAAATGATTTCATCAAAGCCCTGTGTTGTTGCTGTTTTTTTTTTTTTTTCTTTTGTTTTGTTTTGCTTTCGTTTTCTATTTCTGTTCTCTCACTAAAGCTGTGCCAGTTAGGTTCAATTTTTTTGTGGTAAAATATCAACCACTTCTCTGCCCCTCCATTTCTTCTTCTTGGTTGCCTATCTATGAAGAAATAACCATGGCCTGGAGAAATCATGTTACTTGGGTTTGATTCAAGTGCTCTAATTTTACGAACTGTGGTAGAAATCTAACAGAAAAGGATGTTCTGAGAAGAGGACTTAGGATACTTTTCCAGATGAATATCAGGTCCTAATAACCCAAAGGAAAGTGAACATATAGAAAAGGCCTAAACTATAGATATCCACTACAAAAGAGAATGAGAAGCTTCTGGTTACATACAGGCATCTCTGCTCTCTTTACTTCTGTTAATGCATTGCTTACACAAAAAACCTTCTCTCAGGGCTGCCTTTAGGGAAGTCTAGAAAAAACCACATGTTATGTTTTGTGGACATACAGTCCCTGGTGAAAAATACTACTGTTTTATTAACTCACTCCCAATCCCTAGAGCCGGGCATATTTAGGCAACCTTTCCCAAATTTACTTGACAGTTACTAAGAGCACTTACATATGCGGCATCAATGCATACAGACATTCCTTTGCCTGAAAAATTCTTAACAGTGAAATCATAGTACTAGATCAAATAAAATAGGGAGGTTTGTACATTTCAAGAGATGGTATATTTTAAGGACTTATTTTAAAAGAAACTGGCTTTATCTTAAAAGTTCCTCCATATATCTTACATATGCCTTTATATATCCTTTATAAACAAATTTATGCTTACGACCCTCAAAATATCCCAGTTTTTATCTATTTCAGAGTGTTGATATAATTGACTAGATTATTTAAACTAGACCTCTGAAATAAAAGATATTCATATGTCTCAATTTTAGAGGAAAAAAAAAAGACATTCTCCCAAATAGAAGTATGCAAAATCTTTATCCAGCCAAACTAAAATCACTCCCACTTGCTGTTAATATTCCACAGGTTTTATAAGGTCAGCAAAAAGAGATCATTCCACAGTAAACCTTGATGGCCAAAAGTACGTACATTACTTAATACCTATTAAGCATACATTTCTTATGAAAGACATCACATATTTTGCTCAGAAATTTCTTTAAACCAATATATAACACATAATGTTTTACACATTTATAATTAGACATCACATCCATCAGTTGCAACACATCTATTGCTATATTTCAACCTGAAAACCTGGACTTTTATCACTACTCTTTCTTCTTCTTAGTCCAGTTTCTCATGCAAAATAAAATAACCTAACAATGAGATATCTTAGTATCCTTTTCATGAAACCATCTCAAGTGCATTTACCAGTTTTAAACAAACAACATTTAAACTTTCTATGTTAATCATTTTAAATTGTGCTGTCTCAAAATAAATCCCATACTTTTACAAGAAAAAGATGTTAATTTTGCACTATCACTGGGGCTAGCCAGGAGGTGAACAAAGATGTTATTAATGGATGTGCTTCTTCTCTTCTTTTCCTCAGTGCTAGTGTAAGAATTGGAAACCTAGTAAATTTGGCAATATTATAATTGCAAAACCTCTCGTTTTCGTGAGCTAGGCAGTCAATGCAGAGTGTAACTTCTAAGCTAGTTAACATAAAACAGAGAAGTAAATATTATAAAGTAGTATTTACAAAAAAAAATCATGTTTCAAATTAAAAAGAATACATACTTTTTTGATCTATATAATATATATACTCACATATATATTATACAAATGAAACATGAATATTCATGGAGTATATTATATTTTGTTACACAGAAATAAAGTGATCAAAAATATATATATGACTTAAATGCTTTGAAAATAACTTTATTTGGGTAATATTGTTATATAAATGCTATGTAATTGCTGACAAAAATGAAAATCTCATTTCCTGTATTCAAATTAATTATATATTGAATATATTCAATATATGTATTGAAAAATTGAATCACGAATGGCTTAGAAAAGAAGGCAGAAACTATTCAAAGTATTTTATTATAAGGAAATTGAATACAAATTATGTTTTATGTGATAGAAGGAATTAAAAGGGAACCCAGAGTTTTGCATAAGTGCCTATCATCTTTAGAGCTGGAGGAACAGCAGAAGTTGCTAGAACACAAAAGCGAGGCCA
This sequence comes from Physeter macrocephalus, assembly GCF_002837175.3. Classification (NCBI taxonomy): domain Eukaryota; kingdom Metazoa; phylum Chordata; class Mammalia; order Artiodactyla; family Physeteridae; genus Physeter; species Physeter macrocephalus. Next base: position 71,605,359 of record NC_041222.1, read on the forward strand.
TACGATGAGGATTGGGGCCATGGTATGAGTGACTGGCTATGGCCTGATATGCCACAGTGTGTAGAGACAGTTAAGAGAGGATTTAGATTTTTTCTCTCCCCTTGCCCTCTTATATTTGCAAATGCCTTCTACTAGCCTATCCAGCAATCTGAGTGCACTGGAGACTGGAAGGAAATGTTATGTGTGATAGAAAGCGGAGCAGGAGAAGGTTAGGTGTATAGCAAACAAGCATAATAAATGTCTATTCTAGGGGAAAAATAAAGAATGATAAGCCACTTCCAGATATCAGGAAAAGTTTGGGAATTGGCCAAAACAATGACTAAAGGCCACTCTGAAGTGTTTAAAGGACCAAATAATTCACACTCCTTTCTGTAGTAATTTACTACCTAGCTGACTTTGTTAGGAGACAGCATTCTGTGGGTGTGGGGAGCACCAAACTGTATCACAGATCTTGACTGAAAGCTCAATTCTCAAAGTATTCTTATTTTGAAAACAGAATTCACTTACGACCAGATTCTTTCCAATTAAAACAATATTTTTCTACTTTTTTCTTAAGGAAGAGTAAAAGATTTCTCCTATCCATTTCTATATGTTACAGTGCAATACACACATTATTCTGTTGATTTAAAGGGTAGGTTGAGAAGGTAAGAATTATACAGTATCTGCTTCATCAATACATTTTTTTTTTTTTTTTTTGCGAGCTGTACGCGGGCCTCTCACAGTTGTGGCCTCTTTCTTTGCGGAGCACAGGCTCCGGACGCGCAGGCTCAGCGGCCATGGCTCACGGGCCCAGCCGCTCCGCGGCATGTGGGATCTTCCCGGACCGGGGCACGAACCCGCGTCCCCTGCATCAGCAGGCGGACTCTCAACCACTGCGCCACCAGGGAAGCCCCATCAATACATTTTGATACATTTTAGAAAATAAATTAACCTATGACAACACAATAAATCTAAGTAGAAAATTGGCAAGGCAAATGCTCAATAAATATTTCAGTGTAGATGAATTGATAAATTACAAGCTCCAGAGTGATTAAGTCAAACAAAACAGAAAAAGAATCCTTGACTGGGAAAGCAGGTATTACTGTTATAGGATTTTTTTTTCTTTCTCTCTTTCTCTTTTTTTTTTTTTCCATCTCTTAGGTATAAAACAGTGATATTGAAAATCCTCAAGATAATTTATTTAAATTGAATCTTGGTAAGCTAAAAATGAATTTTTCACATACTATCAGTATGAAGCAACCTGGAGAGGGAAATATTAGAACTTATACACAATATTATTCTCTGGCTCATCACAAAAGATTTTCCAGAAGCTAAAATAAGGAGTAGCTGTGAAACATTTATCAAATCAAAAAGGAATACATTAAAATTTAAATATTTAACATTATTTTTCTAAATAAAATATGTAGATAAAGTTCAACTTACCAATTGCATTTCTGTGGTGTAGTATATTATTTCATTGACCATATTATTAATTTCATAAAGCTCTTTTCAAACTTTCTTTGTCAGATAGGTTTTTATTATAGCCTGAAGTTCTTTAATGAAGTTCACTGTCCAGAATGATATTCATATATAATGGAAGAACTTACCAATCATGTTGTTTGAAAAACTAAACCCCTACACAAAGGCAGTTTCTTCTGTAGATGATGGCACAGCACATGGTATTTAAGCTAATGAGGGTATTATCATCATTTTAACATGAAATACTGCTAGCAATTTCCTATTCGGAAACATCTGATGAATTTGCACATATTTAGTCAATATATATGCAGGTAGAGGAGTCTATCAAATATCCTGTCACTTGGTAGGGGAGAATAAAATAAAGATCATTGTAAAGAGGGAATCAGACATACATTATATACCCTCAAGAAATTTATGATTCAACACTGTGTTTTAAACTAAGGAGCCAGTTACATATCAATAAAACTTATGTATAAATGAATTCTTTAAAGGCTTTACCAGGTGATAAAACTTTTTGTCACAATAGAAATAGTGTATATATCTGTGTTGACCAATAAGGTAGCTACTAGTTATATGTGGCTATTAAGCACTTGAAATGTGGTTTGTGAAACTCAGCAACTGAATTTTTAATTTTATTTAATGTTAAATCATTTAAACTTAAGTAGCCACATGTGGCTAGTGGCTACTATATTGAAAAGTTCAGTTCTAAGAAATAGTATGATATCAGGAGATGTATGAGTTGTCCAAAGGTATATATCCAAAAGGTATATACCACTTAATATAGGACTAGCAAATATAAAAGCACTCTTACAGGCACAGTTATGACAGATATTGCCAGAACATTATGGCACTCTGTCCTTTGGTTTCTACTGCCTCAGAAATCTTTTTTTAATAAGGCACTCAACACAGTTATGAACAATTAATTGGTACTGGCACACTACATAAAACAAATTTTCCATTTCTAATATGATGCTTCCTAAAATGAAATGTGTATCACAGTAGAAGTAAGGTAGTGATGTTGATTCTTAGAAACATTGAGAAACAACTTGAAATGGTATGTCTCTGACTCAAAAAAGGGAACCTATTCTTAGGCTAGAGAAAGTAAATACAGAGCTAAGATAATCAGAGAAAGTAATAACAACTGAGTATGTGAAAAAAATAGAAGTTATGGTGGGTTAGTAATATTATATGTTGGTTTTCTTAGGAGGGAAATATGTAAAAATGATAACTAAATGACTCTGTAAGGAAATAAAATTATTTGAAAGGAAGAAAACTATCCTTAACTACACATAATTTTCAGCATGTATATTTAAAGATACTGTAAAAATAGTTACTAAGAAGAGAGAGAGGGCATTCTTATTCCAGAAACTATTAGAGAATTTGTAGAAGACTTATAAACAACTAGAAAATTGGAAAAATTATATGAAAAAATAAAATTCATCCATTTTTAGATATTGGACAGCAGGCGATTCTAAAGTGGGAAACAAGTAAGGTGGGCTGTCTGCTTGGAGGTACTTTCTGGACCAAGGTGCAAGGTGGGCCCCTCACCCATGTAGAGCACAACATTCCCATTCTAAACAGACAAAAACCAAAATTTGGCAAGGAGATTATATATATGTATATTTTTATTATATGTGTATCACAAAACTGGGCAAAGAATGCCTAAGAGGTAATGAAATATTACTGAAATGTTTAAAATAATACATAACAGTTTACCCAGAGCTGAGAGCAGACCAAGTTCTGACCATCCAGAGTGGATAGAACTTAAGAATACCTGAGAATTCAGTAGATACCACAGAAAGGTCACATCTTTAGTAATGGGCAAAACTAGCCTTAAAGTAAAGGATATTATATACTCAATCCATAAAAAACTTTTAAGCGACCAAGAAAAATACGAAGGGGAGGCTGGAGCGAACTTGTGACCAGAAATTATAAGTACCACATATGTTAACAAAAAGCTATGAAGCACAGACTTTCAAAATTAAAAAAATATATATCATTTGCAATAGCATTCTGAAATGAATATAATTTCTTTATGCAAAACATTTCATTTTGTAAAATAAAAATATGCAGTATCTGTATGTTAAAAACTACAAACATTAATAAAAAGTCAAAGAAGATATAAACAGTGTTCATGGATTAAATATTAAGATGTCAATTCTCTGATCTTTGATTTATGGATTCAATACAATCTCAATCAAATAACAGCAAGTTTGTGTGTGTGTGTGTGTGTGTCTGTGTGTGTGATATCAATAATTTGATTTTAAAAGTTATATGAAAAAGAAAAGCAACTAGAATAGCCAAGATAATTCTGAGAAAGAAAATATAATGTCTGAGAGCTTATACTACCTGATTTCAAGACTTCCTCTAAAGCTACAGTAATCAAGGAGGTATGGTATTCACAACAGGGGAGACACTTCGATCAATGGAACAGAACAGAGAGGCAAGAAATAAACTTGCCCCAAAACGTCAACTGATTTTTTATAAAGATGCAAAGGCAATGCACTGAAGAAATAATTGTCTTTTCAAGAGATGGTACTGAGACAATTGGATTTCCACATGCCAAAATAATGACCCATGACACATACCTCACAGTTTACACAAAAATGAACTCAAAATGAATCACAGACCTAAATGTAAAATATAAAATTAAAAAACATCTTGAAGAACACATGAAAGAAAATATATGTGACCTGAGGTTTTGTGAAGATAAATTGGTCACTACTAAAATTTTAAAACTTTGCTTTGTGAAACTCACTGTTAATAGATAAAAGATAAGCCAGAAAATGATAACAATATTTGTAAATCACATGTCTGACAATGGACTTGTATCTAGAACATTTAAATAACTCTTAAAGTGGAACAATAAATGTAAACTAACAAAAGTTGGACAAAAAAGATCTGAAGAGACATTTCACCAAAGAATGTATATAGATGCAAATAAACATATTAAAATTTGCTCAACATCTTTTGTCTTTAGAGAAATCCAATTAAAACAATGAGATACTACTACACATAGAATATGTAATATTAAAATAACAAGCAACGCCATGTTTTGGCAAGAATGTAGAGGAACTGATCTGCCAATTATCACTGATGTAAATTAAAAAAATATATATATAGCTATTTTGGGAAACAGTTTGGCAGTTTCTTATAAAGTTAACCATGTACTTGCTTTATGAATCAGCAATCCAGCACTTAAATATTTACTCCAGAGAACAAAAAATATATAAATATATGTCCACACAAATCTGTATATGACTATTCATACAGCTTAATTTATAATTGCTCAAATGTATAAACAGCTGAAATCTGCATTAATTGGGGAATGGATAAACCATAACATGGTATATCCATAAAGTGGAATAGCACACATTATTATATATAGGAATGCACTACTGACACATTCAGGATGAATCCCAGAAGCACAATGCTATGTGGATAAAACTCTACTCAAAAGGTTGTATACTGTAAGATCTAATATATCTGACATTCTGGAAAAGTAGACAATAGGGATAGAAAGTATTGATAGATTAGTCGTAAGTTGTTGGGAGAGGGAGATGGGATTAACTTCCAGGGGCTTGAAGGAATGTTTTGATGTGATGGATAGAATCTTTATCTTGATTATGGTGGTGATCATATGACTGTATACATTTGTCAAAACTCAGTGAATGTTACTGTTGGTGATTATACTTCCATAAACCTGACAAAAAGTGGAGTGAAAATAAATAAAATGAAGTTACCATGTGTTGCCAAGGTGTTGAACTGAATTACTAATACACTGCTAGTGGGAATGTAAATTAGATTATCTGCTTGGTACTATCATTTCTTAGTATCTATGAACGTTGAACACAAGCATACCTGTGGACCAGTAACTCTATGAGTAGGTATATAATCAACAGAAAGGCATACATATGTGTAAAAAAAGTACACAAGTGAACCCACAATAGTACTATTCCCAAGAACCTTAAATTGGAAGATACTGAAATATTTATTAGAAATAGAAAGGAGCTTCTGGGTTTGGGGTAATGTTTCTTGATCTGGGTGCTGTCTGATGTATGTTTTTGCTTTAGAAAATTCAACAAAATGAATTACAGGCAGTTCATGAATTCAACTACCTTGTACGTTCTTTATAGATTCTTATATTTTCATCTGTGTTTTCCTAAGAGCCAACACAGTCCTTGGTACATAATGGATGAATAATCCATTTTTTTTCATTAAAGTGCATTTATTTTTTTAAATTTAATTTTATTTATTTATTTTTTAATACAGTTCTTATTAGTAATCTATTTTACACATATTAGTGTATATAGGTCAATCCCAATCTCTAATTTCATCCCACCACCACCACCCCTGGCTTTCCTTCCTTGGTGTCCATACGTTTGGTATGTTGTATCTCTATTTCTGCCTTGCAAACTGGTTCATCTGTACCATTTTTCACAATACATTTTTGAATAGTGAATTGACAACTGGATGAAAGGAAAAAAGGAAGGAAGGAAGCAAGGAAGGAAAGAAGGGAGGAAGGGAGAGAGGAAGGGAAGGAGGAAGGAAAGAAAGAAGGAAGGGAGGGAGGAAGGAAGGGAGGAAGGAAGGAAGGGAGGAAGGGAGAGAGGAAGGAAAGTGTCAGCATCAAAATTTTCAGAAAGTTCCAGCATCGGAAGGAAGGAAGGAAGGAAGGAAGGAAGGAAGGAAGGAAGGGAGGGAGGGAGGGAGGGAGGGAGGGAAGAAGGAAAGGAAGCAGGAAGGAGGGAAAAAAGAGAGAAGGATGTCCAGACAAAATTATCCTGTCAGAGCATTTTAAAATTTTATTTTAAAAGCCTGTTCAAAATAAAATATTGAATTAAATAAAAACTTTTCTGGCCTAGAGTATGCTCAGAATCAATTCTAGAGCATAACATTACTTTTCTAAAATTGAAGTGAATTACATTATTATAAATATAAATATTTGTATATATTGCTGAAAATCTGAATAGCTGGTAAAAAGTTTCGTATGTATCTAAATTTCTTTGGACCTTTAGTCGTTTATGTTATTGCTTGCCTTTTGCAAGTACTTCATTCAAAAATTATATCCAGGTACGAAAATTTAATCTACTGTATCATTTTCTATATATAAAAAAAATATTTTTGCCTTACTAATCATTTTGAATACCAACTGTGCTTCATCCCCTCAGATGAATGCAGTGAATTTTCTGTCCTGTGGGCAGTCCCAGTAAATAACACTGGTAATGCAAAATTAGCTTTTATGGAAATTAAGATAGCTGATTGAATTTGAAGCTCCCCAGCATTAATTCTGCTCCACTCACAAAGGTAGGAATGGAAGTGAAGGTTGTTGTGTAATATTTTTAAATGCAAGTGAAAGCACTATATTCTTGTGAGCATCACTGGCCAAGAGTAAAAGGAGTACTACTAATTTCTGCCATATAATTTGAATGTTCCCATTAAATGATATTATACAGTATTTCTCTGTGGTTCTTTGGGTCCTCTTCTGTTAAAATAATTGTGACAGGTTAGAAAATCTATATAGCTTACAAACCAAGAATAACAGTCCTTAAATCAAAAAATCTTTCATTTGCCTCTAATAATTCTTACTTTTTTTAGTCTTTTCAAGAATAAATCTCTATTTTCTATTTAGTCATTTTATATGACTGCAGAGATAACACTTCACTTTATTTCATCTATTTTGAAGAGATGGAAAAAAAGAAAAAGACAATATTTTAGTTAATTAATTAGCTAATAAATTTAAAGAATAAACTTTTTTACTAAGTAATCATCACTTCTAACATGGTTATTTTCCATGAAAATAAGTGATATACTACCAAATGTAAATTAGATAGCTAGTGGGAAGCTGCCGCATAGCACAGGGAGATCACTTCTGTGCTTTGTGACCACCGAGAGGGGTGGGATATGGAGGGTGGGAGGGAGGGAGACGCAAGAGGGAAGAGATGGGAACATATGTATATGTATAACTGATTCACTTTGTTGTAAAGGAGAAACTAACACACTATTGTAAAACAGTTATACTCCAATAAAGATGTTAAAAAAATTAAAAAGAAAAAAAAAGAAAATAAGTGATATAATATGAGAGGTAAAAGTAATGAGTTAGCCAAACTTGTATTTTTACTATGTGTTTTCCTATTAGCCTGCAATGTCATTTTATATGTAAGGAATTATTTGTCATGTTGATTTTATTAACTATGATGTAATGTCAGATTTCTGTAAAACTCACTTTCATTTCTTCCTTCAATTTTTAAGACTGGAGGTTCAGAAACCATTTATCTTTTCAGTTTTTCCACTTATTAAAAGTAATATTATACTTAATATTTAAGTTTCAAATTCTGAAGTTTTTATTTAAATAAATATAATTTTATATCATGAATGATCATATAAAATGTATAAACTATTATGTTTTCACATGACCTCTATGTTTAATCAAGAATTATTGCCTACAAGTACTGCAAATAACCTTTAACTACTCATGTTCTTGTCATAATTAACTTCTCTAATTTCCCTTTGGATGCTTCAAAAGAATTGATAAACTTCTCACATGACAATTCTGAGAATAATGGAGGACTAATTTTATGTGCTCATGGAAAAATTGGAAATACAGTATATTCTACAGAAAGGGAAACTTGCATGAGAAATTTTTACATGGACAATACTATCACTGATGTATTAAGCTAATTCATAATTATTATATTATGATAATTATGTAATTAAATATTGTGCTAATTATATATTATTTAATTATAATTAAATTTATTGTTCTAATTACATAATTGTATTATACCTTTGAAATATTTAAAACCATGGCATTCATATTTGTTTAAGTACTAGAATATCACTTGAATCTTAAATCATACAAAAATATTTTCATTTATAACTAAGAAAACATGTTTATTTTTAATTTAATTTAAAATTTATTTATTTTTTATACAGCAGTTCTTATTGGCTATTTTATACATATTAGTGTATATAGGTCAGTCCCAATCTCCCAATTCATCCCACCACCACCACTGCCACCCCCCACTTTCCCCCCTTGGTGTCCATACGTTTGTTCTCTACATCTGTGTCTCTATTTCTGCCTTGCACACTGGTTCGTCTGTGTTATTTTTCTAGATTCCACATATATGCATTAATATACAATATCTGTTTTTCTCTTTCTGCCTTACTTCACTCTGCATGATAGTCACTAAGTCCATCCACGTCTCTACAAATGACCCAATTTCATTCCTTTCTATGGTTGAGTAATATTCCATTGTATATATATACCACATCTTCTTTATCCATTTGTCTGTTGATGGGCATTTAGGTTACTTCCATGACCCAGCTATTGTAAATAGTGCTGCAATGAACATTGGGGTGCATGTGTCTTTTTGAAGTATGGTTTTCTCTGGGTATATGCCCAGAAAACATGTGTTTGGATTTTAGATACAGTTGTCCTTTGGTATCCATGGGGGTTGGTTCCAGGACCCCTGGGGACAGCAAACTCCAAGGATGCTCAAGTCTTTTACAGTACATGATATAGTATTTGTGTATAACCTACACACATCTCCCATATGTTTTAAACTATCTCTAGATACTTATAACACCTAATATAAATACTGTGTAAATAGTTACCATCTCACAAATTCAAGTCTTGCCTTTTGAAATTTTCTGGAATTTTTTTTATTCAAATATTTTTGATTTGCAATTGATTGAATCCATAATAGGAAAGGCTGACTATACATATGATGATGGTCCCTGAATATCCAAGTTTTCTCTCATATTTCATAATGCCTTTGCAGTAGAGCCATATGATTATTTCCAGTCAATGGTCAGTGAAAAGAAGTGGTATTTGTCACATCTGGGGCAATGCATTTAAGACCCTTTGTCTTTCTCTTACTCCACCCTGGTGACCTGAAACCACATGGTCCCTAAGATGTAGCTATAGGCAGTGTACATCAGTGACTGGTGGAGCAGCCCAGCCTTAGGACATGCTGACCTGCATAAGAAATAAGCAAAGAATGTAATGCTTTCAGGGGTAAAACTACAAAGAATTTATGTGTATTATTGTTATAGTATAACCTAACCTGAATGATATAAACAAAAATTAAAAATCAGTGACCTCCTCTACACACACACACACACACACACACACACACATATGCACACACACAGACAGACATCTTTGCTTTAGTTCTTCTGATACTCTATCAATAAACTTCTGCAATATCCATGTGGAACTAAAAAAAATGGAATCCAATGGTTAATGTTATAAGCTCTTCCACTGGCTTTTTTTAACCCCACATTACGTTTCCTAAATTACTGGGATGTGGGATTGGGGATATAATATTATTATGTACATTACTGCTTTTTCTGTAATTTGAAAAAATGGAAGACATTTCTATCAACCTAACTGAAATTAGTCATTATTTACTATTAGTATTAGTAAATTAGTATTATTTATAGCCTATGGAAAGTAATTGAAATTCAGCACTAAAAAGGTTAAGAAGTTGTATTTAATTGCATTAACAATAAAGAAGAGAGTTAGATTTGGAGCTCATCAATGTTTTTCTACTTTAACCTGCACCTCTGGGAGGGAGCTGTGAAGGAAGAAAAGTTTCCATACACTAGAAGCCCCTTCACTGGCGGAGATGGGGTGTGTATGGGGGGAAAGCTTCGGAGCCATGGAGGAGAGCACAGCAACAGGGGTGCACCTCTGCACAAAGCAGAGAGACTCCCACACAGAGGATCGCTGCTGACCAGCACTCACCAGCCTAAAAGGCTTCTCTGCTCACCTGCCAGGGCGGGTCAGGGCTAGGAGCTGAGGCTCAGGCTTCAGAGGTCAGATCCCAGGGAGAAGACTGGGGTTGGCTGCGTGAACACAGCCTGAAGGGGGCTAGTGCAGAAAAGTTTCCATACACTAGGAAGCCCCTTCACTGGTGGAAAAGGGGGGTGGGCGGGGGGGAAGCTATGGAGTGATGAACGAGAGCGCAGCAACAGGGGTACAGAGGACAAAGTGGAGAGATCCCCACACAGATGATGTGTGCCAACCAGCACTCACCAGCCTGAGAGGCTTGTCTGCTCACCTGCCGGGGTGGGTGGAGGCTGGGAACTGAGGCTCCGGCTTTGGAGGTCAGATCCAGGGAGAGGACTGGGGTTGGCTGCATGAACACAGCCTGAATGGGGCTAGTGCACCACAGCTAGCCGGGAGTGAGCCTGGGAAAAAGTCTGGACAGGCCTAAGAGGCAAGAGACCATTGTTTTGGGGTGTGCAAGAAGAGGAGATTCAGAGTACCGCCTAAACGAGCTCCAGAGACAGGCAGGAGCTGCAGCTATCAGGGCAGACACAAGAGAGGGGCATGAAACACTAAGGCTGCTGCTGCAGCCACCAAGAAGCCTGTGTGCAAGCACAGGTCACTATGCACACTTCCCGCCATGGGAGACTGTGCAACCTGCCACTGCCAGGCCAGAGTCCTGTGATCCAGGGACAACTTCTCTGGGAGAACACACGGCATGCCTCAGGCTGTTGCAATGTCACACTGGCCTCTGCTGCCACAGGCTCACGCTGCATTCTGTACCCCTCCCTTCACCCAACCTTAGTGAGCTAGAGCCCCTTAAACAGCTGCTCCTTTAAAACCCTCCTGTCTGGGCGAAGAACAGACACCAGAGAGTGACCTACATGCAGAGTCAGGGACAAATCCAAAGCTGAACCCCAGGAGCTGTACAAACGAAGGAGAGAAAGTGAAATTTCTCCATGAAGCCTCAGGAGCAGCAGGTTAAATCTCCACAATCAACTTGATGTACCCCGCATCTGTGCAATACCTGAATAGACAACGAATTATCCCAAAATTGAAGTGGTGGACTGTGGGAGCAACTGTAGACATAGGGTTTGCTATATGCGACTGACAAGTTTCTGATTTTTATATTTATCTTAGTATAGTTTTTAGCGCTGTTATCATTGGTGGATTTGTTTACTGGTTTGGTTGCTTTCTTAAAATTACTTAATTTATATTAATAATTTTTATTCTAATAACTTTTAAAATTTTATTTATTTTTTCTTTCTTTTTCTCATA
>NC_041222.1:71616900-71641565 GCF_002837175.3 Physeter macrocephalus
AGGCTGCCTAAAATCATAATAAGGTCACAGACACCCCAAAACACACCACCGGACACAGTCTTGACCACCAGAAAGACAAGATCGAGCCTCCTCCACCAGAACACAGGCACCACTCACCTCCAGCAGGAAGCCAACACAACCCACTGAACCAACCTTACTCACTGAGGGAAGACAAAAAAAAAAAAAAAAAAGGGAATTACGAAACTTCAGCCTGCAAAAAGGAGATCCCAAACACAGTAAGTTAAACAAAATGAGAAGATAGAGAAATATGCAGGAGATGAAGGAGCAAAGTAAAAACCCACCAAACCAAACAAATGAAGAGGAAAGAGGCAGTCTACCTGAGAAAGAATTCAGCGTAATGATAGTAAAAATGATCCAAAATCTTTGTAACAGATTGAAGAGATTATAGGTGAAAACTTCCATAATATGGGAAAGGAAATAGTCAATCAAGTCCAGGAAGCACAGAGAGTCCCATACAGGATAAATACAAGGAGAAACATGCCAAGACACATGTTAATCAAACTATCAAAAATAAAATACAAAGAAAAAATATTAAAAGCATCAAGGGAAAAGGAACAAATACAATGGAATCCCCATAAGGTTAACAGCTGACCATTCAGCAGAAACTCTGCAAGCCAAAAGGGTGTGGCAGGACATATTTAAAGTGATGAACGGGACAATCCTACAACCAAGATTACTCTACTCAGCAAGAATCTCATTCAGATTTGATGGAGAAACTAAAACATTTACAGACAAACAAAAGCTAAGAGAATTTAGCACCACCAAACCAGCTCTGAGGCAGTCTACCTGAGAAAGAATTCAGCGTAATGATAGTAAAAATGATCCAAAATCTTTGTAACAGAATGGAGAAAATATAAGAAATGTATAACAAGGACCTGGAAGAACTAAAAAGCAAACAAACAATGATGAACAACAAAATAAATGAAATTTTGGCAGAAAACACAAGAGAAGGAAAGCACCTACAAAAAAAGCCCCCTCAAATTAAGAAAATGGTAATAGGAACATACATATAATAATTACCTTAAATGTAAATGGATTAAATGCTCCAAGCAAAAGACATAGAGGTAACCGGGAAGATAAAATAGTGGAAATAACTACCACGGCGCAGAATAAAGAAAAAAACAATAAAAAGAATTGAGGACACTCTCAGAGACCTCTGAGACAACATTAAATGCACCAACATTCGAATTATAGGACTCCCAGAAGAAGAAGAGAAAAAGAAAGGGACTGAGAAAATATTTGAAGAGATTATAGGTGAAAACTTCCATAATATGGGAAAGGAAATAGTCAATCAAGTCCAGGAAGCACAGAGAGTCCCATACAGGATAAATACAAGGAGAAACATGCCAAGACACATGTTAATCAAACTATCAAAAATAAAATACAAAGAAAAAATATTAAAAGCATCAAGGGAAAAGGAACAAATACAATGGAATCCCCATAAGGTTAACAGCTGACCATTCAGCAGAAACTCTGCAAGCCAAAAGGGTGTGGCAGGACATATTTAAAGTGATGAACGGGACAATCCTACAACCAAGATTACTCTACTCAGCAAGAATCTCATTCAGATTTGATGGAGAAACTAAAACATTTACAGACAAACAAAAGCTAAGAGAATTTAGCACCACCAAACCAGCTCTACAACAAATACTAAAGGAACTTCTCTTGGCAGAAAACACAAGAGAAGGAAAGCACCTACAAAAAAAGCCCCCTCAAATTAAGAAAATGGTAATAGGAACATACATATAATAATTACCTTAAATGTAAATGGATTAAATGCTCCAAGCAAAAGACATAGACTGGCTGAATGGAAACAAAAACAAAACCCATATATATGCTGTGTACGAGAGACCCACTTCATATCTAGGGACACAAAGAGACTGAAAGTGAGGGGATGGAAAAAATATTCCATACAAATGGAAATCAAAAGAAAGCTGGAGGAGCAATTCTCATATCAGACAAAATAGACTTTAAAATAAAGACTATTACAAGAGACTAAGAAGGACACTACATAAAGATCAAGGGATCAATCCAAGAGAAGATATAACAATTGTAAATATTTATGCAACCAACATAGGAGCACCTCAAATCATAAGGCAAATGCTAACAGTCATAAAAGGAGAAACCAAAAGTAACACAATAGTATGGGATTTTAACACCCCACTTTCACCAATGGACAGATCATCCAAAATGAAAATAAATAAGGAAACACAAGCTTTAAATTACACATTAAGCAAGATTGACTTAATTGATATTTATAGGATATTCCATCCAGAAACAACAGAATACACTTTCTTCTCAAGAGCTCATGGTACACTATCCAGGACAGATCATATCTTGGGTCACAAATAAAGCCTTGGTAAATTTAAGAAAATTGAAATCATAACAAGTATCTTTTTGAACCACAACACTATGAGACTAGATATCAATTACAGGGAAAAAAACTGTAATATATACAAACACATGGAGGCTAAACAATACACTACTAAATAACCAATAGATCACTGGAGAAATCAAAGAGGAAATCAAAAAATACTTAGAAACAAATGACAATGAATAAACGATGACCCAAAACCTATGGGATTGAGCCAAAGCAGTACTCAGAGGAAATTTTATAGCAATACAATCCTACCTCAAGAAACAAGAAAAATCGCAAATAAACAACCTAACATTACACCTAAAGCAACTAAATAAAGAAGAACAACAACAACAACAACAAAAAACCTTAGCAGAAGGAAAGAAATCATAAAGATCAGATCAGAAATAAATGAAAAGAAATGAAAGAAATGATTGCAAAGATAAATAAAACTAAAAGCTGGTTCTTTGAGAAGATAAACAAAATTGATAAACCATTAACCAGGGGAAGGAAATAAATCATAAAGATTAGATCAGAAAGAAATGAAGGAAATGATAGCAAAGATCAATAAAACTAAAAGCTGGTTCTTTGAGAAGATAAACAAAATTGATAAACCATTAACCAGGGTCATCAAGAAAAGAAGGGAGAACACTCAAATCAAGAGGATTAGAAATGAAAAAGAAGTAACAACTGACACTGCAGAAATACAAAGGATGATGAGAGATTACTAGAGGCAATATATGCCAATAAAATGGACAACTTCGAAGAAATGGACAAATTCTTAGAAAAGCACAACCTTCCAAGACTGAAGCAGGAAGAAACAGAAAATATCAACAGACCAATCACAAGCACTGAAATTGAAACTGATTAAAAATCTCCCAACAAAAAAAAGCGCAGGACAAGACAGCTTCACAGGTGAATTTTATCAAACATTTAGAGAAGAGCTAACATCTATCCTTCTCAAAGTCTTCCAAAAGATAGCAGAGGGAGGAACACTCCCAAACTCACTCTACGAGGCCAATATATGAGAAACCCACAGCCAACATCATTCTCAATGGTGAAAAAATGAAACCATTTCCACTAACATCAGGAACAAGACAAGGTTATCCATTCTCACCGCTATTATTCAACATAGTTTTGGAAGTTTTAGCCATGGCAATCAGAGAAAAAAAAGAAATAAAATGAATCCAAATCAGAAAAGAGGAAGTAAAACTGTCACTATTTGCAGATGACATGATACTATACATAAAGAATCCTAAAGATGTTACCAGAAATCTACTAGAGCTAATCAATGGATTTGGTAACATAGCAGGATACAAAAGTAATGCACAGAAATCTCTTGCATTCCTATACACAAATGATAAAAAATCTGAAAGAGAAATTAAGGAAACACTCCCATTTACCATTGCCTAAAAAAAGAATAAAATAACTAGGGATAAACCGACCTAAGAAGACAAAAGACTTGTATGCCAAAAAGTATAAGACACTGATGAAAGAAATTAAAGATGATACCAACAGATGGAGAGATATACCATGTTCTTGGATTGGAAGAATCAACATTGTGAAAATGACTGTACTACCCAGCGCAATCTACAGATTGAAGGCAATCCCTCAAATTACCAATGGCACTTTTCACAGAACTAGAACAAAAAATTTCACAATTTGTATGGAAACACAAAAGACCCTGAATAGCCAAACAATCTTGACAAAGAAAAACGGTGTCAAAATTCATCATCAACCACTGGTGCAGTGTATCTTGTCATGATGAAAAGCATAAATCATAAATCTGTTCATGAACTATTAGCATTTATTTAAAAAGTGATTAATCAATTTTCATATTGACCAGGTATTCACAATTGACAAAAGTTAAGTCAGATTTCTCTCATGTCCACAGGTCCCTGAATTTTAGGTCACCCCCAAGCCTGAGCAAGTGCTCAAGTAAGGAGAGCACTCTCTTATAAGTTTATCCCCAGAACCCACTGACCACAGCGAGACACATTTCCTGTCAAATCATGCTGATTATGCATTCGGCTTACTCTCTCTTCTTTGCTCAATTTCCCTTATTTCTGATCTATGAAAAAAGCATTTTTCAGTTTGATTTTTAGACACTTGCAGTTCCTGAGATAGGACCGTTCATCCTATTCACTAGTCTTTCTGTATGAAGTCTCAGCTTATCTGGATTTCTTTTTATTTGACAAAGTAGCTGAACCGATGACAAACATATATACATCCAATGGTGTATTACTATATCACTCTCTCAGATAGGACTTTTCAAAAAATGAGAGTTTTAAACTGATTATACTCATTTTTTATTTCATGGTTGATCATAATAAGCATACTAAGAAGTTCTGCCCCTTTTTTGTGTTCCAGTTCCATTGAAAGCAGAACTTCACAAAAAATCTAATGACTCTACTTTTATGTCATCATAATTAGAAACTCACAAAGAGTATCAGTTAATTTCATTATTTTTAAAAAATTCAAAACATGGATATAACTGGAGGATTTGAAAGTTTATTTTTTCCTTTCAGTCAAAGATATGTCTATTTTAATGGCTAGTTCAAATTCAGTTAAACGTTTAATATGAAGAGAAAATAATTTGCAGTACTAATATACATATGATTTAGTAGAAATTAATGTTGTGGTAAATAAAGATCATAATTAAGAAGCATGAATGAATCAAAACAAGAAGAAATATTCCACTACATGAAATAGAAACTGTAGTTGTCAAATTTCACATACACACACACTTAAAAAAGTAAGGTCAGCTGACTTTTCCTGTAGAGAGCTTTGAAGACCATTTGGTCTCAGTGACAACACTCAGCTCTGCTGTTGTAGAGAGAATACAGCCATAGATAATACATAAATAAATGAGTATGTTTATATATCAATAAAAATGGATTAATGTATGCTGAAATTTGAACCTTACATAAAGGCATGCCTCAGAGATATTGTGGTTCAGTTCCAGAACACTGCGATAAATTAAAAATCGCAATAAAGCAAGTTACACAATTTTTTTTCCCAGTGCCTAGAAAACCTTGCTTACACCATACTGTAACCTATTAAATGTACAATAGCGTTATGTCTAAAAAAATGCACAAACCTTAATTAAAATATACTTTATTCCTTAAAAATGCTAACCATCATCTGAGCCTTCAATACATCATCAGCTTTTTACTGGTAGAGGGTCATGTTGATGGCTGCTGTCTGATCAGGATGGTGGTGGCTGAAGGCTGGGTGGACGTGGCCATTTCTTAACATAAGACGACAATGCGGTTTGTCATAGCAGCTAGCTCTTCCTTTCACAAACAATTTCTCTGTAGCGTGCTGTGCTGTTTGATAGCATTTTACCCACGGTAGAATTTCTTTCAAATTGGAGTCAGTCTTCTCAAACCCTGCTGCTGCTTTATCAACTAAGTTTATGTAATATTATGAGTCCTTTGTTGTAATTTCAACAATCTTTACAGCATCTTCACCAGGAATAGATTCCATCTCAAGAAACCACTCTTGGGCTTCCCTGGTGGTGCAGTGGTTGAGAGTCCGCCTGCCGATGAAGGGGACACAGGTTTGTGCCCCGGTCTGGGAAGATCCTAGCTGCCGCGGAGCAGCTAGGCCCATGAGCCATGGCCGCTGAGCCTGCACATCCGGAGCCTGTGCTCCACAATGGGAGAGGCCACAACAGTGAGAGGCCCGCGTACCGCAAAAAACAAACAAACAAACAAACAAACAAAACAAAAACCACTCTCTTTGCTCCTTCATAAGGAGCAACTTCTCCTTCCTTAAAGTTTTTTTTCGTTAGATTGCAGCCACGTCTTTAGGCTCCACTTCTGATTCTAGTTCTCTTGCTATTTCCATCACATCTACAGTTACTTCCTCCACTGAAGTCTTGGACCCCTCAAAATCATCCATGAATCACAAATATTCTTAATGGCATCTAAAACGATAAATCCTTTCCAGAATGTTTACAACTGACTTTACCCAGATCCATCAGCGAAATCACTATCCATGGCAGCCATAGCCTTATCTAATATATTTCTTAAATAATAGGACTTGAAAGTCAGAACTACTCTTTGATCCATGGACTGCAGAATGGATGTTGTGTTAGCAGGCATGAAAACAACGTTACTTTCTTTGTACATCTCCATCAGAGCTTTTTAGTGACCAGGTACACTGACAGTGAGCAGTCATCTTTTGAAAGGAATCTTTTCTTCTGAACAGTAGGTCTCAACAGTGGGCTTAAAATATTTAGTAAGCTGTGTTGTAAACAGATGTGCTATCATCCAGGCTTTGTTGTTCCACTTATAGAGCACAGGCAGAGTAGATTCAGCATCATTCTTAAGGGCCCTAGGATAGTAAGGGAGCACTGGCTTCAACTTAAAGTCACCAGCTGCATTAGCCCCTAACGAGAGTCAGCCTGTCCTTTGAAGCTTTGAAGCCCGGCATTGTCTTCTTCTTTCTAGCTATGAAAGTCCTAGATGGCATCTTCTTCCAATATAAGGCTGCTTTATCTACTTTGAAAATCTGTTGTTTAGTGTAGCCACCTTCATTAATTATCTTAGCTAGATCTTCTGGATAACTTGCTGTAGCTTCTACATCAGCACTTGCTGCTTCACCTTGCACTTTTATGTTCTGGAGATGGCTTCTTCCCTTAAACCTCATGAACCAACCTCTGCTAGCTTCAAACATTTCTTCTGCAGCTTCCTCACCTCTCTCAGCCTTCACAGAATTGAAGGGAGTTAATTGCTCTGGACTAGGCTTTGGCTTAAGGGAATGTTGTGTTTGGTTTAATCTTCTATCCAGACCACTGAAACGTTCTCCACATCAGCCATAAGGCTATTTTGCTTTCTTATCATTCCTGTGTTCATTGAATTAGTACTTTAAATTTTCTTCAAGAACTTTTCATTTGCATTCACAACTTGGCTAACTGTGGGGCAAGAAGCATAGCTTGTGGCCTCTCTCAGTTTTGGACATGCCTTCCTTACTAAGTTTAATCATTTCTAGCTTTTGATTTAAAGTGAGAAATGTGCAACAATTCCTTTCACTTGCACACTCAGAGACACTTGTGGGGTTATTAATTGGCCTAATTTCAATACTGTTGTGTCTCAGGGAATGAGAGGCCCTGGAGAGGGAGAGAGATGGGGGTACAGCCAATCGGTGGAGCAGTCAGAACACACACAACATTTATTAGCTTCACTATTTAAATGGGCGTGGTTCATGACACCCCAAATTAATTACAATAGTAACATCAAAGATCACTGATCACAGATCACCATAGTGAATATAATAACAATAAAAACTTTTGAAATACTGCAAGAATTACCAAAACATGACAGAGAGACAGGATGTGAGCAAATGCTGTTGAAAAGAAATAGCACTGATAAGACTTGCTTGAAACATCATTGCCACCACCTTCAATTTATAAAAAACACAGTATCTGGGAAGTGCAATAAAGTGAAATGCAATAAAATATGGGATGGCTGTACAAAATTTCTATGGTTAAGCTGATATTAAAAGTATTTTAAGAAACAAATCACACAGCAATATGTACTCTCTCTTTTTTCTATTTGTCTTCAAACAGATTTGAAAAATGTCCGAGCCTCTAAAGGATTACTGTATAAATCAAAGTGTCCTGCTATTAGGGTGGATGAAAAATATACGGGATGCACAGTTAAATTTCAATTTCACATAAAAAATCAAATAAAATTTAGTTTATTACAAATGAATCAAATATTGCATGGGTCATAATTAGAGTAAACTTTGAAATTAACTGTCTTTTTTCCCTCCTAAATCCAGCAACGTTACATAAAAGAGTATTCAACTTTTGATGTAATTGTGTTCTCTATATTTTTGGTGAATCTTGTTCACAATCAATTGCAAATTTCTCAAAGTATTGAATGGATAGATGGCAAAATTTTTTTCAGATTTAGAAGGTTTTAGTAAATTACCATTATTGTAAACAAAACTGGCAAATAGGAGATTATTAAAATGTATTCCTATAATAGCAAATTGGAAACAGAAAACAAGTAAAATATGAGAGTTCAGATACAGAAAACATTTAATTTTAACACCTAAAATTGAGCTTGGGAAGAGTGTTTTAATGAAGTTTCTATTTTTAGTTGAAAATTTATATTCTGTATTGAAATGGAATGAAATTGAGAGAACCTATGATTTTGTAACATCTAATTTTGGTATAAAACTAAAATAATTATAAATAGATATAACTTATATGATGAGTTTTGACTTACAACAAATATGTATCATCAAGAGAAATGCTCACAGACATAGAAAATAAACTTATGGTTACCAAAGGGGAAAGGAGGAGAGGGATAAATTAGGAGTATGGGATTGACATAAACACACTGCTATATATAAAACAGATAACCAACAAGGACCTACTGTATAGCACAAGGACCTATACTCAGTATCTTGTAATAACCTATAATAGAAAAGATTCTGAAAAAATAATACATATATATACATATATTTGCATAGCTGAATCACTTTGCTGTAAACCTGAACCTAACACAACATTGTAAATCAATTACACTTCAATAAAAAAGCTTAAAGATTTTAAAAACAGAGAAATACTCAACACAGAGGCAAAACTCAGTAACTGTTTAATTATTTAGGCTAAAATATTTATACACTTCAATATAAAAATTGGAATTGAGAATGCCTCCATATAGTAGAATTTGTTCTGAATCTATCAGTACCTGAAAATCTGACAGAAAAAGAGAGAAAGTATTTTCTCAAAATGATAATGTTCTACAAAAAAAAGTTAATTGAAACTACCAATAATTTTAAATGTATTACCCATGCAAAGAAACTTTGAAAAACATTGTGGATAAGGCTATGGAAACACTAAAATTAGAAGACTATACATATATAGAAAGGAAAGTAAATTTTTTTTCTGATAATGTCAATACACAATTCTGAGATGATTTTAGAAACAGATATGACTAAGAAACTGAAAATAAATGCATGATTATATATGAAGAATTTTCATTCTATTTATATGATTTTTAATATTCAGAAAAGTAATATTACTAAGTTACTAATATTTGTTTTATTTTACAACCAATTTTTATGTTGGAAATAGTTTTTGAAAATGATTATTTTTCCTAATAGAATCAATTCATTGGTATGTAAATAAAACTTTGAAAATTAAAATAATTGTAATTATTTTAGTGTTTCTTATATTTTTGAAAAAGCCTTACTTTGAACAGTAAATCATATGGCCACTCCAACCTTTTCATACATTCAAACCCCATTTTATCTTCATGTCTTCTGTGATGACCGCTTTGAATGGAATGGACCAACTCCTTCTAGGTGCTACTCTGTCTAGAATGTGTACCATGTATTTTATTTATCTAAATGCCAGTCTTTTCCACTAGATTCTTGAGAACTGAGGACATATCTTATTCATATCTTTATTTCTAGCTTCTAAAATAACATATGCAGTATTTTTTAGTATATGTTTATTGAACTGTACTTGAGCCAGAGTTCTAAAAATGCAATTATTAGGCCTTATATTTTCATTGTAAATTTAATTTCTGTTTAAGTTGCAACTTGGGGGTTACACATCTTTGGTTTCAGTGCCATATCAAGTATACACTATTAAAGATATCTTACATATTTTTTTTTCATTTTTCTACATAGAAAATTAAAACCTGGCATTGTCAGAAATGGTTAAATACCTTGAAATAGGTGGCACAGCTCTCTTCAGCCTCAGGCAATAGCAAATACCAAGTGATTTTTCTTTTCCTTTTTTTTTAAGCTTATCATTTCAAGGAATGGAGAAGCCCCTACTGTCAGCCTGTCAGCATAATATATTACATTTATTTATTTACTGAAATTTTGCCTACTTGAAAAATATATTTGTCTACTTATTATTATAAAGATCCTATTTTAGGACTTTTCTAGTGGCACAGTAGTTAAGAATCCGCCTGCCAATGCAGGGGAAATGGGTTCGAGCTCTGGTCCAGGAAGATCCCACATGTCGTGGAACAGCTAAGCTCCTGTATTACAGCTACTGAGCCTGTGCTCTAGAGCCCGTCAGTCACAACTACTGAGCCCGCGTGCCAAAACTACTGAAGCCCAAGCACCTAGAGCCCATGCTCCGCAACAAGAGAAGCCACCACAATGAGAAGCCACACCACAACGAAGAGTAGCCCCCGCTCACTGCAACTAGAGAAAGCCCACATGCAGCAACAAAGACCCAACACAGCCAAAAGATAAATAAATTAATTAATTTTTAAAAAATTTTAAAACTAAGCATGTGTTTGTATTGGCAATATGTGTGGTGAGGTGGATGCAAGTAAAAAGAAGTATTGATAATACCTTGTTTATTTTCTTTCTACTAGTGCCTTTCTTATGTGGTTTCACATTTTCTTCTGTCGTTCATAGGTAAACACAGACTTTGAGAAGTTATGGTTGATATTGTGTGAAATTAATCTTTAGTTCTCTAACCTTAGTTTTTATGTCTGACTTATACCTGATGGAGAAGTTCAGCTGTTAACCATCATTTGGTGACATGGAGTCATGATGTTATGTAGGCATATATACTGTTACAGGAGAAAGAAAATCTTAAAATAAATCAACAAATTAAACATCTAGTAAATCTAAATATGAAAACTTTAATTAGATCATAGGTTTAGGAGAACAAAAAATTTTACGCATTAATACACACATTGTAAATCTATTATTTCCCTGTTTACATAGCTTTCTAAAAATTAATAATTCTAATTTATGCCAATTTTAATGGAAGGATGTAAAAGAGAGTAATACCAATGGGGAGATCTATTTACACTCATTTAAAAAGCATTTATTTAGCAGCATTTGCAGAAATACATAAGAGCTTAATTATACAAAGGTAATAACTATACATAATAATAGCATTCATTGAACTTATGTGCAAGAAATTGTATTACATTACAATATACTGCATTTGGTATTATTTAAATTCAAACAAAAATGTAAATAGATAATACTTTTATCCTCATTTTGTAGATGAGAAACTGAGGCATAAAATGTAGTTCATGTATTTTAATTTTGGATGCTGGGGCTTGATTTTAGTTTTTCTATCAAAATGTATGCAATACTTCATTGCTTCAAGATAAGAAGCTAAAATCTTAATTGGATATATTGAGATTAATTGGCTGTATACTGCAGGAATCCAAATTCTCTTGATTTATCCTACATGTTATAGGCTAAATTGTTTTTTTTTCTTTAAAGTAGTGGTTTTTTTTTCCCTGCTCACTTTTAATTATGTACCTGATTTCATGTCCTATTACAACTTCAGTTTTTTCCTACCTATATATAGCAAAACTTTTGCATCTCATCAGACTTCTGCTACCTTATCAGCTAAAGTGGACTTTAAAGTACACAAAATTTAGTCAAAATTTTAAACAAAAGTTTCTTCTCCTCCCTGTCTAAAACAGTCAGTCATTCCTTCAAATCTTATAACAAAAACAGTTCATACTGAATCTCTAGGGCTGGATACTTTTGGAAAGATATCAGATGCTTCATTATAGTGTCAGGTCTAGAGGGAAAAGCCTTTGTCTGTCATAATTAGTTCTCTTCTGCCCTATGTATATATGACCCTAAGGATATAATAAATAATATTAACAATTTCATCTCTGGATTCTAAGGGGATTTTCTCCTCAAAATTATACTTGGAAATAAACATATGCCATTTCGGAGAGAAATATATTTACTCTATTACATGTAATTAAAAAAATACATCAATTTAACTGTTATTAGTACAATGGGCAATCATGACAATTAAAATGTGTTTCAATTTTATTTCAAAGCTAATTCACAAAATATTTTTAGATGAAAAAGAAAAAGTCTTTGAAACACTGTATGTTTGGGGGCAATAAGCATAGCAAAACTTAATACACATGTAAATTATGGGTTTTATAAATAAATA
The DNA here is from genome assembly GCF_002837175.3 of Physeter macrocephalus. Taxonomy (NCBI): domain Eukaryota; kingdom Metazoa; phylum Chordata; class Mammalia; order Artiodactyla; family Physeteridae; genus Physeter; species Physeter macrocephalus. Next base: position 71,629,206 of record NC_041222.1, read on the forward strand.
ACTATTTTACTTTTTATGGAACTGTAGTTCTGTCTAGGTAAATACTTGGGTAAATATACTTTGCTCCCATTAGAGATTAACTCAATGTATAAATGTGTGCATTGACTGTTATACCACAAATTCCAATACTATTTTATATATTGTTGAATCTATTATCAGACTGCAAAGAATATCTCAAACATCATAGGAGTAAAATGTCTACAGTTTTGAATTATTTTTAAGTTAGCAGAATAGTCTGCCTTAATTTCTACTGCATCTTTGTCTCTTCTTCAAGAAAGATCAACAAAAAGAAAAAAATATGTAGATTTCCTGTTTTTGAAATGAGCTAAGGAGCATATTCTGAAAAGTCAGATCATTTGTGCCCTTTTATGCAGAATAATGAAAAAGGATAATAGCAAACACATTTCTGTCATTAACATTAGTACTTTATGATTTGTTATTTATAATTTGTGCCTTATAATAAGAGTTGTCACACTTTTTTTTTTTTAAGAAGCTTGGTACATTACAAAAAGCCTGTCTCCATAATATTTTGTCTTCAAATAATTTTAGAACTATTTTTAATTTTCAAGGTAAATTACAATGGTTAATCTACAAGTTAAATTGAAGATTCAATAAGCAATCCTTTAAATGATATTTTTGTTTGTTCTTGTTTTTAAATCACAGTAAATTAGTAAAGAGAAGAGATTTCTCACAGAAAGATAGGGTAGGAGGAGGTGATAAACTACTTTGATACATAATTTTTTTCTTTGTTAAAGAAAATGCTGGACTAATGTTTTTAACGGTAGAGTGATTTTGCAACCTTCTCCTAATTCTGCAGAGATCAATTAGGAGATTCACATTTAATTCAAAATAAGTTTTATTGTAGCTCTATTTTTTTTTAAGAAACCTCCATACTGTTCTCCATAGTGGCTGCACCAATTTACATTCCCACCAACAGTGCAAGAGATTTCCCTTTTCTCCACACCCTCTACAGCATTTATTGTTTGCAGACTTTATGATGATGGCCTTTCTGACTGGTGTGAAGTGATACCTCATTGTAAAATAGTTTTGATTTGCATTTTTCTAATAATTAGTGATGTTGAGCATCTTTTCATGTGATTTTTGGCCCTCTGTATGCCTTATTTGGAGGAATGTCTATTTAGATCTTCTGCCCATTTTTTGACTAGGTTGTTTATTTTATTTTTTTGATATTGAGCTGCATGACCTGTTTGTATATTTTGGAGATTTATCCCTTGTTTGTCACATCATTTGCAAATATATTCTCTCATTCTGTGGGTTGTCTTTTCATTTTGTTTATGGTTTCCTTTTCAGTACAAAAGCTTTTAAGTTTAATTAGGTCCCATTTGTTTATTTTTGTTTTTATTTTCATTATTCTAGGAGGTGGATCAAAAAAGATCTTGTTGTGATTTATGTCAAAGAGTGTTCTGCCTATGTTTTCCTATAAGAGTTTTATAGTATCTGGTCTTACGTTCAGGTCTTTAATCCATTCCCACCAACAGTGCAAGAGATTTCCCTTTTCTCCACACCCTCTACAGCATTTATTGTTTGCAGACTTTATGATGATGGCCTTTCTGACTGGTGTGAAGTGATACCTCATTGTAAAATAGTTTTGATTTGCATTTTTCTAATAATTAGTGATGTTGAGCATCTTTTCATGTGATTTTTGGCCCTCTGTATGCCTTATTTGGAGGAATGTCTATTTAGATCTTCTGCCCATTTTTTGACTAGGTTGTTTATTTTATTTTTTTGATATTGAGCTGCATGACCTGTTTGTATATTTTGGAGATTTATCCCTTGTTTGTCACATCATTTGCAAATATATTCTCTCATTCTGTGGGTTGTCTTTTCATTTTGTTTATGGTTTCCTTTTCAGTACAAAAGCTTTTAAGTTTAATTAGGTCCCATTTGTTTATTTTTGTTTTTATTTTCATTATTCTAGGAGGTGGATCAAAAAAGATCTTGTTGTGATTTATGTCAAAGAGTGTTCTGCCTATGTTTTCCTATAAGAGTTTTATAGTATCTGGTCTTACGTTCAGGTCTTTAATCCATTTTCAGTTTATTTTTGTGTATGGTGTTAGAGACTGCTCATTCTTTTACATGTGGCTGTAAAAGTTTTCTTAGTATCACTTATTGAAGAGACTGTCTTTTCTTCATTGTATATTTTTGCCTCCTTTGTTGTATATTAATTGATCATAGGTGCATGGGTTTATTTCTGGGCTTTCTAACCTGTTCCACTGATCCATGAGTGTCTTTGTGCCAGTAGCATACTGTTTTGACTGCTGTAGCTTTATAGTATAGTATGTAGTCAGGGAGCCTGATTCCTTCAGCTCTGTTTTTCTTTCCCAACATTGCTTTGGCTATTCAGTGTCTTTTGTGTTTCCAAACAAATTTAATTTTTTGTTGTTGTTGTTCTAGTTCTGTGAAAAATGCCATTGGTAATTTGATAGGGATTCAAATGAATCTGTAGATTCCCTTGGGTATGTGTAGTCATTTTGACAATATTGATTCTTCCAATCCAAGAACATGATAAATCTTTCCATCTGTTTGCATCATGTTCCGTTTCTTTCATCAGCATCTTACATTTTTGTAGTACTGGTCTTTTGTCTCCTTAGGTAAGTTTATTCCTAGGTATTTTATTCTTTTTGATGTGATGGTAAATGGCACTGTTTCTTTAATTTCCCTTTCTGATCTTTTGTTAGTGTATAAGAATGCAAGAGGGCTTCCCTGGTGGCACAGTGGTTGAGAATCCACCTGCTGATGCAGGGGACACGTGTTTGTGCCCCGGTCCAGGACGATCCCACATGCTGCAGAGCGGCTGGGCCCGTGAGACATGGTCACTGAGCCTGTGCGTCTGGAGCCTGTGCTCTGCAACAGGAGAGGCCACAACAGTGAGACGCCCACGTACCACAAAAAAAAAAAAAAAAAAAAAAAGAATGCAAGAGATTTCTGTGGATTAATCTTGTAGCCTGAAAGTTTACTGAATTCATTGATGAGATCTAGCAGTTTGCTGATAGCATCTTTAGGATTTTGTATGTATAGTATCATATCATCTGCAAACACTGACAGTTTTACTTCTTCTTTTTCAATCTGGATATCTTGTATTTCTTTTTCTTCTCTAATTGCCATGGCTAGGACTTCTAAAACTATGTTTAATAAAAGTGGTGAGAATGGACATCCTCGTCTTGTTCCTGATCCTGAGGTAATGCTTTCAGCTTTTCACTGTTGAATATGATATTAGCTGTGGATTATCATATGATCCAGCAAGCCCACTCCTGGGCATACATCTGGAGAAACCATAATTTGAAAAGATACACGCACCCCAATGTTCACTGCAGCACTATTTACAATAGCCAACACATGGAAGCAACCTAAATGTCCATTGGCAGATGAATGGATAAAGAAGATGTGGTACATATATACAATGGAATATTACTCAGTCATACAAAAGAATGGACTAATGTCCTTTGCAGCAACATGGATGGACCTAGAGATTATCATACTAAGTGAAGTAAGTCAGACAAAGACAAATATGATATGATATCACTTACATGTGGAATCTTAAAAAATGTTACAAATAAACTTATTTACACAACAGAAACAAACTCATAGACTTAGAAAAAAAACTTATGGTTACCAAAGGAGAAAGGTTGAGGGAGGGATAAATTAGGAGGTTGGGATAAATATATAAATACTACTATATATAAAATATATAATCAATAAGGACCTACTATATAGCACAGGGAACTCTACTTAATACTCTGTAATAACCTATATGGAAAAAGAATCTGAAAAAGAATAGATAGATATATATATATGTAAAACTGAATTATTTTTCTATACACCTGAAACTAACACAATATTGTAAATCAACTATACTCCAATGTAAAATAAAAATTAAAATAAATACATAAAATAAAACAAAAAATTATTCTCCAGTACAAAATTGTTATATCTTATTCTTTTCTCTCTTTTACAAACCAAAAATAAAATAAAATAAAACAGAAAAAAAAGTTTTATTCCTGTCTATGTGTTTCATAGGGGTGTAAAGATTAATATAACTTTGAAAGAGATATACAGTATGGATACAGGATATGCAAAAATGATAGCACTGTATGCTCATAGAAAATTCAATAGTTTTCCTAAAATTGATCTAATCTTCTGGAAGAAAATATATATTTTTTTAATCAAATAAATCATGTTACATTAATCACCCCCATCACCACCAGCAACAAAAAAAACCCAGCAGATTTTATGCCTAGATACAATTTACATATATATTATCAAATCCAATTGGCAGTCTTCATGTGCTCAGAGATCTGATATGCAAAACTAATGAATTAAGTAAGATAGCCTCTTTTATTCCTTAACAGAACTTTGCTTGTGTTATTCAATATTACAGATTAGGCTTCCAACAATAGCAGTTATATTATTATTACCTTTCAGCTAGTTCCTTATAGGAAAAAATATGTTCCATTAGTAAGTCAAAACAAATAATGAATAACTAAAGAATTGTTACTATTAATGATTTGAGATGAAGTTCAAGACTCAGAAGGTCTTATGTGGAAATTTATAGAGTGCCAGATGTTATGATAAGAATTTTGTGTGCATTCCCTCAGTTATTCCATCTTATTTAACTACGAGGAACATATTATTGTTATGACTATTATAAGGGTGGACATACTTAGATTTAGGGTGCTTTGTCTGCATGGTGTGTAAAAAGAATAGACAAGATTCAAGCTCTTTAATACAAGAGCATCCACTCTTTTTTTTTTTTTTTGCCATACACAGGTCTCTCACTGCTGTGGCCTCTCCTGTTGTGGAGCACAGGCTCCAGACACGCAGGCCCAGCGGCCATGGCTCACAGGCCTAGCCGCTCCACGGCATGTGGGATCCTCCCGGACCGGGGCACGAACCTGTGTCCCCTGCATCAGCAGGCAGACTCTCAACCACTGCACCACCAGGGAAGCCCCTGAGCATCCACTCTTCACACCCATTAATTAACAGAGTGTAAAACCTAATATATTTTTGTGAGGGAAATTTGGAAAATATATTTCTCCAAATAAGAATATATTACATGTTATGTTTTTTTCAACACATTCATATAGTGAGGTGAAACTCTTAAATCCTCAGCTGACAAAACTAATCTATTTCTAGTAGAGAAGCAGACTCAAAGGTGGATTCAAAATCAGTGACTGTTGTACCACTATGCCTGGAGATTGAATAGTATTGATGACTATACTCCCTCAAAACAAACAAACAGATGAAAACAAAAAAATCAAAACTGGGTTTACTTTTTACATTTATCTGTTATTCATTTCTCCCTGCATTCCATTTTAGTTAATAAATTTTAAATTGACAACTAAGAGTTATATTGTACAATTCAATGAGCTCACTAATATTTACCTCTCAATAGTCTTTTGTCTTAGTGTTTCATGTTTCTGATTTAGATGAAAAGGTACTATATAAGAAAGTAGCAACATGAAGGCAGGGACTTTGTCTTGTTCACAATGTATCTCTAGAGCCTCTTCAGCTAATTTTCACCTTGTACTACTCAATAGTATTTGTTTAATGAAAGAAATATAATAACAGTCTACTTCTAATATAGTTAATCAGAATTTAACATACAGGTCAGGTATACATTATTTTAGTATTTCAGACATATTTGGATTTTTAAAAAGGAAACATTTTATTTTTAATAATTAAAAGAAATTCAAAGGATTATCTTTAAATGATTAGATTTCCTAATTATTCTATTTAATTTTATTTACTTGATTTGGTATAATTTTAAAATAAAAAGAAAACATCTATTTTGAAATTGAATTTCACTTATACATGCACTGAAAGTTTATATATATACATTTTAGCAGTAAAATATTTTAATTTTATTAATAAACTTGATTATATATACTTTTGAAAAACATTATCTTTTTAGAATAGAAATAGATTTTTAAAAAATTGCAAAGGTTGTACAGAGAGTTCTCATATATATCCCACTCAAGTTCCCTATTATAAGCATCTTATATTAGTATGATACATTAGCTACAATTAATGATATAGTATTGATTCATTATTATTAACTGCAGTCCACACTTGATTTATTTTAGTGTTTGTCGAATGTCTCTTTTTCTGTTTCAGGAATTTTTAGGTGTTGCCCTTTAAATGCATTGTTAATACACTTTTATTTTGGAGTGATTTTAGATTTATAGAAAACTTGCAATGATAATGCAGAGAGATCCTTTGTATTCCTCAACTAATTTCCCTAGTATTAGCATTTTACGTTATTATGGTAACTTTGTCAAAACCAAGAAATTGTACATTACTATTAACTAAACTCAAGACTATTCAGATTTCACAAGGTTTTACACTAATGTCCTTTCCCACTTACAGGATTCCATACAAGACATTGTATTGTAATTAGCTGTCATGTCTCCTTAGTCTTCGCTAGTTTGTGGAAATTTTTCTTTTTTTTTTTTTTTCATGACCTTGACAGTTTTGATTCGTGCTGGTTAGGTATTTTATACAATGTCCCTAGACTTGAATTTTCTCACGCTGCTGAAAAAACTGGATAGTCACATGTAAAAGAATAAAACTAGACCCCCTATCTTACACCACTCACAAAATATTGGGTTGGCCCAAAAGTGCCTTCTGTTAAATAAAAATAAAAGACACATTTTTCATTTTCACAAAGAACTTTATTGAACAATGTATTCACCCTTTTGTTTCACTACCTTCTTCCATTTTTCAGGTAACTTCATAATTCCATCTTCCTAAAACGTTTTATCTTTTTGAGCAAAGAACTGTTCCAGGTGCCTTTTACAGTCTTCCAGGGAATTGAAAATTTTTTCCATTAAGAAAATGTTGTAAAGACTGAAATCAATGGAAATCTGACAGTGCAATGTCTGGTGAGTAAGGCGGTTGAATCAGAACTTCCCAGCAAGGCTGTAACAGTTTTTGCCTGGTCATCAAAGAAACATGCAATCTTGCATTATCCTGATGGAAGATTATGAGTTTTTTGTTGACTAATTCTGGACACTTTTTGTCGAGTGCCGCTTTCCGTTGGTCTAACTGGGAGCAGTACTTGTGGGAATTAATCGTTTGGTTTTCCGGAAGGAGCTCATAATAGAGGACCTCCTTCCAATCCCACCATATACAAAACATCACCTTCTTTGGATGAAGACCGGCCTTTGGTGTGATTGGTGGTAGTTCATTTCGCTTGCCCTACGATCTCTTCCGCTTCACATTACTGTACAGTATCCCCTTTTCATTGCCCATCAAAATTTGTTTGAAAAATGGAACATTTTCATTACATTTAAGTAGAGAATTGCATGTGGAAATACAGTCAAGAAGGTTTTTGTCACTTAACTTATGTGGAACCCAAACATCAAAGTGATTCACATAACCAAGCTGGTGCAAATGATTTTCAGTGCTTGATTTGATATTTTGAGTATGTTGGCTATCTCCCATGCAGTATAACATTGATTGTTCTCAATTAATGTCTCAATTGGATAGCTATCAACTTCAATTGGTCTATCCGACCGTGGAGCATCGTCCAGCGAGAAATCTCCATCACGAAACTTCGCAAACCACTTTTGACACGTTCGATCAGTCACAGCACCTTCTCCATACACTGTACAAATCCTTTTTTTGCATTTCGGTTGTGTTTTTACCTTTCTTGAAGTAATAAAGCATAAAATGGTGAAAATGTTGTTTTTTTCTTCTACGTTCAATATGAAAATGGCTACACAAAATTTACCAATTTTGATGTCTTTTTTTAAATGCACGCTGATATGACAGCTGTTGCATACAATCCAACAGAATTGTTTTGAATGAAATTAAAGACAACTTAGGGCTACTAGAGCTGTCATATGGAAAAAACCGAATGGACGTTTTGGCCAACCCAACATATGACACATCTATGTGCATATAAACATATATAGACATTTACATGTTATCCTATAGCACTATATAGATTCTGTTTTCATCCCTAAAAACCAACTATTGGAAAAATTAGAAGTCTGCCATGTTAACAAGTGGAGATTAACCTTTCATTGGAGGAAAAATATGTTTACAAACAAAACAAACATATTTAAGAATTCTGATATCTATGGTTGATTTGAAACATATATTTGTTTCTCATTTCTTCTCAAATTGTACTGGCAAAGAAAATAAAGATAATTTTGTTTACAATATTTACAGCAATGGTAAAAAGCTAGAAATAGGAATCTTTCAGAAAATGAGAAAAAAACAGTTTGTGAAGTGAATTATACAAGTGGAAAGCCATACAAAGATGAACATCAACAGAATAGAGGAACTGTAATACTATAGATGAAAAAATAGGATCTACTAAATATATGCCTTTAGAGTTTATCCAGAAGATTCAAGTTGCTGAGACTTGAAGAGCGTGAGGTATGGTCAGTCTGCCATTAAAGACATTACGTAGTTACAGGAGAGACCAGTTAGATCAGTAGCACGCTCTCAGAGTCATTTCCTTCTTGAAGAGTTAAGTGTGTCTTATTTTTTTTTGGCTGCATTGGGTCTTCGTTGCTGCTTATGGGCTCTCTCTAGTTGTGGCGAGCGGGGGCTACTCTTCGTTGTGGTGTACGGGTTTCTCATTGTGGTGGCCTCTCTTCTTGTGGAGCACGGGCTCTAGGCGCACGGGCTTCAGTAGCTGTGGCACGCAGGCTCAGTAGTTGTGGATCGTGGGCTCTAGAGAGCAGGTTCAGTAGTTGTGGTGCATGGGCTTAGTTGCTCCGTGGCATGTGGGATCTTCCCCATCAGGCATCGAACCCGTGTCGTCTGCACTGGCAGGCGGATTCTTAACCACTGTGCCACCAGGGGAGTCACTAAGTGTGTCTTTCTTTGAGAAAGGTGCCCAATAATGTAAAATTCCATGAGAGCTGATGCCATATTTGACTTATCATCACAATAAAAGTTTATAATAAAATGTCTATCTGGTGTATTCCATTGTGTCAACATAGCTAAGCTGCAACTAACTGCACAGAATCCCCTTTCTTTTGTATTAACATAGTCTACAAGACTTATTTTGCTCAAGATTTGGAAGCATGAGTGAAGCTGCACTCATCTTTTTACACATGGAAGGTAAACACAGAGCAAAAGGCACTATTACAGGTCACTGTCACCTATCTGCACCTCTGCTTGTTTGCACAGGAAAGTAGCTGGGTCCACAGTTCCTGCAACTCCTACCACATCTTCAGCTTAAGTTTCTTTGACTTCTGGGCCAAGTGTTAGTAATCAGCCTCTCTTGTAAGACAGTCTGGTCACCAATGTTGCAGGCTTGAAAGATGGGACATTACATCAAAGTTTCCAATTTGTCCTTATACTTTCCAGAATAGCCTTGCAGTTTCCAGTTTGTGCTTGCTTCCCCTATTTGCATACGATTTCTGTTCCTGACAGCCTTCTCAGTAACAGACTTAGAAACACAGTCTAATATAGCCCTTATAACCAGAGGGCTATATTGGACTGTGTTTAGTAAAGTTAAATCCCTATAATACATCTCTGATTATTTATAAATTTTTAGTGTTTTGGTTGAACCATCACTGATATAGTCTAATACAATTTTAAACTTCCAAAACATATTAATTAATTAATTAATTAATCCTTTAGAGGATCTTTGTATCTCTTGTGTCTACAAGGAGAACTGTCGCAGAGTATGATCTCAGATTTTTTTTTTTTTTTTTTTTTTTTTTTTTGGTGGTACACGGGCCTCTCACCACTGCAGCCTCTCCTGCCACAGAGCACAGGCTCTGGACGTGCAGGCCCAGTGGCCATGGCCCACGGGTCCAGCCACTCCAAGGCATGCAGAATCCTCCTGGACTGGGGCACGAACCTGCATTCCCTTCATCGGCAGGCAGACCCCCAACAACTGCGCCACCAGGGAAGCCCTCAGATATTATTTTTTGAATAAATTTAAAATAATTAATGATTGACCTAATTAATCAATGAAAGCCCTAACATTTTTATATGCATGTTTTATTCCAATATTATACTGAAAATACATGCAAATTGTAGAAATTAATAATCTTGGTCCCACAATATGGTAAAAATGATTCTCAAGACATTATATATATATATATATATATATATATATATATATTTCAAATATTTTTTCCACTAAACAAATCAAATTTGCAATCAAGGGAGATTATCTTGCACCCATCTTGAAACTATAAATGTATTGAAATTATGAATACAATTGGTTCCCACCACATAGTTTTACTTGATTTAATCACACTTAAATGATTAAGCAGCCAAATAATATATTCTCCAGGTGTATGAATTATAGACACAGTTTCAACTAGTCATTGTTTGGTATCTAAATTGCTCCTTAATGAATTTGTGATGCAAACAAATGTTTAAACTATCAGGCAGACATAATTTCTAACAGAGAATTTAGCTGAAGGATCTTCAGGTGAATCAATTATTTTAAAAATAATTTTGAACACTAGACTTATATACAAACTTCATAATTCTCCCTTCCTCTCTGCAGAGAGCCCATGATATCTCAAGAAGTTATCTTGCTTAATATCATGAGAAAACATCATAATATTGTTTGCCCACTTACAACCCATTAATCCAAGTAAAAGTTTTTATGTATTAGAGTGAGAAGTATGGCAGGCTATTTATAAGGGCGCCCACCCATACTCCCAAGGACCTCCCATTGCTAGAGAGAAAATGAAATTCTGAACCTAAGTGCAGGGCTGGCTCCATAATTTGTGAGGCCAAGTACAAAATGCAAATGTGGGCATTCTTGTCCAAATATCAAGGATTTCAAGATGGTAATAACAGAGCATTAAACCAACAGCAGAGCCCTCCTACGTACAGGGCTTCCTGTGACTGCCCAGGTCACAAACTGTTGATCCAGCCCTGCACAAGTATTTTATTCCCTACAGCCTTTTCTCCCCACATTTTTTTGTTTTTTTTTTCCTTTTTTTTAACCAAAACTCTAATACTAGTATACAAAATAAGATGGGAAAAATGTGATTTGACATCATTTTAATTTTACTGATAATACAACCTGCAACTTTTTTTTAACTTAGAAAAATTCCCCAAGTTCTATCGTTGTACATTGTGTGTTACAGAAATCCTTTCTGCAGCTTGAGTTTAGGACAAGTTAAGAGCTTAAATGTGTGTCATCTACTATCATAAAAAGTCAGAATTGAATTATTGATCTTTCATTGTTAAAAAATAAATTGCAGACGTAATTAAGTTTCATGTTCAATCAAAAATCAATCAGAAAATATTAAGTGCCAATTCTACATTATATGGGGCATGAAAACCCCAGAATTTTCACTTTTCACAACTCTAAATAACTGGGAAGAAAAAAACAATGAAAGAGCACATTAAATGTTTTTTCCTGTACCTCCATTACATTTATACCACTAGTTATATTAAGTAGGTTGAGTAAGGAATGGCAACTAGACCTATTGACTTTGTACAGAATACTTCATGTAACATATGCAGGTGGCAAATAAATCTATTTAAACTAGCTTTACACCATATATATTTTAATTTTGCTTCTGTGTGAGATTTCCTCTGTATAGCTTTGCTTTCACCATTTGCCCTAGGGTTCTGTCCATCCATTTTTTGTTTTTTTTTTACTTAAAAAAATTTTTTTCTTGAAAATTATTTTTTATTTTAATAACATTATTTTATTTTATCTTACTATATTTTATTTTATTTTATCCTCTTTCTTTCTTTCTACTTTTCCTCCCTTTAATTCTGAGCCGTGTGGATGAAAGGCTCTTGGTGCTACAGCCAGTAGTCAGTGCTGTGCCTCTGAGGTGGGAGAGCCAACTTCAGGACACTGATCTACAAGACACCTCCCAGCTTCACAAAATATCAAACAGTGAAAATCTCTCAGAGATCTCCATCTCAACACCAACACCCTCTTCACTCAACGACCAGCAAGCTACAGTGATGGACACCCTATGACAAACAACTAGCAAGACAAGAACACAACCACACCCATTAGCAGAGAGGCTGCTTAAAAACATAATAAGGCCACCGAAACCCCAAAACACACAACCAGACATGGACCTGCCCACCAGAAAGACAAGATCCAGCCACATCCACCAGAACACAGGCACTAGTCCCCTCAACCAGGGAACCTACTCAACACACTGAACCAACATTAGCCACTGGGGACAGACACCATAAACAATGGGAACTACGAAACTGCAGCCTGAGAAAAGAAGACCCGAAATACAGTAAGATAAGCAAAATGAAAACACAGAAAAACACACAGCAGATGAAGGAGCAAGGTAAAAACCCACCAGACCTAACAAATGAAGAGGAAATAGGCAGTCTACCTGAAAAAGAATTCAGAATAATGATAGTAAA
>NC_041222.1:71641605-71642215 GCF_002837175.3 Physeter macrocephalus
TCTGGGACAACATTAAACACACCAACATTCAAATTATAGGGGTCCCAGAAGAAGAAGAGAAAAAGAAAGGGACTGATAAAATATTTGAAGAGATTATAGTTGAAAACTTCCCTAATATGGGAAAGGAAATAGTTAATCAAGTACAGGAAGCACAGAGAGTCCCATACAGGATAAATCCAAGGAGAAACATGGCAAGACACATATTAATCAAACTGTCAAAAATTAAATACAAAGAAAACATATTAAAAGAAGCAGCAGAAAAACAACAAATAACACACAGAGGAATGCCCATAAGGTTAACAGCTGATCTTTCAGCAGAAACTCTGCAACCCAGAAGGGAGTGGCAGGACATATTTAAAGTGATGAAGGAGAAAAACCTACAACGAAGATTACTATACCCAGGAAGGATCTCATTCAGATGTGATGGAGAAATTAAAACCTTTATAGACAAGCAAAAGCTGAGAGAATTCAGCACCACCAAACCAGCTTTACAACAAACGCTAAAGAAACTCCTCTAAGCAGGAAACACAAGAGAAGGAAAAGACCTACAATAACAAATGCAAAACAATTAAGAAAATGTGAATAGGAACATACATATCGATAATTACCT
>NC_041222.1:71642864-71644537 GCF_002837175.3 Physeter macrocephalus
AAGTATCTTTTCCAACCACAACGCTATGAGACTAGATATCAATTACAGGAAAAGATCTGTAAAAAATACAAACACATGGAGGCTAAACAATACACTACTTAATAACGAAGTGATCACTAAAGAAATCAAAGAGGAAATCAAAAAATACCTAGAAACAAATGACAATGGAGACATGACGACCCAAAACCTATGGGATGCAGCAAAAGTAGTTCTAAGAGGGAAGTTTATAGGAATACAATCCTACCTTAAGAAAGAGGAACATCTCGAATAAACAACCGAACTTGCACCTAAAGCAATTAGAGAAAGAAGAATTTTAAAAAACCAAAATTTAGCAGAAGGAAAGAATTCATAAAGATCAGATCAGAAATAAATGAAAAAGAAATGAAGGAAATGATAGCAAAGATCAATAAAACTAAAAGCTGGTTCTTAAAGAAGATAAATAAAATTGATAAACCATTAGCCAGAGTCATCAAGAAAAAAAGGGAGAAGACTCAGATCAATAGAATTAAAAATGAAAAAGGAGAAGTAACAACTGACACTGCAGAAACACAAAAGATCATGAGCGATTACTACAAGCAACTGTATGGCAATAAAATGGAAAACCTGGAAGAAATGGACAAATTCTTAGAAATGCACAACTTGCCAAGACTGAATCAGGAAGAAATAGAAAATATGAACAAACCAATCACAAGCACTGAAAATGAAACTGTGATTAAATATCTTCCAACAAACAAAAGCCCAGGACCAGATGGCTTCAGCAAATTCTATCAAACATTTAGAGAAGAGCTAACACCTATCCTTCTCAAACTCTTCCAAAATATAGCAGAGGGAGGAACACTCCCAAACTCATTCTAAGAGACCACAATCACCCTGATATGAAAACAGTCAAAGATGTCACAAAGAAAGAAAACTACAGACCAATATCACTGATGAACATAGATGCAAAAATCCTCAACAAAATACTAGCAAACAGAATCCAACAGCACATTAAAAGGATCATACACCATGATCAAGTGGGGTTTATTCCAGGAATGCAAGGATTCTTCAATATATGCAAATCAATCAGCGTGATACACTATTTTAACAAATTGAAAGAGAAAAACCATATGTTCATCTCAATAGATGCAGAGAAAGTTTTCGACAAAATCAACACCCATTTATGATAAAAACACTGCAGAAAGTAGGCATAGAGGGAACTTTCCTCACCATAATAAAGGCCATATATGACAAACCCACAGCCAACATCTTCTTCAATGGTGAAAAACTGCAACCATTTCCACTAAGATCAGGAAAAAGATAAGGTTGCCCACTCTCACCACTCTTATTCAACATAGTTTTGGAAGTTTTAGCCACAGCAATCAGAGAAGAAAAGGAAATAAAAGGAATCCAAATCGGAAAAGAAGAAAAGCTGTCACTGTTTGCAGATGACATGATACTATACATAGAGAATCCTAAACATGCTACTAGAAAACTTCTAGAGCTAATCAATGAATTTGGTAAAGTAGCAGGATACAAAATTAATGCACAGAAATCTCTGGTATTCCTATACACTAATGATGAAAAATCTGATAGTGAAATTAAGAAAACACTACCATTTACCACTGCAACAAAAAGAATAAAATACCTAGGAATAAACCTACCTAAGGAGACAAAAGACCTGTATGCAGAAAATT
>NC_041222.1:71644631-71655175 GCF_002837175.3 Physeter macrocephalus
AATCCCTATCAAACTACCAATGGCATTTTTCACAGAACTAGAACAAAAAATTTCACAATTTGTATGGAAACACAAAAGATCCCGAATAGCCAAAACAAGCTTGAGAAAGAAAAACAGAGCTGGAGGAATCAGGCTCCCTGACTTTAGACTATACTACAAATCTACAGTAATCAAGACAGTATGGTACTGGCACAAAAACAGAAATATAGATCAATGGAACAGGATAGAAAGCCCAGAGATAAACCCATGCACATATAGTCACCTTATCTTTGATAAAGGAGGTAGGAATGTACAATGGAGAAAGGACAACCTCTTCAATAAGTGGTGCTGGGAAAACTGAACAGGTATATGTAAAGTTATGAGATTAGAACACTCCCTAACACCATACACAAAAATAAGCTCAAAGTGGATTAAAGACCTAAATGTAAGGCCAGGAACTATCAACATCTTAGAGGAAAACATAGGCAGAACACTCTATGCCATAAATCACAGCAAGATCATTTTTGACCCACTTCTTAGCGAAATGGAAATAAAAACAAAAATAAACAAATGGGACCTAATGAAACTTAGAAACTTTTGCACAGCAACATAAACCATAAACAAGACCAAAAGACAACTCTCTGAATGGGAGAAAATAGTTGCAAATGAAGCAACTGACAAAGGGTTAATCTCCAAAATTTACAAGCAGCTCATGCACCTCGTTATCAAGAAAACAAACAACCCAATCCAAAAATGGGCAGAAGACCTAAATAGACATTTCTCCAAAGAAGATACACAGATTGCCAACAAACACATGAAAGAATGCTCAACATCATTAATCATTAGAGAAATGCAAATCAAAACTACAATGAGATATCATCTCACACCGGTCAGAATGGCCATCATCAAAAAATCTAGAAACAATAAATGCTGGAGAGGGTGTGAAGAAAAGGGAACACTCTTGCACTACTGGTGGGAATGTGAATCTGACCAGCCACTATGGAGAACAGTATGGAGGTTCCTTTAAAAACTACAAATAGAACTACCTATGACCCAGCAATCCCGCTACTGGGCATATACCCTGAGAAAACCATAATTCAAAAAGAGTCATGTACCAAAATGTTCATTGCAGCTCTATGTACAATAGCCAGGAGATGGATGCAACCTAAGTGTCCACCATTGGATGAATGGAGAAAGAAGATGTGGCACATATATAAAATGGAATATTACTCAGCCATAAAAAGAAACGAAATTGAGTTATTTGTAGTGAGGTGGATGGACCTAGAGTCTGTCATACAGAGTGAAGTAAGTCAGAAAGAGAAAGACAAATACCATATCCTAACACATATACATTGAATCTAAAAAAAAAAAAATGTCATGAAGAACCTAGGGTAAGACGGGAATAAAGACACAGGCCTACTAGAGAATGGACTTGAGGATATGGGGAGGGAGAAGGGTAAGCTGTGACAAAGTGAGAGAGTGGCATGGACATATATACACTATCAAACATAAAAATTGATAGCTAGTGGGAAGCAGCCGCATAGCACAGGGAGATCAGCTCGGTGCTTTGTGACCACCTAGAGGGGTGGGATAGGGAGGGTGGGAGGGAGGGAGACGCAAGAGGGAAGAGATATGGGAACATATGTATATGTATAACTGATTCACTTTGTTGTAAATTTTTTATAAAGCAGAAACTAACACCATTGTAAAGCAATTATACTCCAATAAAGATGTTAAAAAAAAAACTAGCTTTAACACCATATATATTTTAATTTTGACTAACATGTATAGCTTAATCATTTTTGAATTATAAAATTAATATATTCTTATTTAAATAGTTGAAAACTACAGTAGAGTGAGAATTAAAAAGAAACCCATTGTTCAACCCAAACTTAATACTGATAAAGTTTTTAAGGTGCCTCCTTCCTGCATCTTTTTTTTTTCAATTTTGAAACTTTTAATGATTAAATTTATTGTTAAAATCTCTTTGATACCATATAGCAAATATCTACAACATTTCCATGCTCTGAACTGATTAAAAGCATGGAATAGAGTAATGAGCTTGGTAGGTTGTAAATAATTCCATCTTTTTGGTACAATAATGGACCTCATTGCTTTAGGGTCTGGAATGTACTTATATGTAGTCATTCAAAATGTTTTAAATGGTAGTACAATCTTCTTATTAAAGTAAAAGATGCCAAATAACAAAAGCAACACACCCTACTTAATAACTGCAAAGTAAAAATAGGTTTACTAAAACTAATTGAGTCCTCTGAAATGTGACTCAGTGACAGAAAATCTATTACCAATTTATAATTAGATAAGGTATCTCTTTGCCCATACTCAATTTAAAAAAATAATACTAGGGTGGAACACTAAATTTAAAACAGCTGTTAAGATCTGCACTAACCTCATTAGAAAAGCTTCTGGAAGTTTCTCTGATGCTTTACGGTTGTATTGCAAGTGACCATGAAATCTATGAGTCAGTGAAAATAAAGAAAATAAATGTCTATATTTCACAGAGTAAGAATAGCATGTCAAATTAGGTCAAGGATTAGTATAACTATATGTACATGGAAGGAACAGAATTTTCACTTCTCAACGTTAAATAACCAGGAAGAAAAATCTAATCTAACAGGACACTGAATGTTTCCCTCTGTACCTTCATTACCTTTATAACGCCAGTTATATTAAACAGCTTGCATTAGTAACAGCAATTAGACTGCTTGACTTTATACAGAATATTGTATATAGTATATGTGGCAAGTTTATCCAATACATATGTCCTATTTAATAACAATATACCAGTGTTTCTAGGAGAAACAGGAGAATTGTGTCTATACAAGAGCATTAAAAATACAATTTATTCATTTAATCTTTCATTCAAGCCTTATTGATCATTTATGAATGAGGATGATAGCACCAAATTCATTCCCCTCTTCCAGCTTAAAATCCTCCAGGGATTTCTAATGTCTTCACAAAATTAAAATGATAATAAAAATAATAATAATAAAAACTAAATCTTTCCCTAAGTCACATGCCTTGCCATTTTCATATCTGTATATATCTGTATGCCATCATCACAGAATTCCCCAAAATCACCTCTTATGATCTGAGAGGTGTTTTGCTTTTATGCTTTTCTTCATACTGTTCCTTTACTTTTTCCTTTTTATAGGAACATAAGAAATCCTTCTAGACCTTCGACTGTTTATAACTCAAGTAAAGCATTAACTTTTCAGAAAATTTTAAACTCCCCACCCTTGCACTCTATCCTCTTTCCACACAGTCTCAATGGGAAATAAACTTCCCTGATGAGTGAAATTTCTCACAGCAAACTCTGAACTAGATCCCACCCTTCTCCATCTTCACAGACCCTGGGACTAGATGAGCAATTATGAAACTATATAAACTATAAACCTAGGGGCAAAAATGGGCTTTTACTTGAAACAGTAGAATAGAGATATTCTTAAAGTCCTTGCATGGTTCCCTCTTCAGCAATGCCCAGTTTGACTTTGTCCTTAGACTGTCACTGTTGCACCTAACAACCCTGTGTTTTCCTGTGGAACACTAATGATTTAAAACTGCAGAAAAGTTTTCCAATTTATTTCCAACAGAAAATGTAGGTTGACTGCATCACTGAACTAATATATAATAGATGAACAGATTTTAGAATAAATGAAATTACAGTGCATAGATCTAGAAAGAAAGAAGAAAGCAAGAAGGAAGGAAGAAAGGAAGGAAGGAAGGAAGGAAAGAAGGAAGGGAGGGAGGGAGGAAGGAAGGAAAGAGGGAAGGGAGGGAGGGAGGAAGGGAGGAAGGAAGGATGGAAGGAAAGAGAGAGAGAAAGAAAGGAAAAGAAAGAAAGAAAGAAAGAAAGAAAGAAAGAAAGAAAGAAAGAAAGAAAGGAGAGATAGAGAGGGATGGAGGGAGGGAGGGAGGGAGGGAAGAAGGAAGACAAAGAAAGAGGGGGGAAAAAGAGCAAATACAATAATTTGAGAAGGAAAAGATTCCATGGTACTATTTGTCTCATTTCCATACCCAGAACATATTTTTCTAGAGTAACACAATTTAAAATACCAATGATATATGAGGAAACTTGAGCTCCAATAAAACATAACGCTTAATCCTGAGAAAAACAAAACAGTTCAGACTTTGTTTTATGAGACTATTAGTAGATACCTTGGCCAATTGAAGAAAATCTCCTTCCAAGTCGTCTCTGGAAGTAATCATGGCCTGCTTTGTGACTTTCTGAACTCTAATACCTTGCCATTCATTACAGCTTAATTCAGATTTTTATTTTCTGATGAAACAGAAATATGTGCACTTATATGGAAGTAGGCTGTGCTAAAATGTTCAATGCAGATTTATGCAAACTCATTTATGTTGAATACTATTGGAGCCTGGTATTTGAGGACCATTTTAAACAGCCCTTCTAAAGTAAGCATTTTTAAACTTCTAAGGGAGCACCTGAAGGATTCTGTGAAGGTGATCCTCTGAAAAAAGATTTGAACATAAATTTTGAGTAAAACTATAAATGTTTAAAGTGTAATATTTTGTTAATAACATTTAGAATTTTAAAAATATTCTGTAGCAATATTGAATGACAGGAAATACTGTATTGTTGTATTTTTTTTCTTTGATGTAAGTAGCACTGCTGTCAAACTTAGTACGTAGAGTTATTGGGGAGGCTTTTATTGACTCTTTACTTCCAAAGTGCAGACATGAAATGTGGATGACATCATTACAATCAAGACCACATTTTAATTCACTTTCTGGGTCAAGGACATAATGCTATTTTAAGTACCGTAAATCAACAAAGTAAACAGGCAACTGAAGAGGGTTCTAAAATGTAGTTATCTAATAAGATGTGTCCGAGACAAGAACTTGCTTTCAGAGATAACTGTGTTTCTAAAATTTATTGGTATTTTTATCACCATTTTGCTTCTATAACACAGAGCTTATTTACTGACAATTTTATACTTTGACCAAATGAAAAAATAGTTTATTATAATAGGATAAATATACTTTCACCATTAGTTAATTTCAGTCAATAAGGAGTTAAGTTTCATATTACCTCAGTAGATCAATAATATATAATGGCCTAGAATTTAAATACCATGTAAGAACTGAGGCATAATTATGCAACAGATTTCTAATATTATCTCAGGAATTACAAGCATGCTAAATGAGTCATTAGACACAGAAAAATAGAGATATAAATATTGAAGCAATAATTTCTTATGCAGACTTGTCAAATGAGCATCTCTACAGAACAGATTCCTATTGCTAATGCACAGAAATGCTCCATCATTTCTCCAGTGTTGTACTTCCTGCCTAATACTTGTTTTCCTACTTAAGCCTAGTATTATCACCTATTACAATCAAAAGAGAAATACTGAATAGCATAACTGTAGTCTATGTGAAGTTTTCCAAAGCCAATGAACAGACAATTAATATTTAAGCTGATGTCTGACTTTCAGTAAGTATACTTGTAGAAAACATGATAATGCAAATATATCATAAGATATGTTGTGGTTAGAGTCTACTGGTAGACACAAAAGTACAATATTTTGGATTTATTATAAATTGTCTGATGATTTCATATATTAATTCTCATTTAGAAGTTAATACTTTCTGTATTTACACCATTTAGCTAGTGTAGAGTGTGTATCTTACAAATATCCCCGTAAGCTCCTCCCAAATTGAAAAAAAAATCATTTGTATAACTATTTGAAGACTGTTTAAGAAATGCAATCTCTTGAAAGCTGTTTTGCAAATAGCAGTTATGAATGTTATACTCTGCCACATATCTCTTTTTTAAAAAAAAAAATCTTTATTGGAGTATAACTGGTTTACAATGGTGTGTTACTTTCTGCTTTATAACAAAGTGAATCAGTTATACATATACATATATCCCCATATCTCCACCCTCTTATGTCTCCCTCCCAACCTCCCTATGCCACCCCTCTAGGTGGTCATGAAGCACCAAGCAGATCTCCCTGTACTATGCAGCTGCTTCCCACTAGCTGTCTATTTTACATTTAGTTGTATTTATAAGTCCATGCCACTCTCTCACTTTGTCCCAGCTTACCCTTCCCCCTCTCTGTGTCCTCAAGTCCATTCTCTATGTCTGCATCTTTATTCCTGTCCTGCCCCTACGTTCTTCAGAATCATGTTTTTTTTTTTTTTTGAAGATGTAGGGGATAGGAGTTTATTAATTAATTTATTTATTTTTGCTGTGTTGGGTCTTCGTTTCTGTGCAAGGGCTTTCTCTAGTTGCGGCGAGTGGGGGCCACTCTTCATCGCGGTGCACGGGCCTCTCACTATTGCGGCCTCTCTTGTTGCAGAGCCCAGGCTCCAGATGCGCTGGCTCAGTAGTTGTGGCTCACGGGCCTAGTTGCTCCGTGGCATGTGGGAACCTCCCAGACCAGGGCTCAAACCCGTGTCCCCTGCATTAGCATGTAGTTTCGCAACCACTGCGCCACCAGGGAAGCCCCCATGTGTTTTTTTTTTAGATTCCACATATATGTGTTAGCATATGGTATTTGTTTTGCTCTTTCTGACTTACTTAACTCTGTATGACAGATTCTAGGTCCATCCACCTCATTACAAATAATTAAATTTCGTTTCTTTTTATGGCTGAGTAATATTCCATTATATATACATGTCATATCTGCTTTATCCATTCGTCTGTCAGTGGACACTTAGGTTGCTTCCATGTCCTGGCTATTGTAAATAGAGCTGCAATGAACATTTTGGTACATGACTCTTTTTGAATTATGTTTTTTTCTGGATATATGCCCAGTAGTGGGATTGCTGGGTCGTATGGTAGTTCTATTTTTAGGTTTTTAAGGAACCTCCATACCGTTCACCGCAGTGGCTGTATCAATCTACATTCCCACCAACAGTGTAAGAGAGTTCCCTTTTCTCCACACCCTCTCCAGAATTTATTGTTTGTAGATTTTTTTATGGTGGCCATTATGAATGGTGTAAGGTGACACCTCATTGTAGTTTTGATTTGCATTTCTCTAATGATTGGTGATGTTGAGCATTCCTTCATGTGTTTGTTGGCAATCTGTATATCTTCTTTGGAGAAATGTCTATTTAGGTTTTCTGCCCATTTTTGGATTGGGTTGTTTGTTTTTTTGATATTGAGCTGAATGAGTTGCTTGCAAATTTTGGAGACTAATCCTTTGTCATTTCCTTCATTTGAAAATGTTTTCTCCCATTCTGAGGTCTGTCTTTTCAACTTGTTTTTGGTTTCCTTTGCTGTGCAAAAGCTTTTAAGTTTCATTAGGTCCCATTTGTTTATTTTTGCTTTTATCTCCATTTCTCTAGGAGGTGGGTCACAGAGGACCTTGCTGTGATGTATGGCATAGACTGTTGTGCCTATGTTTTGTTCTCAGAGGTTTATGGTGTCTGGCCTTGTATTTAGGTCTTTAATCCATTCTGAGTTTATTTTGTGTATGGTGTTAGGGAGTGTTCTAATTTCATTCTTTTACATGTAGCTGCCCAGTTCTCCCAGCACCACTTATTGAAGAGCCTGTCTTTCTCCTTTGTATATTCCTGCCTCCTTTATCACAAGATGACCATATGTGCATGGGTTTATCTCTGGGCTTTCTATCCTGTTCCATTGATCTATATTTATGTTTTTGTGCCAGTACCATACTGTCTTGATTACTGTAGTTTTGTAGTATAGTCTGAAGTCAGGGAGCCTGATTCCTCCAGCTCCGTTATTCTTTCCCAAGATTGCTTTGGCTAGTCGAGGTCTTTTGTGTTTCTATACAAATTGTGAATTTTTTTGTTCTGGTTCTGTGAAAAATGCCATTGGTAGTTTGATAGCGATTGTATTGAATCTGTAGATTGCTTTGGGTAGTATAGTCATTTTCACAATGTTGATTCTTCCAAACCAAAACCATAGTATATATCTCCATATATTTGTATCATCCTTAATTTCGTTCATCAGTGTCATATAGTTTTCTGCATACAGGTCTTTGTTTCCTTAGATAGGTTTATTCTTATGTATTTTACTCTTTTTGTTGCAATGGTAAATGGGAGTGTTTCCTTAATTTCTCTTTCAGATTATTCACTGTTAATGTATAGGAATGCAAGATATTTCTGTGTGTTAATTTTGTTTCCTGCTACTTTACCAAATTCATTGATTAGCTGTAGTAGTTTTCTGGTAGCATCTTTCTGGTAGCATCTGGTAGAATCTTTAGGATTCTCTATGTACAGTGTCATGTCATCTGCAAACTGTGAAGCTATACTTCTTTTCCGATTTGGATTCCTTTTATTTCTTTTTCTTCTCTGATCGTTGTGGCTAAAACTTCCAAAACAATGTTGAATAAATTGGTGACAATGGACAACCTTGTCTTGTTTCTGATCTAAGTAGAAATGGTTTAAATTACTCACCATTGAGAATGATGTTGGTTGTGGGTTTGTTATAAATGGTCTTTGTTATGTTGAGGTAAGTTCCATCTTTGCCTACTTTCTGCAGGGTTTTTATCATAAATGGGTGTTGAATTTTGTCAAAAGTTATTTCTGCATCTATTGAGATGATCATATGGTTTTTCTCCTTCAATTTGTTAATATGGTTTATCACATTGATTGGTCTGCGCATATTGAAGAATCCTTGCATTCCTGGAATAAACCCCACTTGATCATGGTGTATGACCCTTTTAATGTGCTGTTGGATTCTGTTTGTTAGTATTTCATTGAGGATTTTGCATCTATTTTCATCAGTGATATTGGCCTGTAGTTTTCTTTCTTTGTGACATCTTTGTCTGGTTTTGGTATCAGGGAGACAGTGGCCTCATAGAATGAGTTTGGGAGTGTTACTCCCTCTGCTATATTTTGGAAGACTTTGAGAAGGATAGGTTTTAGCTCTTCTCTAAATGTTTTATACAATTCGACTGTGAAGCCATCTGGTCCTGGGCTTTTGTTTGTTGGAAGATTTTTAATCACTGTCTCCATTTCAGTGCTTGTGATTGGTCTGCTTATATTTTCTATTTCTTCCTGGTTCAGTCTCGGGAGGTTGTGCATTTCTAAGAATTTGTCCATTTCTTCCAGGTTGTCCATTTTATTGGCATATAGTTGCCTGTAGTAATCACTCATGATCCTTTGTATTTCTGCAATGTCAGTTGTTACTTCTCCTTTTTCATTTTTAATTCCATTGATCTGAGTCTTCTCACTTTTTTTCTTGATGAGTCTGGGTAATGGTTTATCAATTGTGTTTATTTTCTCAAAGAACAAGCTTTTAGTTTTAATGATCTTTGTTATCATTTTCTTAATTTTTTTCATTTATTTGTGATCTGACCTTTATGATTTTTTTCTGTCTGCTAACTTTGGGGTTTTTTTTGTTTTTCTTTCTCTAATTGCTTTAGGTGTAACGTTAGGTTATTTATCTGAGATGTTTTTGTTTCTTGAGGTAGGATTATATTGCTATAAACTTCCCTCTTAGAACTGCTTTTGCTGCATCCCATAGGTTTTGCGTCGTCGTGTTTTCATTGTCATTTGTTTCTAGGTATTTTTTTATTTCCCCTTTGATTTCTACAGTGATCTCTTGGTTATTTAGTAGTGTATTGTTCAGCCTCCATGTGTTTATATTTTTTACAGATTTTTTCCTGTAATTGATATCTAGTCTCATAGCATTGCGGTTGGAAAACATACTTGAAATGATATCAATTTTCTTAAATTTACCAAGGCTTGATTTGTGACCCAAGATATGATCCATCCTGGAGAATGTTCCATGAGCACTTGAGAAGAAAGTGTATTCTGTTGTTTTTGGATGGAATGTCCTATAAACATCAATTAAGTCCATCTTGTTTAATGTATCATTTAAAGCTTGTGTTTCCTTATTTATTTTCATTTTGGATGATCTGTCCAATGGTGAAACTGGGGTGTTTAAGTCCCCTACTATAATTGTGTTACTGTCAATTTCCCCTTTTATAGCTGTTAGCATTTGCCGTATGTATTGTGTTGCTCCTATGTTGAATGCATAAATATTTACAAGTGTTATATCTTCTTCTTGGTTTGATCTCTTGGTAATTATGCAGTGCCCTTCCTTGTCCCTTGTGATAGTCTTTTTTTTTCAAGTCTATTTTGTCTGATATGAGAATTGCTACTCCAGCTTTCTTCTGATTTCCATTCGCATGCAATATCTTTTTCCATCCCCTCACTTTCAGTCTGTATGTGTCCCTAGGTCTGTGCTTTTAATGTTGTCCCAGACGTCTCTGAGACTGTCCTCAATTTTTTTCAATCTTTTTTCTTTATTCTGCTCTGCAGTAGTTATTTCCACTATTTTTTCTTCCAGGTTACTTATCCATTCTTCTGCCTCAGTTATTCTGCTATTGATTCCTTCCAGAGAATTTTAAATTTTATTTTGTTGCTCATCATTGTTTGTTTGCTCTTTAGTCCTTCTAGGTCATTGTTAAACGTTCCTTGTATTTTCTCCAGTTTATTTCCAAGATTTTGGATCACCTTTACTATCACTACTCTGAATTCTTTTTCAGGTAGACTGCCTCTTTCCTCTTCATTTGTTTGGTCTGGTGGGTTTTTACCTTGCT
>NC_041222.1:71655261-71703890 GCF_002837175.3 Physeter macrocephalus
TCATCCATTCAGCCAGTCTGTGTCTTTTGGTGGGAGCATTTAATCCATTTACATTTAAGGTGATTTTTGATATGTATATTCCTATTACCATTTTCTAATTGTTTTGGGTTTGTTATTGTAGGCCTTTTCATTCTCTTGTGTTTCCTACCTAGAGAAGTGCCTTTAGCATTTGCTGTAAAGCTGTTTTGGTGATGCTGAATTCTCTTAGCTTTTGCTTGTCTGTAAAGGTTTTAATTTGAATCTGAATGAGATATTGCTGGGTAGAGTAATCTTGGTTGTAGGTTTTTCCCTTTCATCACTTTAAATATGTCCTACCACTCCCTTCTGGCTTGCAGAGTTTCTGCTGAAAGATCAGCTGTTAATCTTATGGGGATTCCCTTCTATATTATTTGTTTTTTCCCGTGCTGCTTTTAATATTTTTTGTTTGTATTTAATTTTTGATAGTTTGATTAATATGTGTCTTGGCATGTTTCTCCTTGGATTTATCCTGTATGGGACTCTCTGTTCTTCCTTGACTTGATTGACTACTTCCTTTCCCATATTGGGGAAGTTTTCAACTATAATCTCTTCAAATATTTTCTCAGTCCCTTTCTTTTTCTCTTCTTCTTCTGGGACCCCTATAATTCTAATGTTGGTGCTTTTAATGTTGTCCCAGACGTCTCTGAGACTGTCCTCAATTTTTTTCAATCTTTTTTCTTTATTCTGCTCTGCAGTAGTTATTTCCACTATTTTTTCTTCCAGGTTACTTATCCATTCTTCTGCCTCAGTTATTCTGCTATTGATTCCTTCCAGAGAATTTTAAATTTTATTTTGTTGCTCATCATTGTTTGTTTGCTCTTTAGTCCTTCTAGGTCATTGTTAAACGTTCCTTGTATTTTCTCCAGTTTATTTCCAAGATTTTGGATCACCTTTACTATCACTACTCTGAATTCTTTTTCAGGTAGACTGCCTCTTTCCTCTTCATTTGTTTGGTCTGGTGGGTTTTTACCTTGCTACTTCATCTGCTGTGTGTTTCTCTCTGTCTTCTCATTTTGCTTAACTTACTGTCTTTGGTCTCCTTTTTGCAGGCTGCAGGTTCATACTTCCAGTTGTTTTTGATGTCTGTCCCCAGTGGCTAAGGTTGGTTCAGTGGGTTGTGTAGGTTTCCTGGTGGAGGGCACTAGTGCCTGTGTTCTGGTGGATGAGGATGGATCTTGTCTTTCTGGTGGACAGGTCCCCATCTGGTGGTGTGTTGTGGGGTGTCTGTGAGCTTATTATGATTTTAGGCAGCCTCTCTGCTAATGGAACATGTTGTGCTCCTGTCTTTCTTGTTGTTTGGCATAGGGTGTCCAGCACTGTAGTTTGCTGGTCGTTAAGTGGAGCTTGGTCTTAGCATTGAGATGGAGATCTCTGGGAGAGCCTTCACCCTTTGATATTACATGGAGCCAGGAAGTCTCTGGTGGACCAATGTCCTGAACTCATCTCTCCCACCTCAGAGGCAGAGACCTGACAGCCAGCTGGACCAGCAAGACCCTGTCAGCCACACAGCTCAGAAGAAAAGGGAGAGAAAAAGAAAGAAAGAAAGAGAGTAATACAATAAAATAATTTAAATTAAAAATAAAAAAATTATTAAAAATAAAACAAATGAAAAAGTAATTAAAAAAGGAAAAAAAAAAAAAAGATGAGAGCAACCAAAGCAAAGAAGTAATCCACCAATGATAACAAGCGCTAAAACCTATACTTAAAAAATATATATACATGGACATACAGAACTCTATGACAAATGACAAAAGCAAAGCTATACAAACAAAATCACACAAAGAAGCATACACCTACACACTCACAAAAAGAGAAAAAGGAAAGAAAAATTTATATCTATCTATCTATATATATGTATATATATAATAGGAAGAGAGCAACCAAATCAATAAACTAATCTACCAATGATAATAAACTCTAAATACTAAACTAAGATAAACATAAATCTAGAAACAAATTAGATGCAGAAAGCAAACTCCAAGTCTACATTTGCTCCCAGAGTCCAGCACCTCAATTTTGGGATTATTCCTTTCGTATTCAGGTATTCCACAGATCCAGATTAGATCAAGTTGACTGTGGAGATTTAATCCACTGCGCCTGCGGCTGCTGGGAGAAATTTCCCTTTCTCTTGTTTGTTTGTACAGCTCCTTGTGGTTCAGCTTTGGATTTGGCCCTGACTCTGCATGTAGGTCGCCTGAGGGCATCTGTTTCTACCCAGACAGGACAGGGTAAAAGGAGAAGTTGCTTATCGGGCTCTGGCTCACTCAGGCCAGGGGGAGGGAGGGGTATGGAATGGAGGGCAAGCCTGTGGTGCCAGAGGCCAGAATGATGTTGCAACAGCCTGAGGCGTGCCTTGTGTTCTCCAGGGAAGTTGTCCCTGGATCACAGGACCCTGGCAGTGTTG
Organism: Physeter macrocephalus; assembly: GCF_002837175.3. Lineage (NCBI taxonomy): Eukaryota > Metazoa > Chordata > Mammalia > Artiodactyla > Physeteridae > Physeter > Physeter macrocephalus. The sequence goes on from NC_041222.1 coordinate 71,657,684, forward strand.
GGCTGCACAGTCTCCTGGGAGGGGAGGTGTGGATAGAGACCTGTGCTTGCACACAGGCTTCTTGGTGGCTGTAGCAGCAGCCTTAGTGTTTCATGCCCTTCTCCTGTCTGCACTGTTAGCCGTGGTTCACGCCCATCTTTGCAGTTTGTTTAGGTGGTGCTCTGAATCTCCTCTCCTCACATACCCTGAAACAACAGTCTCTTGCCTCTTAGGCAATTCCAGACTTTTTCCCAGACTCACTCCCGGCTAGCTATGGTGCAGTAGCCCCCTTCAGGCTGTGTTCATGCAGTCCTCTCCCTGGGATCTGACCTCCAAAGCCAGAGCCTCAGCTCCCAGCCCCCACCCACCATGGCAGGTAAGCAGACAAGCCTTCAGGCTGGTGAATGCTGGTTTGCATCGATCCTCTGTGCGGGATCTCTCCACTTTGCCCTCTGCACCCCTGTTGCTGCACTCTCCTCCGATGCTCCGAAGATTCCCCTCCACCCCCCTCCATCTCCGCCAGTGAAGGGGCTTCCTAGTGCATGGAAGCTTTTCCTCCTTCATAGCTCCTTCCCAGAGGTTCAGATCCTGTCCCTATTCTTTTGTCTCTGTTTTTTCTTTTTTCTTTTGCCCTACCAAGGTACGTGGGGGAGTTTCTTGCCTTTTGGGAAGTCTGAGGTCTTCTGCCAGCATAGGTGTTCTGTAGTTGTTCCACATGTAGATGTATTTCTGATGTATATGTGGGGAGGAAGGTGATCTCCATGTCTTACTCTTCCGCCATCTTGAAGGCCTCTCCCACATATCTCTCTTATTTTTTATTATTACAATAAAAAGATAGTCTGTTTAGAATGTAAAATGCAGTACAATATGTGAAAAGACAGAGTTCTATAACTTGTGATTCAAGATGACTTCATAAATAAGGTAGTACTCATTATGAGTTTAGTTTCACTCCTTAGATGGTTCTCGTCATGGGCTTCAGGTCATGTTATAATGATAACATGTTAACAAATATTAACATTCTTTAAAGTACTTTACAAAGCACTTTCCTATACATGATATTCGATAATTCCATGACATTTAACAAAAATTATCTGAATTTCACAGCTCAGACATTGAGGCTCAGAGAGATTGAGACTCACCCAAGGTTACACAGCTAATAATTGGCAGAGTCAACATTTTAACCCAGTTCTTACAACACTAAAACCACACTCTATACACTACAGTAAGTTACCTCCAATTTAAATATAATAGAACATACAATATATAATTCAAATTATACCTAATATTTATGTGGAACACATATGAATTAAAAAGGCTTTTCGGGTGTAGTAGTTGGGGAAATAGAAACATGATAAGTCTAAATGATTTTCTCAGGTTTGTCGTAACGTTGTACTGGAGTGTTTGCAATAGGATCCTCATCCTTTTTTCCTATTTATTGTGTTTTTCTCCCGATTACAACATTTAGAGAATGAAGGACATTACCATAAATAGTTACTAGATAAAGAACAGGGTTGTTAAATCACTTTTCAAATAGATTCATTAATGATACTACCTAATTTCATAGCTATGTCTGCCTTTTCCCAGTTAAGACTGAAATGAATAAGAATATTTAAATGCCAACCAAGTAGACATTAATTGAAAGCCTGAGGGATTCAAATATAAATTAAAAAAAAAAAAAAGAGGAGAAGGGAGAGAAAGAGGAGGAGGAGAAAAAACTACTGTATGACCCTTGGAGGAGTTAGCATTTTTCTTGAGAGGCAATGATGTGAGTGGTTAAGAGTAGCCTCTTGTGTGAGACTATATGGATCAGGTCCTAGCTGCATGAACTTTGGCCTTTTCTTTAACTGTCTTTGACTTAATATCCTCCTCTGTAAAATAGGCATGGTAATATACATAGTGCACTGAGTTGTAGTGAAAAGTCCTTTCTAGGTAAATAATTTAGAACAGGACCTGGTACATAGTAACCATTCTGTAAGTATCAGACATTGATTGTATGTATGTTTTGTTTTGTGGGTTAGGAGGAGATAAAAGTATGAAATGTCTAAGCTTTATTGTTTTATCTGACTAATGCTATCATCATACTGATATAAAAAAAATTTTATGTTACAAAAGCATTGCCACAAATCTCAAATGTACACATACATTTTCTGGGATAGCTATTAAACCCCTGAGTAGAACTCACCACAATCTATCAACACATAGCCACTGGCCTAGGTAATGTTTAGTGCTTGTTTTTAAACAGCACTAAAGTAATATTTTGGATTGATTAATTACTTTATTGATTGATGAACCACTGGAAAATTTATTTATTATCATGATTCAACTCTTTTTCATTTTGCTTAATAACAAGATAGCCTCTAACAGGAAAAGAGTACCTCTCATTAGTTCAGAATTCTGAACAAAAATAATTGCAAACTGTTACATTTGATCTCTGAAATAAAATGTGATGTACAGGTAAGTAAACATATCAAAAAGCAACTTTAAAATTAACAATAGGCACAGTTGAGTGCTTGTCATGCAACAAGTGACTTACATATATTACTGTTGTAAAGCTCTACAAAGGATATATTATTATCTATATCTTTTCATCAGCTGAGAAAATATGAGTTTCAGAAATATGAAGGGATTTCCCTAAAGCAAGAGCTAGAAAACTGAGAATTTGGGATTTGATGCCACACTCACTGCTTATTTGAAAGGTAACATTGAATAGTCTTGCCTGTTGGGATAAAAATGGGTGAGAATCTGGGGCAACTGTATAAAATTACAAGCAAAATTGGAGGAAAATACAGTTGCTTAGCATGAATTTGGGATGGAGGTGATAAAAATCTATAATATGCAAGCCTTTAGAATGTATCTTTTGTCCCTATGATATTTTTAGAATTCTGTTTTAAAATATTTTAATATGTACTTTATCACATATTTTTGGAGTAGCACTTTTTGTTTTGGACATATATTCATTAAATTTAATAATCTTGTATAAATATGACTGTTTTTGAACTAGATTTTAGGCTCTTGATTTCAATAGACTAATAACAATATTAAAAATTTTATATATCTTACCCACTCTAAAAAATGTATTTAGTTTTAAAACTACATTATATAAATATGCATAGAAATATATTGACAGAACTTTTATCTAAAATATGAATTAATATATTATATACAATATAAATAAAGGTGTATCATACATATGTATATATTTTTCTGAATACTTTTTGTTTCAAGGATTAGATATCATGCTGACAATCACCTTGAAAATACACAAACTTGCTTATTTTGGGAGGGCTTATTTTCATGGTTGATAACTTCAGTAATATCTTTATTCATAAATGCATAGATTCACAGTTTATAAAATGGATTTAGCACTTAAAATTGGATACTTGTTTATTATAAACGGTTATTTTGCAAATAGCTTTACAAGAAACACTTTTCTTTTCTAACCATATAGATAAAATGAATCATACAGCCTTACTAGTCTGAATCTATTACTACACTCAGATGCCGTATTTTGTGACCTTGTTTCCTTCTGTGTATTATGAATTTGTACATAGTATTCTCCTTGGTAGGAAATGAATGTAAAAGTTAACATGTAAATATTTGCTAAATTGTTATTCTGATGTTTATTACCAGTTTTTTAAATTCTATTTTTAAAGTATCAATATTATAAAAGTAGACTTCTATATAAAAATATTTCTATACTTATTTACATCTTCTATATACATTTATTTATAAAGTATATGCACATGTATATGAAAATGCATATATATATATTCCATGTAATCATACATATATATTTATTTTTATTGATTTACTGCTTTTTTTCTTCTGCTTAGATTTTTACCAGTTACATTATTTGCTTGTTGATTTTTTCCTCCAGGAATAAACAAACTATCACAAACTCATGAAAACCAATAGAAACAACAGGCAAGGTTTAGACAGAGTCTTCAAAATAATACACTGATAATTTATACTTTTAATCAAATGAGTTAATTCATAAAATAATTTACTGAAATTAATGGTCAATTCAATTAACAGAGTTAAACAAAGAACCTCAGGTTGACACCATCAAACAGTGCTGAACAGTTGCTTCAACACTAGCTGGTCATTATGAGACAGGAAATATCATAACAGACATCTGTCCACTTAATCACTGTCTTCAAGGGAAATTTTGAGGAATTTCAGTTTATAATGGCATTCCATCCTTCCCTCACCTACATTTCAACCTCAACAATTCTTCACTATCCAGTGAGCCATAGCCATGTCCTGTCCAACAAGGTCTGTATTTCAGGGGTGTCAATCTTCATTGGGTGGTTTATTTCAGACCTAGGCATAGTGGCTGCTTTTTATATATTTTTATATCTTTATTAGTCTTTCTGACATTAAATATTCTTTGTATTAAATTATTTTGTTTAAACTACTATGTGGTTTCTGTCTCCTAATTGGACTCTGAATTATACAATTGACATTTTCTTTAATCATTACATTTAAGTGATGAAAATTTATCATATCTCTCTGGTTGCATTTTAAAGTCTGGATTAATAGAGAAGTCAAATAGAAGCAGGTAGGTCCAGTAAATAATCTATGACAATTAAACAATCAATAGTTGGTAATGGCTTGGTTCAGCCTGGTAATAGTCTGCCACATTCTGGATATAATTTGAAGGTAAGAAAAACAAGATTCACTGAGGGATCAAATATGAGATATGTTTAAAAGGAGATTTCAAGGTTGACTCTAGGTCTTCGGCCTTAACAACTGGAAAAATTATGTTACTTTATACCATAATGGTGGAGCATGTGAAAGGAGTAGATTTGGAGGAAAATATCTGGTGTTTATTTTTTAACTAGTTAAGTTTATATTTATATTAATTATGCAAGGAATATGTTGATGACAATTGGATTTATGAGTCTAGACAGATATAAGTGGATAAATTTGAGATTCAATAATCAAAGCAATAAAACAAAGAACAGTTCAGAAGACTGACTTCAGGGACATTCCATCATTCAAAAGTAAGAGAGACATAGGAAACCAGAGAATTAGTTGAAAATTGAACAAAATCTTGACCTAGAAGCACAAATTTAGCATACAGGTCAAGGGAGAAAAGAGTGGTTGGCCCTAACAAATGCTATTTATAGTTCAAATTATATGAGGGCTAATAAAAAGTCATTGGATTTTACAATTTGAAGTCATTGGTAAGTTAACAGGAGCAATTTTAGTAGAACAATAAAAGCAAAAGTCTAATTAAAATGAGTGTAAGAGAGAATAAGAGGAGAAATATTTGACACTGGTTAACAAATATAACTTTTAAGGAGTTTTGCTGAGAAAAGTGGTGGTGGCTCTAGAGAGATGAGGGATCAAGATAGGGTTTTCTTTTTTTCTTTTTTTAATGGGATAGAATTATATATTAATACTTTGGGGAATATTTTATTGGAGAAGGAAAAAGTAATACATGAAAGAGACAGAGGAGAATTGCTATAGCAATATCCTTGAGTTGTCAGGGGACATAAATTCTGTTGAATAAGATAAGGGATTGTCCCTAGCCAAAGGCACTGAGTATCCATAGTGACAAAAGAGAAGGTAGTAGGTAGGCATAGGTGAAGGTAGTAAGTGGATGTAGTAGTGGAAACCTGGACATGTTCCCTTCTGATTACATTTTCTTTACTGGTAGAAGAGAAAATAAGGCCATCATCTGAGAAGAAGGAGAGTGTAGGTGGATTTGGGAGGCTTAAAGAGATAGGAAAAAGAATATAATATTTTAGCAGGAGAGTGGGAAAGTACATAGACAAGGGAAATACAGAATGGGCCCACTTGTGGTTTGTAAATTGTGAATTTAAAGTGAAACCAGTCAGCAATGTTGTGAGTCTGTGTGTAAGGGTTACATTCCAGACGCTTTCAGCGGCACTCATGCAGACAGAATATAAATGGAGAGCTGCATTAACTACGAGTTGTATTTTTTAAGACCCTAAAATTAAATGATTGAGGGACAAGGGGTTTGCATTAGTGTGAACGCCAGTGTTGATAATGATCATGAAATTTCAGCTGAGGAAGGACAGAAGTGAAGACATGATTGGTTGAAAGACAGTAAAAATGGTTGGATACATGGTTCAATGTTCGTAAAGGTTTGAGGTACTGATGGAGTTGGGAAATTAGAGAAAGTGATCTGGAAACGTATGCAGTGATATTTGGAAAACACAATGTTGGAAATTTAATATAGAAAGGTCACAGTTTAATGTTAGTAATGGGAAAGCCTAGGACATATTGGTAAAAATGAGATGACAAATGGTGGGAAAAAATAACCTCAGAGGCGTGTAGATCTAGATTATTAAAATTATTATCTCTGTGGATCGTTTACATGGTGATCCCTGAATTCACAGAGACTGGTTTCCTGAGAAAATTCAATAAAAGTAATGTATGTTAAATTTCATTTTTTCATTTGCTGAGCTAGTTAAGGGTTTCAGTTGAATACTGACTTGCTATATTGCAATTTATTGACACATTTATAGCCTATGAAAAAACAGTTCGGAAATAGACTTTTTAGTATGCTCATTGAAAAGGCGATTCTTTTCTGCTCACTGAAAATAACCAAATATCACTCATGAGAGTCAGGTAACGTCTCTTCAGTGCAGATATAAATATATAACGCTATTTGACAAACGTTATTATTTCATCACATAAGAGCAGTCGGTTTCAATATACGGTTTTTATCAATCTCATACATTTATATTTAAATAAAAATAGAATGTATAGGAAACCAGGGATGTGCTCTAAAGAGAAATATACAAAAATAAGACAAGTTTGCCAATGTTAGGATATATAGCCCACTATTAACCCGGTAATTAAACTTTTGGAGATGTGTTCTATTTCTTAGTTCTACGTTCATAATATGTAGGCATTGCCATTTTTAACTAAGAGAATGAAGTGATTTTTCCACTGTGTTACTATGTATGTTTTAAGTAATATTTAATAAATATTTATTCATCCAGAAGCAAAATGATTCTAGTTGAAAGTAATGTCCTTAGTAATTTGTTAATTTGCAATGAATTATATAATTTTCTAACATTAAGTCATTCTACTTTTTTCTCTTTATGTTGTTTGGGGGGATGTTCTACTTTATAACTTTTATTAGAAAATGTAAGAAATTATAAGATTCTTATACACAAGTATGCTTACCATTAAAACTTTTAATAAATTGGAAAGTACCTTTAATATTCTGTTTAATTTTTAGTGTTATATTTAACCTATATGCTGAAAGAGTACCAGCATGAGCCAAATTTAATATAAGAGCAATTTGTATATACTATTGATAAAGACAATTGCATGTTATTCTACGTTTCCAGTTACCTTTAATAGCAAGCTGATTTAATTCAATACCAAATAATTTTCTTAAGCATACTGTATTTAAAGTACTTTGCTTGATGCAGGGAAATCCTTAAATGATGTAAAAAGAGGCACACAAGTCATGGTGAGAGGTATTGTTGCAGATATTTAGTAAAAAGTAGAAAAAATTAATCTTTGTTTGGGGAAGGCTTTTAAGCCTTAAAATTCATGAAAAAAGATAAAGAAACAGATGCTATGACCTAAACATTTTAAATGATATGTTAATAGTTTTAAAACAAGCAAAATTACGCAGAAAAATTCAACAAAATTTGAAAATTTTTGCAAATGAGGGATGAAAAATGTGTTAATATCTTTAATATACGGTTCACAAAATTCAATAAAATGACTGTAAAGATTTCCCAGTAGAAATACTGTGAAGGTTTATCGAGGGAGATTAGTGAGAATCCTAGGGTTAACTGCAGGCGTCTCTTGAACTCATAAGATAGACAAGTGATAAATATCGTTCTTCAGTTTCTAACAGAGCTGAGAGAGGTAGTACTCTTTTTGAAAGGTAGCTTTAAATTTTAGTGAAGCAAATGTGAGGCCAAAAATATTGAAGACATCAGTGCTTTGTGGTCAATAAAATGTAATTACAAACAAGTAAAAGATTTCAGTATGTTTGCTCAATGATGGCAAATCCAAAGGTCATCTAACTGGTTGGGTTTAGATTTTGGTGGGGGCTACTGATAATGTTAAGTTTTCATTCATGGTGTTATGATTAAAAGAGAAGACGGGGCTGAAGAAATTGTCACTTAGAGTGATGACTGTGCATTGTAGTATGTACAAATTATAAATGATTATATTAGGGTTCTCCAGAGAACAGAACCAATAGGCTATATATATATATATATATATATGTATATATATATATATACATATATATATATATATATGTAGAGAGAGATTTATCACAAGGGATTGGCTCACACAATTATGGAGGATAAGTTCAATGATCTGCTGTCTGCAAAGTGGAGCCCAAGAAGCTGTTTTTGTAGTTCCAGGCTAATTCTGAAGACCTGAGAACCAGACAAGTCAATAGTGTAAGCCCCAATCCAAATCCAAAGGCCTGAGAACCAGGAGAGCTGAAACCTATGGGCAGGAGAAGATGGATGTCCCTGCTCAAAGAGAAAGTGAATTCACCCTTCCTCTACCTTTTGTATTCAGGTCCTCAATGAATTGGATAATATCCACCCACACAGATGAGGGTGATCTTCTTTACTCTGTCTATAGATTCAGATCCTCACCCCTTCTGGAAACATCCTCACACACCCACCCAGAAATAATGTTTTACATGCTATTGGGGCATCCCTTAGCCCAACCATGTTGACATTTAAAATTACCTATCACGGTAATATAACACATATGATGTTAGGGAGATTTTGAGATTATTGAAGAGACCTAGTTTGGAAATTAGTCTCAGGGTCTCAAATTTGACTTCAATAAAATTATACTGGCTGTGGCATCTTGCTGGTCCAAGGTGCTTGAGATTAATCACTTGCCCCGTCTTCCATTGTATATGTAGGGTGCTGGTACTGTTGAGTGTGACAGCTTACTTTCTGTGTCTTCACACTTGAAACACATTTATGAATCACTTTTTCTACTCTCTAACTTATTATTTGAATATTGAATAATCCACTATTCATTCCATTTTAATAATTTTATTGTTGGCTAATTCACAAACATTTTCAACTGAATATAATCAAGTACAGTTTATTAGTCTTTTACTACTCTGCAATATTTTATAAGATTATAATGTAAATTATTTGTTTTTTCCATGGCCCTTAACCACCTAGAATTATGATTTCCAGATGTTTCTTAGGTAAGGGATTAAGCTTGGGATATATTCTTCATTTTCTTTTTCTGAAAGCTATGTTTAAATTTTAACAGAGCAGAGAGAAACTTGCCTCCAATAACTTCAGAAAAGTAATTTCACAGTATGACGCGTTGTTATTTTCAGAATTGATTTAGATTCAATAATTCAGTTACTAAGACCTTCAGTCTTGAATCAGTCCCTAGTAGTGCTGCCTTTGACCATCATAGATTCCAGGTAGTCTATTTGCTTGCCAAGTTTAATGTTTCATCATAAATCTCTACCTTGTTAATTCACATGGCTGACCCTGTCCTTTCTCAAAATGTTATGGGCTATCCTTACCCCTTATGTTTTGCCTCAAACTTCAGCACATTAATTTTCATCCTTTAAAATGTCCTTACTCATTTAGAAAAACAAAGATTTTAGGCTAGTGTTATAGTTTAAATTCTTGCTTCAATTTATTACAGTTCCAAGCAGTTCCTTGAATCATTCATGCTAAGGAGGATTACTGTCAGATTGAAAGCAGGATTTGTAATGCCAATAGAGGGAAACTATCAGAAATATGCCATTAGCTTTTCCTTCAATCCCTTTTAAATGAAAGTACAGAAGGAAAGAAAAATTGTAACACACAAAAATGAACAAAGTTTATCTTAAATTGTTTGTAATAGTTTTGTTAACCACTGATTACTAATATCCAATTGCCATCTTCTCAGTGATTATAAGGACCCAAATGCTCAAGAATTGTGTTTGTTGTAAATGCCACAGGGAAATAGTTACATGAATGAGCAGACACATAAAACAGCTGACAGATATTTTGTGATTGAATTGACTATAATTTCAATCAAAATATTCTGCATCCAAATAAGAAAACTAGTCTTAAGTGCCAGTAGGTATTTGAGGGTTGATTTATCTTGTATCTGCTTTCCTTAGCCAGGAAACTCCATAAATAAACATTAACTCTTTTAGTTCAAGTAATATATCCAGGAGTCCCTATTGGATTGTTAATGCTATAATCAGTCACCACAACTTTAGATTAACTCTAATCAGCTGGATGCTCACCAAGATAGAAATGAAAAACATCCTGGTTGAATGTTATTGAGATTTCATAGGGAGAAAGGAGAACTCTAGCATATGGGTAGGTGTTTCCTTGGTGAGTATACACATGCTTGATACATGATTCTGATCAATAAAGAGATAGAAAAGGGCACTATGTATCTGAATGGAATCTTTAGTAATATGTTCTTCATTTTAACCCCAACCTTACTCCCTTTGTGTTCTAATGTTCAGACTTGGGTCTTTGAAATTCTTTGGACTCAAAACCTTTCTTGATTCTATTACACTGACCCTGAATGCTTTCCACTTATTTCAGCTTTGAGTCAATCCTGGTTGCTTTGAGTAAACCCACTGAATTATCTCATGTCCCTGATGTTCAACAATGACAATGACCAATCTGGTCAGGTCAACAAGAAGCGAGGTACTTCTGAGCTACAAAATCATGACAACTAATAGCCTACTATAGAGAAATATTTTTGTTCATTATTTACATAAATTGAATATAATATATAAATATATGTTATATAAACTGATATATACACAAATATATATAATACAAATTAATTAAAATATAAATAAATGATCCACAAAGAAATATTTGGTAATTAAAGCATACATACATAAATGATGCAAACTTGAAAATAATACATGCATAAAATGTTTTTAAATGTTTAAAAATGAAAACTGTTTATGAAATCATGGTAAACAATATCCTCTGTTATGAAACTATACATATATACAGTCTCATTTGAATTGAGTATCTACAACAATGTCTAATACATGGTAGCTACTAATATAAATTTCTTGAATTAATAAACATTTTAAACAAAGATTAGTAAAAGAAAACCTTCCCTTTATTTATCTAGCTTCATCTGTTCATTAAAAAAGGAAATATAAAACAACAGAATGATGGTAAGTTTTCTCTGGGTGGTGAGACTATAGATGACTCTAAGGTTTATTGTCCCTAGAAATATTTTATGTTATCCTAATTTTCTATAAGCTTCATTAATTACATTTATTCTCTCTCTCTCTCTCCTCTCTCACTCACACACACACACACACACACACAATTAAATGCAGTCAAATTGAGGACTATGAATAGAGGGTTATGCCATAGAAGTGAGATGTAAATGAAACTTTCTAGGGAAACCCTTAAAAGCAGAGGAGTTCTACAAAGCACTACAATACCCACACTTCTCAATGTCTCACCCATTAGATTAGGTGTAAACAGCCTGCACACACAGTGGTCCACATTGTGATTGAGAGGTAACCCACACAGATTATACTCTGCATGTAATGTTGCCTAAGAAATCAGCTTAAAATGATATGGTTTTGTTTTTCTCATAAAGCTATAGGTAGACAGTTGATCTAGGTTTGGCTGGATAACTTTTCTAGCCATTTTTAATATTACTCACATGTCTGGTACTTGGTTGGTTGTCATCTGGGAAAAAAGAGGTAATTGGGCCATGTGTCTCTCTTCTTCTAGTGGCCTGGTTTATACATAACAACATTTTCTGTTAGAGATGGAAAAGATCAAGAACAGGAAATGGACATGTGAAAAAGCTTCCAAGCTTCTTAGGGTATCACATGTACAACTGTTCCTTTGAGCAAAGAGAGTTATATGGTTGCCTACAATGTTAGGGAATCAGGACTCTATAAAGTTATCTGGCAAAGGGTATCTATATAGGGAGGAGTGAAAAATTGGGGTCATTAACATCAATCTGCCACAGAATATCTGTACAGCAATGGAAGCTTCTTAATCTGGAAACTGGCCTAGTTAAAATGAGCCAGACTCCAGAACCCATTGATAGTTAACGTTTACTCTCATGGGCTAACTCAGATTTGCTGGGTCGGGTCTGCTAAGTTATCAATCCTAAAAGAGTATATATAATAAATGAGCCTCTAGCTTTATACATCTGTGTCTTCTCTGTCTACTTTTGGTCCATGAACTCTCATTAAATATCTCTATTGACTCTGATTACTGACAGGTCATTGATTTCTCCAGTGATGTCTGGGGATGAAACATGCAAAAGATCCCATGAAGCTGGGTCGTGTGAGAAGAAGTAAAGTTTGTAACACCGTGCCAAGGCACTTTTCAACATGGATTAGGAGATTTTGTCAATACTTGTGATAGAATAGTAAAGAGTTATTCAAACCCTTTGGCTCTATACAAGTCTTCTGGGGTTATATGTATGTGTTAACTTGCAACCAATCAAGGTCTTCCACTTTACACCCTGAGTTGGGATGAATCATAGTACTGTCTGTTTTTCCAGAACAATCAGTTCCATAGGGTTACTAGGATTTCCATTTTGTCATCATAAGCAACCTCTAAGGGCAGAGAAGTATGGCCGAGTAACTCCTCAAGGCAAGGTCAATGTCCACTTTCATGTATTCTATCTTTGAGCTAAGTAATATGAACTGCCCATCCGTTCACTGAAGTTACACAAGTTATCCACAAATCTACTGAAGTCAAAGCAGGCAAAAATGAACTGCCCATCTATCAGCTGAGATTTAAAAAAGAGGAGTTTCTTCTTCCCCTTGGGGAAAAAATAAGCATGCAATGTTCTTCAAATTTCCTTCATATCCCTCCTAATACCTATGTTTGCGATCTCACCCAACATAGAGGAAGGTACATCTGTTCTGACAAGACTGCAATGTATCGATCCCTTGAATTTTTGTAACTGGTATTTTCCCTACCTTTCTTTTGGTTAAATATAGCTAGCACTTTCACATCTCATGAAAATATTTTTTTTCAAAATATACCGTAATTTTCTTCATGGTGCTCTTCTGAACCTATTTCTTCAGACATTTATGTTTGTCCATCATTATGCTCTGATGTTAGAAGAAACTCTAAATATACCTTTGTTTAAAATTGTTTTTCTTTTAAAATCAGTTCCACCAAGACTGTTATGTAAAACTGTGTAAAAGGGTCATTGTACGTGCTTGTCCATAAGTGGATGGGGTGGGCACATGCTCCACTGTGTCAGGAACCTGGGGTCAGGGAACTCAGAGATGCCTGCTTTAGATTCTAAGATGATGTCAGCAAAGGTGTATATCTACCACCAAAGATCTAAAACAAACAGGTAATTTGAAAGAGAGGTGAATTTACTGCACAGGAAATTTCCAAATTGATAGGCTCCTGGTAAGCAGAGAAAAGGAGGCTAGACTTCAAACCGTGAAGGATAAAAAAAGCAAGCAAACAAACAAACAAATAAAGAAGCAAACACAACCAGAATTCCTAGATTCTAGGTCAAAAGGTGAAGGACTGAAAGAATTAAAGGGACAAGGGAAGCTAGTCAATATGCGACACGCTGTGGATGCTTGAAGCAAATAGCAGGGCAGATGGACTGATTACACATACACATACACAAATTAGATTTGGCTGCTCCACTAGAACACAGATTTAGACAAGCCAAAATGCACTAATTTAAATATATAATTGATATGCCAATTTAGGGTAGGAAAAAGAATCATTTATAAAATGCTCATTTAAAACAAGGCAGAAAAAGAGAGACAGACAAAAAAGAAACAAAGAAAAACAGCAATAGATTAATCTTACAAATTAACTGCAATGAAAACAATTGCATGCAGGGCAGGGTATTTAGGATATCTCAGGCAAGGGTACATTAGCCTGAAGCATAGTTCTCTAGCTTCTCCTATCCAAAATGGTCAAGGCAAGTTAACATAGACTATACAATGCAGACTGAAATGTTTTCAGGAGATACAGTCAGAGTTTAAATCTTTAACCCAGCAGTTCTGAATATACGCCCATGAACCTGACATGTAGGATGATAACATCTATTAAGTGCCTCTCAAATGATCATCTTTAGTCCCTTTCATATTGGAAGTTAGAACTTTTGGGGGTATGGAGAACATAAATAGAATAATTAGTATGGTTTGAGGTGAATTATTGTGGGAAGGATAAGAATGAAGCAAAAAATTTCTTAGTCCTCATTATTTAACACTTTGTATGAAAATAGGGAGTCTGACCACAAGGAAAATTGAAATTATACTGTACTGCTGTATTGATATATTACTGTGATCTTAAAATTGTGAGTTTTTTGCAAGCTAATTTGAGTTTAATGAGATTCAGAGAATATTATCTCAGTAATAATTTTCTATTTTGAAAAGGTTACATTTAATTAGAAACATGAAAATAACTAATTGAAATAATACTGATCACTTAAAGATGTTAAATGATAACATCTTATGCACCAAGCATGATTTTGATTAAAAATATGACCTTGTAGATTTGGAGCCATTTGAAGTAAAAGGGGTATGAAAATATACCTACAAAATGGTTATAAAAACACACAACTCAACTGAAAATGGGCAAAATATTTTGAACATATATATATATATATACAAAAGAATGAATAGCCAATAAACACATGCAAAGATGTTTAACATAATTAGTCATTGGGGAAATTCAAATTAAAGTCAGAATAAGATAATTTTGCTTTAACAGCCAAAATGACTTAAACTTAAAAGACAAACTTTAAAGTTTTATCAAGGAGGTGAAAAATGCAGCTCTTATTTTCACATTTATGTAGGAAATATAAAATGATACAATCACTTTGGGAAACATTTGCACACGTACTGTCTAATGAAGTAAGACATAGTCCTGCCCAATATCCTGGCAATTCCACTACCAGGTATTTACCCAAGAGAAAAGAAAACATATGTTTACAAAAAAGGCATGCCCAAGAATGTACATGAAGCTTGTGTTAGTTTTCTATCACTGTGCAATAAATTACCAAAAACTGAGTAGTTTTAAACATCTTCCAATTATTATAGCTCTATAGATCAGAAGTATGGGTAAGCATGACGGGGTTCTCTCAATGTTTCTCAAGGCTGAGATCAAGGTCTTGGCCAGGTTACTCTACTTTATGGTGTATCTGGAAAAGACTACATGATCAATTTCACTCAGGTTGTTGATAGATTTCAGTTCTGTGCAGCTATAGGACAGAGACACACACCCCCCCCCTCCAAATTTCCTTGCTGGATATTATCCAGGCACTTCATTCAGCTCCTAGAGTCTACTCTTTGGTCTTTGCATGTGGTTCTTTCCATTTCAAGTGTGTCAGATTATTCTTTAAATGTTTGTTACTATATGGAAAAATATCTCTGCTTTAAAAGGATCATGTGATTATATTTGGCCCAAGCAGATAATCTCTGATTTAGTTAACTCAAGGTCAACCGATTAGTAACCTTAATTACATCTGCAAATTTCCTCTTATCATGTAATCTTACATAATCCTGGCCATAAAATATCATCATATGAATAATCCTCGGTATTAGAGTGGGAAAACTGGGGTGGGGAAAGGCATTTTAGAATCCTGCCTACTACACAGCTTTATTCTTAATCGCCCAAAACTAGGAACAAAACAAATGGCCTGAAGCGAATGTTATAGAATTTTGTTATGGTAACATACTTATTGTAAGTATAAAACTCTGCTTCAGTTATCAATTTTTTCCTAACAAAACCAACGTATGGTGGCTTAAAAGAACAGCAAACACTTATTTTAGCCATAAATCTGTTATCAGGAATATGGATAGGTCACCATGGGGATGCATGGGGGTCAGTTTTTAAGGTTGTGGCTAATAGCTCCAAGCGTTAATAGACCTAGATACCAGAAATGGAAGATACTCAGAAATTGAAACAGTATCAATTCTGCAATATTCTATTGGTTATACAGTCACAGAGGCCCAGAATCAAGAAAGGCAAACATATATCTCAACTGTCAATGAGAAGATTGTCAAAGAATTTTCAAAAATTTTTCTTTTAGATTGAAATATTTAATATATCAGACACTTTCAGAAAAAAAAGAACAGAATCTGAAATTTGCACAGCTGGTTAGAGTCAAATACAAGGGACTCAAGTTAGTCAACACCATAACCTATAGGGAAATACTTGGAATGAAGGACACATAGCTATAAAAACAGTCATAGAAGTTATCAACTCCAAACCTTTTAGTATTATTCCAAAAAAAAAAAAACCAACATAAACTTCTGAGAAAGTCACCCTAGTCATTAAGATCCTTGGTATGTTTGATAATATTGATATAACTTCCTAGTCAACTTATATGAACTTCAAACTTGATTGTTTTTCTGATTGAATTGGCTAATTTTTCAATGTCATGCTGCTGCTATGCCTTTGTGCCATTTGCAACTATATTTGCCTATAGTTTAATGCATATTATGATTAAATTAAAATTGGGACTATGAATGTGATGACATATTGCACTTGTGATTATTACTATCTTACATGGCAAAAGAGATTTTGCAGCCTTAATTAAGGCTGTTAGTTATTGGTAAGGTTGTTATTTCCATGCATATATTAGAATGATATTGAACTGTTTCCAGTATGTAGCTGTGCGAACCATTTTTAAAGAGTAGGGAATTAAATGGAATCTGACTCCTTTTTTGATGTTTGACCGAGACATCTCTCAAGCCCTACTGTGCTCCTTTTCTTCTTTTATGATATCTGGGTGAGCTATAGAAAGCCTGGATTATCCCCTACCTTGATACCAGTTGGGAAGTTCAAACCACAGAAAAGCCAGCCTGCATGCAGAAACCCTAGGCTAGTCCCAGCCTCTAAAAACAATAAAAAATAAAGCCACTCCTCCTTTCTAAGACATTTTTTCACAATACTTGTGTTTCTGCCCTCCTCTACTCACAAAGTCTCAATATATGAGCAATGAATCTCTTCATACACTCTTGGTGAATGTGTAGTATTATCTATCTTAGCATCTGAACCAATTTTGGGTGGGAAAGGGTTGATCCTACCCTCAATAGGCAACCGCAAAGCTGTTTGCACAGCAAGCAGCGTGTCTTAGAAAATGACCACCACCAGTGGTCTTTCTTCTCTTGCTTTGGCTGGCCACATGGCTCCTGTCTGTTAGCATGCTTGTACTTTGAGCTGCTGCCTATTGACTATCTTGTGCTTTTGCTCTGTTGCTGCCTGTTTGCAAGCATGTACTTGGAATTGTGCTGCTTTGTGCCCTATTTGCTCACCCTACCAGCCTACTTTTATAGATTTAATCCAATGACCCAAGAGTCAGCAAAATTGGCTGGATTTCAGGCAGTCACCTTAGCACTAGAGGATTCACTGACTATCAACAGACCCCATCAGCATATTTTTGCAGACTCTTGGGCCACAGCCAATTGTGTGCAATCTGGTCCACCTATAAAACTTCTTTAAGTTGCTCCTTTGGGGTAAAGAACTCTGTTAATTTCTTGTTAACAAGTTAGCCTTAATTTAGGGCTAACTGTATCTGCCCTAAATACACACACACACACACACACACACACACACACACACACACACACATATATCAAGGTCAAACCCAACTCTGCACATTCTAAAGCAATAATAATACAAGGTATCAACAAGACACTCTATATCCTCTTCATTGTTCAAGTCATCAATGATAGAAACCAAGGCACATATTTCACATCACAAAGTGTAGAATACTCAACACTTGCACAAGGCATGCAATAGAACTTTAACCTCCCTTACTGGTCTCAGCTGCAAGTCTCATGTACTCAAACAAGGTCAAATTTAACCATCAAGTTTGAAAGAGAGTCTCACTTAATTTTTGATATTTGACTATTGACAACTTTCAAGACCCACCATCCTCATTTGCCACATATCTGGGCAAGCTGAAAAGAAATTCCAGATGTGCACTCCCTTGACACCAACAGGGAAGGTCAGACCAGACAAACCTGACCAGTGCACCAGGCAAACCTGACCTTGGCCCCACCCTCTATCTCACACACACAAACACACACACAGACACGCACGCACACACATGCCACTTGCCCCTTTTTGCACTAGCTTGGATGCCTTCCCTACTCTATCAGAAAACCTCAATATATGCATAAGAAATCATGATATCACTTTGATGTGGAATCTAAAGAAAAAAATGATACAAATGAACTTATTTACAAAATAAACAGACTCACAGACATAGAAAATAAATTTATGCTTACCAAAACTGAAAGGTAGGGGGGAGGAATAAATTAGGAGTTTGGATGAACAGATACATACTACTATATATAAAATAGATACCCAACAAGGAGCTACTGCATAGCTCAGGGAACTATATCCAATGTCATGTGATAACCTATAATGGAAAAGTATCTAGAATAAATATATATATATATAATATGGATAACTAAATCATTTTGCTGTACACTTGAAACACTGTAAATTAAAAAAAATCTCTTCATAAGCTCTTGGTACATGTGCTACACCATTCATGTCAACCTCCAAGTTAATTTTGGGTAAAGGATGGGGTCGATACCATCCTCTGTATGGCAACCATGAAGCAGAAGTCCTAAAGATAATAAATAGGTACACATCACTGAGCTGGTTACTATACAGCTGCCAAAAAATACTTCACTGTAACTCTTCCATTGTTGTTAATCCATGTATTGTTGTAAGACTATGGGGCTGTTAATGGGGCATGTTTATTTTCTATGTTTCACTGAAGTCAATTCCATAAAGCCATAGTTTTTGGTATAGGTATAAAATTAGTAACTGATTAAATGGATACGGATATTTATTTAATATGTACAGCATTATATAATGCACATTTTAAATGGCATGTGATAAATGCATTAACTGTAAAAGTTATCACTGAATTTTTTTTTTTTTTTTTTTTTTTTTTTTTTGCGGTATGCGGGCCTCTCACTGTTGTGGCCTCTCCCGTTGTGGAG
This sequence comes from Physeter macrocephalus, assembly GCF_002837175.3. Classification (NCBI taxonomy): domain Eukaryota; kingdom Metazoa; phylum Chordata; class Mammalia; order Artiodactyla; family Physeteridae; genus Physeter; species Physeter macrocephalus. Next base: position 71,676,624 of record NC_041222.1, read on the forward strand.
CACAGGCTCCGGACGCGCAGGCTCAGCAGCCATGGCTCACGGGCCCAGCCACTCCGCGGCACGTGGGATCCTCCCAGACCGGGGCACGAACCCGTGTCCCCTGCATCGGCAGGCGGACTCTCAACCCCTGTGCCACCAGGGAAGCCCATCACTGAATTTTTTTAAAAGCTGGAAATAGACTGCTAAGTATTGAAGAGGACTCAAATGCAGAATGAGTACATTACAGAACAGACATGAACATTGCCAAATTTAAAATAAGATTAATGATAAGTGGATGCGTGCATAATTTAGAGGTTGGAGGACACTTAGGTTGCCTCAATATCTTGGCTATTGTAAATAATGCTGCTATACACATGGGGTTCATGAACCTTTTTGAATTACTGTATTTGTTTTCTTTATATATATACCCAGGGGTGGAATTTCTGGATCATATGGTAGTTCTATTTTTAGTTTTTTGAGGAATCTCCATACTACTTTCAATAATGGCTGCACCAATTTACATTCCCACCAAGAAGGTGCAAGGGTTCCCTTTTCTCCACATCCCTGACAACACTTGTTATTTGTAAAGTTTTTCATAATAGCCATTCTGACAGGTGTGAGGTAATATCTCATTGTGGTTGTGTCAATCCACACCATTTCGATTAAACCCATACCAGTTATCAGATACTGCCAGCTGGAAATAGGAAAGATAAATAGGACATCATTCCAACAACCATGGTCACACTGCTCATTCATTTAAGGGCTGCTTACTAATGTGTTTGTGCTATAATATTAGCAGAGATGAGGATTTGCAACAGAGACCATAGGTCCCTCGCAGACTAGAATGTTTACTATGTGACCCTTGATAGAAAATTTGTCAGTCCTTACTGTAGACCATGACAATAAGCTCTCACATCTTCATTCATCCTCATTATAGATCCATATACCCGGAAATGCAGAATTAGCATGTGTGGGGCTCTGGAAAAAGATTTTAAAGAATGGGTACCAAATTGATTCTGGTATTTCTTTACTCTGTCCCTCTCCACCATATCAGCTGAGGACCCCTGAGTTAAAGATACAGTGTTTAGAGGATGAGTACTAGTGTGCTCTGTAAAATGTAGGAGCAGTAGTAGAATTTCACTCTGAGGGGGCTATTTTGACATCCTCATAAATCTCTAAGGGGTTCAGCTCTGTCTGGCGCACATTTAAAAAATGAAGGAAAACACATAAAGCTCTCTCCTAACTCCAGCAAAATTTTCCGAATATAAGAAAACGAAACAAAAATTACTATCAAAAGCATTAGCTATACCTTTAAATATTTATCAACAGAATTCCTCTTATCAATAATTTGCTGCAAAAATACTGAAACACAAAATTAGCCTCTAACGTGGATAAAATTCCTTTCTAAGACCTTAGAAACACACGACTTAGAGAATTCCAGGATCCATATAACCATTAAACATAAATAATCTTACAAGCACACATAACTATGTATCAAAAATTATATAAATAAGAATAGGTCATCTTATTTTACTCTTCATCTTCTGACCTTTGGAAATGTTTCTTAGGTACATTTAGCTACAACATGGTAAAGCATGGAAATAGCCAGAATCTTGAATTACTTATATTAGTCCAAACATTCTAAACTTTGCCTTGGTAGCTCATCTCTCCATGAAAGGGATGTAAAAATTCTTACTACCTCTTATTAATTATGAATTGACAGTATGATATGTTTTACTGCCCATCTCCCACATCAATGAAAATTTTTGTTAAGGTCCTCACAATTGAAAAGTAACATATTATGTCCAAAATAATTTGTTTGTGTCTGTGTGTGTGTGTGAGATAGAGACAGAGAGAGAGATGGTGTTTGCTTCATTTTAGGCTTCTATTATATTTCTAATCATCCTTTTTTCTAATTAAATTGAAATGTTTTTAATAGGATCATTAAATAGAAAGAAATTGAGTGCTAAATAAGAAATAGTATTTCTAGGAAAGCTGACCTTTTCCCAAAAGCAGAAAGTAAGCAAAATGGATGTTATTTTGTTAACATTTCTCAAAATGATAGAGTTAACCTTTTATGGAAGATGGCAAAAATCTGAGCAGTTTGCATCTTCTCACAGTGTAGCTGCAAAGTTTCTAATGTCACAGAACTAAGAGAGAGCAGTGCTATTCTCAAATACTACTATGATGTGTTTCCTTTCTTCTAAGGATTAGGTGGGGATAGGGATGAATCAAATTATTAAAAGCTCTTTTCCATTCTTTTTTTTTTCCTGCACTCAAACTTTAGTCTCAGTATTCTTCATCTGAATTTTCTTTAGTAACTGTTAAGGCTTTGAACCAAAGATGTAGGTTTATTTTAAAATGTATAAAGTAAGGAGAAAACATGTAAATTGCTTTGTAAAAGTAGGAAATGGATCATATATTTTTAACTAAATATAAACAATTATATATATGTGCATTTACATCTATAAATGCATGTTATTATTTATATTTATTTCTATGATCCTTACTAAAATATGAATTTCTGGAAGATTCTAATAAAACCATGATGAGAGAAGACCAAGAAATAATTTTTTGATAACAAAGTAAGGACAAAAGTAATGTAGTAAAGGGGGAGGACAAAACTTTATTTTTTGATCACAGGCTGACATTTTCGAGTATCATACACTGAGAGAGAAATGTAATGAATTATATAACTCTCAATTTTCAGTGGAAAGAAAAAAAAGCTTTGTTCACCAGAAGATATTAACTTCTTTTTTTCCTGACACTTATCTTGCAGAAAAATTTATATCCAGTCTCTCTACTCTCTCTGTAAAAATCGCTGAGCAAAATAATGAAAGCTATCCTAATGAACTCTTGGATAACACTTAGAGACATGCTCCTTAGAGAACTGTTTCTTAAATCCACACTTGATTAGAGCTGAAGGGGTAGAACTCAATCAGAATTCTCTACTATGTTAGGAGAAGATAGAAATATGATCTAGATTTTAATATTCAGGTATCTTGCCTTGACACGTGAATTATATTTTAAAGTTCCCTTTATGTGTTAACTGTTGGTTCTAAATCTCATGGGTATTTCAGACATGCAGAATATTTTGGTAGCTTCAAATGAGACAATTTGGGGGTAAAACAGCTATTTATTTAACTTATCTGTAGACACAGATGTTACGTGCTCCCAGGAATCTTTCCTAAAATCTCTCTCAAATGTGTAGAGTTTGTAAACCCCCTTACTGTAGAGCACAAAGTACTACTGTATATGTCTCAGTAGTTTTGAACAGGCCTGTACCATGATGGATAAGAGGAAATGTTTGTTAACCAAATCTCATTCCACATTGTTGAATAAACAATTGTAATTTGAATGTTTAAATATATGAATTTGAATGTTAAAATGCATGACTTTTATGAAAATAGAATTTAGATATTCTAAATGATGGTAAATAAACAAAAACATTAGGAGTGTCTCAGGGCCTTCCTTGAAAAATAATATTGAAGATATTATTAAAGATGTGGTCTTCCTGGTATTAGGGGAGAATGTATTATTTTCAACTACAAATTATACCAAATCTTTCAGGTAAAATAGTAATAAATTAAATTCAGAGAAAAAGTAAATATTTACCTAAAGAAAAACATTACTTAGCCCCATTTGGTATGCGATTTTTCTGTTGGTAACTATCTATGTTCATTTAATTTTTATGGTTTTATTATATTAAAGGTCCTCACTATGCACTAAAAGCCTTATTCAGTCACAGGGAAATTCAGGGGGTGGGGAGTAGGAGAGAATATTCATCAAGCAGACTGATAATAGCGGCTCTGCAGTTAATTAATGAATAACGTGTGATGGAGATAGAACAATTGTTATTTCTACATCATGTGGACTATATCTGAGAACAATTATATTGAGGATTTTTTTTTAAGTGTAAAGCATTGCAGGCCAATATGTGAAGCAAGAAGTTAAAGAGACCTAAAGAATTTTTTTTAAACTCAATACAACAAATCATCTTTGTCATAATCAGAGATGTTAGGGAAATGTCCATTTATATAAAAATAAAAAAAAAAAAAACAGAAATTGGGCAGAAAAGTGCCCTAGTGACATCAATGGCTGTAAGTGTGTGCATGTGAGAAGGAGACAAGAAAGACAGAGAGACACACAGAGGGACAGAGACAGGAGCACAGAGAATTTGCCATATGCTCACATTTTTACAGTAACACAGACATGATTCATATAGTCCAAGCTGTTGTTAATGTTGACATCATTCCATGCTGCTCAGGTATTTTCAAGGAGTTTTCCCATCTACTTCTAATATATAATATTGCATTCAAGTCATCTTTTATGTCTTTTGGAGAAGCTTTCATTATGTCAGTTTTAACTACTTAAAACAAATGGGAAAAACTATGACTACTTTTAGAAAACTGACAATGAAGAGAAGCCTAAGTATACAATCATTCAAGGAAACATTTACTCTATTATCCATTCATATTAACCCTCATCAGCTTTGACAGAATCAAGCCCAGTTAGAGGACAGAGGTAATTTAGTGAGAATATTAATATTCTTAGCAAAGAACTATAATAAAACAGCAACTATACACAAACCTTACTGTTTCTTCTTCTTAAAGATACTTGCAAAATTTGCCTACTTATGCAGAGTTTTATCAACTGTTAACTTTGGTTCAACTTTGAAACTCAGATAATTATCATTTAGATAACATTTCATATAATCATCTTCTGATCATAATTTCTCTGACATCTGTAATGGTATAAAAGTAATGCCCCCCATCCCATCACATAGGTAGGACTTCATTTCAAGGATAATAGGGCCCGATCAATTATAAATGGCTATGCTTTGAATACAAATAGTCCTAAAATTTCATTTTCCTAGGACTTGAGCAGAGATTTGATTTGTCATCGACAAACTTTCCCCATTCAGGCACCAAGAGTTCATTCACTTTGTGGCTACATTATTCTCAAGAGCCTTGTCATTTTCTATATCTAGCCATCCAAGAAGAAAAAAGTATGAAAGCCCAAACATGGGAAGCTTCACTGTGGCAGGCCTCAGGGCACTCATCTCTTCCACTCTCATTCCATTATTTGAAATTCAGGCAGAGAGCCATACCTAATTGCAAAAGAGGCAGGAAAGTGTTGTCTAGCTGTGTGCCTCATAAAAATGGGAGAACGGTTTTAGTGGACAGACAGCAGTATCTCCTACAGGTTCTGAATTAAATCCTATAAGTATACAAAATGAAGGATCCTCATCATTACGAATCTTAATAATTGTGAATGTCTCATATTTTAACTTCATTTAATTTTAACAAAGCATGTTTTTGCATCTTAATCATAATTTTTCCCTGCAAAATATAGATAAGGCAGGTAACACTTTGTCCATTGTCTAATCTAAGTGAACTAGGAATAGAAATCAAATTGTGTCACTCTAGATATACAAACACCATTTTTTGGGGGGGAATGTAGTTGATTCCTGGAGACACTTTCCTAGAAAATGTAGAATAATTGGGCTTTTCCTAAGTTTTGGTAAAACACTAAGGGCAATCACAGTGGATCTACAGATGTGATGATTTAGTGTTCAACGGAAAAAGGGATGGGCAGTAGTTGATAAAATACAGCAAGATCAATAAATGTTATTTTTAAGAGTTTGACATGCAAAATTCAAATTCTTTGGAAGAATAGTGAGTAATACTTTTGCAAAACATTATGAAGACTTTTATAAAACCATAAAACAAATGAAAAAATCTAGAATTCTTCCAGAACATTTTAAGTATGTGGCTGATAATATTTGTAGGATGTCTGGCTTAGTATTGATTATACATAGTTGAAATTAGACAATTCACATTTTTGTTGAAACTCAAAGTTGATATTAATTAATGAAACTGTGCTTGACCAGATTTCTAGTTCTATAATGAGAGATTTGGAAATAACCTCTGGTTAACATAAATACGCCAAACACTATTTTAAGTTTTTAACTTTCTTATATCATTGTCATTATTTTAAATTGTGTTCTTCTCTATTTTCTAAAACTAAAATCCATAAATAGTTTAAGTTAAATAGTTTAAATATATGAGAATAATAAAAGCATTCTGATCTTGGAAACACCATGTTTTGTAATATTTCTTTTAAAATATAATCACCTATGTAACACTTCAGATTTCTTTATGTGTTTTGAACTGTTAACAAATTTTTTTTTTTTTTTTGTGGTACGTGGGCCTCTCACTGTTGTGGCCTCTCTAGTTGCGGAGCACAGGCTCCGGACGCGCAGGCTCAGCGGCCTGCATCGGCAGGCGGACTCTCAACCACTGCGCCACCAGGGAAGCCCTAAACTTTTGAAATGAGTATCTTTGTGTGAAAAAGATGAAATTTCAATTATCTTTGTTCTTTAACATGCATATTGATTTAACTCACACAAGAGTGATATTCTCTTATGTAAATAAATAAAAATATATCTTGAAATTTTATCAATGGTCACTTTAAAGCAATATTTCTGAGAAGCAGGGCAAGATGCATCTCCCTAAACAGGAATAAAATATAAATTGTACAAAGCACCAGAGAGGAAACAAGAGAAGCAAGTCTAATGTTTTGGTTTTATGTATAGAATAAATTTCTTTCATTAGTCATGTAGGTTTGAGTAATAATCTTTGATTATTATTATTATTATTAATATAAATCTTATTATCAAAGATTTGCTTTGATCTAGTACATATTTTAGGCCACTTCCAGTTTTATTATATCTTAAATAACCTTATAAAATGTTTTCTATGTGTTACTTCTTTGTCACTAATATACTTTTTAAAAAGTTCATGTCTATAAACTCTACAGATTTTCTCTTTAATAATTCTATAAGTTTAATTTAATAAAATAAATTTTGCACCAATCTCATAACCACTTATTATAAGCCACAACCAAATTCTTGACACTGTATCAGTGACCCTTACAAGGTAGGGTAAGATATCATAAATTAGGAGACTTTATCTGAATCTTTGGTGGACAGAGATAAACAAGAAGAAGATGAATCGTTTGACAAAGCACAATCACCAATTACCTTCTTTTTTGTAAAAGAGAACTATAAAATACAAGGAGTTTAAAATATTCTTAACTGCTAGGGATGAACCAATGAGAAAACTTAAACGAGAAAAGAAATAGTGTGCTTTAAGGACAATCTTATCTTCACATTTTAGGTTGAGGTTTCCCAGATAAACCACCAGACACCTGTTAAATTTGAATTTCAGATAAACAACAAATATTTATTTACTGTAAGTATGTCCCAAATATTGCATGGAACATATTTATACTAAAAAAAAGAGTCTGTTCTTTACCTGAAATTAAAATTTAATTGTAAGTCCCGTATTTTTACTTCTGGCAGCCCCAGAGTCATAGGTACTTCTGATTTTTCTAATCTGCTACAGAGACACAGAATCATTAGAAAATAATACAACACAAAAAACCCAAAAAACCTAGGGCCATCCAGTCTTTTTTCAGAATTTGGAACGTTTTGTACTTTAGAAAGGAATATATGCCATATATGATGTAATACCACACAGTGGGATCAGGAGCAGCAACAAAAATACAATCACTTAAATATTTCTAGAGTAAAACATAAGAATATGAACATAAATGTATTAACTCATGTTTAAATAGAGTGAGGTCCATTGAGATTTTTGCCACCAAATGAGTTTTAGGTATTAAACTTATAAAGAAACTCTTGACTTTGAGGACTTTTTGAGAATGTAGATTTCAGATAAATGGCTGTAATGCTGCAGACTATTTTATGCAATTCCTATCTTTCAATTATTCAAGCATCACTTCTCAGGAGTATGTGAGATTCTTGGTCCCTCTATTTCATGTTTCTTCTTTCCCTGAAGAGGTTGGCTTCTTCTCCAAGGATAGAATGTATAGTTGCTGCTTTGATCACAGAGCAGAACATGTTTTCCTCTCACCTATATGACTTGCGTGCTTCTTTTGCCATCCCAAGAAATCCTCTGATCTGACCCCGTCTGCTGTGTCCCAGCTAGGGAGCAGGGGGAGGAGAGACAGTCTGACTAAGTAGTTGTATTCATGAGATCAATTCAATTTGCTATTTGGAATGCAAGAAAGGTCACTTACTAAGTAACAGACTATAGTAGAAAGTGACTGTGAATACGAAAATTTGCCATGCTCACTACCCTGTCCTATGACCACTGAAAGTTACTTAAATCTTCTGTTAATAGGCTGTTGCCAAATTCAGGGAAATACTGTAAAGTGCTTTTCAACTCATTGAGACCTACACCTTCTTTGTCAGTTGGGCAAGTGGTATATATTTCCTATCCTCTAATTGACACATATTATTAGATACAAAATTTCCAATAATTGAAGAGAATTAACTTCTATTTGCTATAAAGTAGATGAGGGTATAACATTTTACTAATGTTGAGAAATATATTCTTTCTTTAATATACAGGGAACCCATTCTTTCTCTATTCACTCATATCCTCTATCCTTAATCACTTACTCCTCTTCTAACCATCTTTATAATTTTGATAGTCTCCAGGGTTCTACCTTGATTCATCTGTCTTTTGCTTCAAGTTTTTTTTTTTTTTTTTTACCTAACCCAATCTATTCTGAGAAACAGATCAACATTTTCAACTGCATCCTGTTAATGTTATTGTAAATATCCCTCTTGTGCCTCAGACCACTTCATTGGTCTGGGAATCCGTTCTCAATCTTCTCTTCCTGGTTACCTCACCTCCAGATATACAAGAAATGACATCTGAAAGGTCACCTTATGTGATGACTTCAAGTGAGGTGCTAATTTCAGAGTCAACACTATCACAGGAGGACAGCTATGAGGCACATGATTTACTAAAGTATTGAAGTGAACAGTTTCCAGTTTTTGTGTTTTGATTATTTATGCATTTGTTTGCTTTCTTGCTTTTAATAAAAGTTATTTAAGGTGTGCTGCAAAGAGATATGTGGCCCAGTAGGTAAATGGAAGCCATGAATATCCGCTAACCTACCAGAAATACACATAATGAGCAGAGTAATGATGTTAATAGCCATCAAACTAACCGCAAAGTAGCAAATTTCTATACTAGGATGGAAAGGTCTGTTTATATTTATTTTAGGGGCGTGACCAAAGATAGAAGTATCTCTTTGATAAAGGCTTTCAAATAATTTCAGCCTCTCTTACATATAAGCATCCTGACGTCAATAATCTAATAAGGACTTCAACTTGACACCTCAGAGATTTTGGTAACATCAATCACAACAGAATATAATCTCCACAGAAATCTCTTAAGTAAGTCAGAAAGAGCAAAACAAATACCATATGCTAACACATATATATGGAATCTTAAAAAAAAAATGGTGTTAAATGTGTTAGCATACCGTACTTGTTTTTCTCTTTTTGACTTACGTCACTCTGTATGACAGACTCTAAGTCCATCCACCTCACCACATATAACTCAATTTCATTTCTTTTTATAGCTGAGTAATATTCCATTGTATATATGTGCCACATCTTCTTTATCCATTCATCTCTTGATGGACACTTAGGTTGCTTCCATGTCCTGGCTATTGTAACTAGAGCTGCAATGAACATTGTGGTACATGACTCTTTTTGAATTATGGCTTTCTCAGGGCATATGCCCAGGAGTGGGATTGCTGGGTCGTAGAGTAGTTCTACTTGTATTTTTTTAAGGAACCTTCATATTGTTCTCCATAGTGGCTGTATCAATTTACATTTGACCAACAGTGCAAGAGGGTTCCCTATTCTCCACACCCTCTCCAACATTTATTGTTTGTAGATCTTTTGATGATGGCCATTCTGACTGGTATGAGGTGATATCTCATTGTAGTTTTGATTTGCATTTCTCTAATGATTGGTGATGTTGACCATCCTTTCATGTGTTTGTTGGCTGTATGTATATCTTCTTTGGAGAAATGTCTATTTAGGTCTTCTGCCCATTTTTGGATGGAGTTGTTTGTTTTTTTGTTATTCAGCTGCATGTGTTGCTTGTATATTTTGGAGATTAATCCTTTGTCAGTTGCTTCATTGGCAAATAGGTATCCTTTGCTGTGCAAAAGCTTTTAAGTTTCATTAGGTCCCATTTGTTTATTTTTGTTTTTATTTCCATTTCTCTAGGAGATGGGTCAAAAAGGATCTTGCTGTGATTTATGTCATAGAGTGTTCTGCCTGTGTTTTCCTCTAAGAGTTTGATAGTGTCTGGCCTTACATTTAGGTCTTTAATCCATTTTGAGTTTATTTTTGTGTATGGTGTTAGGGAGTGTTCTAATTTCATTCTTTTACATGTAGCTGTCCAGTTTTCCCAGCACCACTTATTGAAAAGGCTCTCTTCTCCATTATATATTCTTGCCTCCTTTATCAAAGATAAGGTGACCCTATGTGCGTGTGTTTATCTCTGGGCCTTCTATCCTGTTCCATTGATCTGTATTTCTGTTTTTGTGCCAGTACCATATTGTCTTGATTACTGCAGCTTTGTAGTATAGTCTGAAGTCTGGGAGCCTGATTCCTCCAGCCCCGTTTTTCTTTCTCAAGATTGCTTTGGCTGTTCGGTTTCTTTTGTGTTTCCATACAAATTGTGAAATTTTTTGTTCTAGTTCTCTGAAAAATGCCTTTGGTAGCTTAATAGGGATTGCATTGAATCTGTAGATTGCTTTGGGTAGTATCTTACTTTTGTATCTTTATCCTTAGCACTGTGCCTCATCTAGTGTATGGGTGCAATATATATATATACATATATATATATACACAATATACATATATATATACACACATACATATATATATATATATATATATACACACACACAAATATATCCTTAACATAAAGGCCAGTCATTAAATATTATCTTTAAGAAATTCCACTTGTAGAAAGTTACAAGAGATTGTTGCTTCTAACCTACAGGTAAGAGCAAAGTAGATAATGTACAAAATGGTATTTTTGAGTCCATCAGAGTGCTGAAATCGAAAGGATGACATTAGTCTCCTGAGAGACTATACACTGTTTAAAGTACAAATAATAATATGCCATTTTTATAGCTTTTCTAAAACAAAAATACATAAAAATAAAAACATAAAGGGCAGGAGGGTGGTACATACACTGTCATGAAGTCTATAAATTAGAAGTACATTACCATGAAGTTCTTAAATATTTTGTGAATTAAGAGAGTAAGTTTGGATATAGTCTGTGATAACTTAAGACTTCATTTTGTACTACCCAAAGAAACCAATAAAAGATAAGACAAGAAAGCATAGTTTAAAATTTAGTAGAGAAGGTGGAAAGGAATGTTATAACATAAGTGATTTACCAACAAATAAGACAGGAAATTAGAAACAGAAGAAAAAGAGAATATGGAAAGTATAGAAATCAAATACCAAGACTTAAAATCCAAACATATCAACAGTTAAATGGATCAAAGACCCCAATTAAAAGATAAAGAGTTCACAATATATAAAAATCAAGGTGAACTATATGTTTAACAGATGGAAACCTAAATATAAAGACATAAATTAGCTGAAAGTATGGGAAAAAAATTGCCATACAAACACTAAACAACATAAAGCTAGTATGACTCACTAATACACAAAATAAAGACCAAGGTAAAGTGTGTTACCAGAGATTTTTAAAAAAAAAGGTCATTTTCCAATAAAGAAATGGTGAGTTAATCAAGAAAACGTAATTTAAAATGTGTATGAACCAAGTTCTCAAATACAGGAGAAAACTTGTTAAAACTAAAGGGAACTAGACACAAATCTCCCAATCATAATTGAAGACATTAGCAAACACTTTTCAATAATAAATAAAACAGTAGAAAAAGTCCATAAGGATGTATAAGATTTAAACTCAACTTCAGTAGTCCAAACTCAACCTCATGGTCGTCATAAAAAGGCAAATTAATTCAGGATGAGATCCGCTAGATACACACCAAAATAGACAAATTAGAACAATTGACAATGCCATAGGTAAAGGACGTGGAGCAACCAGAACTCTCCTATAAGGGTGGTGGGAGCACAAAATGCTACCTATATACTGGAACTATTCTCTAGTTTCTTAAAAAGCTAAACAATTCTACTCTTAGATGTTTATCTAAGAGAATGAAAACCTATGTATACGAAAAGCCTTTTAAAGAATGCTCATTATAGGTTTATTCATAAAAGCCAGAAGACTGGAAACAATCTAGGTTTCTACCATAAGGAAAATGGGTATACAGATTATGCTATATTAATACAGGAGAATGCTACTCAGAACTAGAAAGACTGAGCTACTGATACTATAAGAATATCAGTAATCTCACATATATTATCGAAAGCAAATGAGGCTGGGAGTAAAAGAGAGTACACACTGTATGATTCCATTTACATGGAATTATGGAAGAGATAAAGCTAAACTGTGGTGATAGGAATTAACTCAAGGATTTCTTCTTGGTAGTGCTCTTGTCCGGCTTGACTGGAAAGGGACACATGGGAACTCTGTAGGGTTGTGAAAGTGTTCTGTGACTTGATATTTAGTCATCAAATTTAATTAAATGATATTCTTAATACTTGAGCATTTCACAGTATATAAAGTACACCACAATAAAAAACATAATAGTTCTGAAATATATGTGCAATGTATTACTTTTTAAAAATATTAATTAAAATGGTTTAAGGAAAGCAGGCAGGAATGATGGAAGCCTGACTTTACATATAAGCTCCAAATAGTGCTAACAAGAGTGTGATCAAGAATGTGAAGTTTAAATATACAACAGTGGAAAAGAAAGACAAAGTCACTTCCTTCAACAGCTAAGTTTGTACAATTCATTCTGCTGTATTTCCTATAAATAGATTGTAATTTACCTGAGGAAAATGCTATTTAAGTGCTGAAGATAAAAGCATGTGCTAATATGTGCTAATAGCACATATGTGACCCTCTGACTTAGGACTTTTCAGATCAGAGGTCTTGATATTCATTTAATTTATTCTCTCAGTATCCCTCAGCTTTAACCTGTTAACAAGTAGGAAAATAACCTAAGGTGAGACACAAAAACAGAAGAGAGATGAAAGTCTTAAAAGTTACCATAGACCAAATGTAAAGACAAAAAACAAAAGTAATCATAATCACTTGTGTATTATTTGACTACATCTTTTATATTTTTCTGTAGAAAATATTCAGTTGATCTCATCAGATATATATCTTGCTATAACATTGAAAGGTGAGCAATCAATATTTCAATGTATTATTTTCTTCTAAGGTAACCAAACTGTTACAATACTAGTAACATATATCTCACATCTAATACTAAGCCCCAATTCTAAAATAACTATTACAGATGAATTACATATACTATAAATTTGAGACACTAATGGTGATGGTGATGATGACAGTGGTAATGAAGAAGAACAATGTATTTAAAGTTCATCCTCTTACTGATCACTTATGTGCCAAGAATTCTACACTTTCTTGAACTTTTCTACATTACATTATCAAACTGCCAACCTAATATTTTAATAGAAGTATTATTATCTCCTTTTAAAATAGAGAAAACTGATGCTCCAATACGTAAGTGCTTAACATTTTAAGAATTAGAGAGGTAATAAGTTAATAAATCCAAGATAAACTTGAGACTCAAATCTGCTTCTATTTTATCACAAGACTATGTGTTTAAACATGACTACATATAATTTCTCAAACAGTAATCCCCATACCCTTGAAGAGTAAAATTAACAATCATGCTTATGTACTATTGTATCCCTAGTGTAAAGCATGTCTCTGGCAAAACGAAAGCCATACATAAATAGTTCTTAAATCAGTTTGTACAAACATAATAACAACAAAAAAGATCTAAAAAAAGAAGATACATTTTGGCCTCAAACAGGAAATACCATTTCCACAATATCTAGGGGAAAAGGGGGCTTCTTTGCTTTTATATTTTTTCCCTTTAATCTTTTGATCTGAAGGCCAGGTCCTTGGAAGGGTGCCTGTAAAGACTTCAAAGGACTGTACATGAAGTCGACACTAGAAATAGCAACTATTTCTCCTTTGAGATTAGAATGAAGAGTTGCTCATTGTCTTACCTGGTCTTGAGACTCAGAGGGAAGAGCAAATCTCAAAGGTTTAAAGCTGAAATAGAGTGGAAGCCTGTCTTCATCAACTTCTTTTAACCCACAGATCTACCAAAAAAACAGAATAAAAGTATACTTTATTGAAAGCTTAGAGTACCTTCATCACTGTGATAAGAATATTTAAAATATTTTTAATTTGTACAATTTTTGTAACCTAATTAATTCACACACATTTTACTATTAATATAAGAGTTTTCTGGTATAAAAGTATCCGAGACCAGTTTTGGAATTGATATATTTTACAAGACAGGAGGTTAGTTTATAATAAAATTTAAGAGACAATAATTAAATTTTTTCATAGAATTTCTTACTCTTGAAAAAATGTTTAGAATCAAATCTTAGCATATTTAAGTTCTGTAGATTATTTTGAGATAAGAAATCTATTGGAAAATACAAATTTCAAAAATACTACTAGGATGGTAAACCCAAATTTTTTTAAAGCATGGGGTGTATGCAAGACATTATAAAGATCTCTTCTCAATAAAAATGAAGAGAACCAAAATTTACAAAATAAAAATTACAAGGAAGGGGAAGATCTATATCTCTATTGATCATATGAGATACAGCAACATGCTGTGCCCTTAAAATCTTATTATTCATTATCATTCGTTAAGGGCATTTTATCTCAAGATTAAACTGCCAAAATATGTTCTGATGAATATTGATTTGGGAAGAGCTCAGTGTAGACTTTCCCAGAGAGAAGATGAGAAATATACATTTTTTTAATGTCTCTCTGGTCATGTAGTCAAACCAGGTTGACAAACCAGTTAGACAGAGGGAAAGTCCTCATCAAACAAACTGACCAGGGATGTCAACAGAAAAGTTGTGGGCTTTACTCAGCACATTATAATTTATTAGTTGGTTCGTTAATCCACAGAACTTTTCTTGACCAAGCCAAAGACAGATATCCAGGTGCTACTGGAAGTAAGCATAGAGTTTTTCCAATCCAGATGTAATATAATTCTAACCTAAGTTAAATCTAAGTTTCGATCTTAAGATACTGGAAAGTGAAACAGAAATTAAAACCAAAATAAGCAGGAGAAAGGACATATTAAGTGGAAAAAAAAAGGAGAGAAATCAATGAAAGAAAAAGCAAAAAAATAATAAAATTAACAAATTCAAAGTTGATTGTTAAATATTAACAAAATTAATCCCCAGCAAGAATGAACAGAAGAAATTTTTAAAAAATCAGGTAGAAAATACATTACTCAGAAAAAAAATAAGATTGGAGATGCACACTACCTGATTTCAAGGCTGTAAAAGAGCTGCAGATGTCAAGAGAGTGTGTTGTTCATGTTAGAATAAATAAATATATCGATAGGACATCATGGACTCTAGAATTCGGCATATATATATGATCATGTATCTATATGATCAATTAATTAATTATGATTAATTATTAATTATATTATTTATTTTTATTTTACTATTTATTTTATTATTATTATTGATCTATTAATATATGATCATATATATGATCAATTAATTTTTGACTAACAAAGCAATTCATCAAGAATGGGAAAGTATTTTCAAGAATTGGTTCTTGCACATCAAGCAAATTGCCAAGTCATAGTTGGTCCAATCCAGAAAGTGTCTGATTTCATTGTCTAATTTTATTCATTCTACCATTATACATTTGGAATCCAAGGTTGTGTGTGTGTGTGTGTATACTACATTTTTCATACTTTTCTCACTTCTTATATTTTCTCATATCTCTAATATTTTATATATACATATTTATGAATGCATATACTTATGTATGGATGCATGTCTCATCAGGGAATGTGAGGTTTTTGCCTCTTTTAGAGATTATTTTTTAAAATCAGGATTCTGCGAGAATAGTCCATGCATCTTGAGAGTAAAACTCTTTTCAGATCCTTTGACATCAGTTAAATTAGATATTACTTTCTCTTATTATATTCCATTTATGAATTACTTCTTCCACAGGCAGGATTTATAACTGAGATATATTTTTATGGCCCCTGGTATGCCACTTTAAGTAAGATCATATGTACTTAGGCTATTAGAAGTTCAATAAGTTTTAGATTCAAATCTATGTGGCTTATAGCTCTAAATTTTTATACCACTTATAACCTTAGTGATGCTTCATTGTTAACTAAAGAGTTAGTCACTGCTTTGTTAAGACCCCAAATCTTTCCTTTACAGGTAGATTGCCCAAAAGGTCAAATAAACTTTTCACAATCTCTTATCAAGAACAGACCAATAATCCAAAACCACCTTGTCTTTTTAACAGAGACAAAACCAAATTCTAATTTTACATCAAAGTACTTTTGATATTAACACTCATTAAAAAAAATGAAATCTTAGCCAGCTTAACCACACATAAAATTCCTTTCTCAAATTCCTTTTCCACAAAATTTATACAATTTTTCATATCCATTCAGGTTTTGTCCTATGTTTTTTTTTTCTTTCTCATTCTGGAACAAGTGGTCATTCTACTTTTCATGCACAGTTGTTTCCTTTAACTATTATTATTTTTAAGTACTTTTAATTACATATTTTGATTAGAATTCTTAACCCACAGAATGTTTAATACCTAATGAAACCTAGGAAGTAAGCAATTATGGACTGCCTGTTACACTAGTATTCTCTGAATTGGCAAATTTATAAATATATTTTATAATTTTTAGAAGTATTTTCTTTCTCGGAGTAAATTGTTTAATGTCGCAAAAAGCATGTTTAGTAAACCCAAATGTATTTAGTTCCTCTATAAAAGGAAGCCAATTGCACTGCTGGTGGGAATGTAAATTGATACAGCCACTATGGAGAACAGTATGGAGGTTCCTTAAAAAACTACAAATAGAACTACCATACAACCCCGCAATCCCACTACTGGGCATATACCCTGAGAAAACCATAATTCAAAAAGAGTCATGTACCAAAATGTTCATTGCAGCTCTATTTACAATAGCCAGGACATGGAAGCAACCTAAGTGTCCATCAACAGATGAATGGATAAAGAAGATGTGGCACATATATACAATGGAATATTACTCAGCCATAAAAAGAAATGAAACTGAGTTATTTGTAATGAGGTAGATAGACCTGGAGTCTGTCATACAGAGTGAAGTAAATCACTAGTGGGAAGCAGCCGCATAGCACAGGGAGATCAGCTCTGAGCTTTGTGACCACCTAGAGGGGTGGGATAGGCAGGGTGGGAGGGAGGGAGATGCAAGAGGGAAGAGATATGGGAACATATGTATATGTATAACTGATTCACTTTGTTGTAAAGCAGAAAATAACACACCATTGTAAAACAGTTATATGCCAATAAAGATGTTAAAAAAAAAAGGAAGCCACAAGTAAATAAACCTATGTTTATTTTATCTTATTTGGATATGATCTAGATAGTCAATGAATATCCATTATGTAACTTATCTCAGTATAAGTTTAAGGTTTCAAGTTACCAAAAAGATTTTTTAAACTATGCTTAAAGTAAACAGAGTTTACTTAAAGCATAATTGTTGGAAGGTTTATTTATAAGTTTTATCTTACATTTATTTAATTTACTTTTTCTTAACAATTATGTTTAGATTACTCATGAAAATTTCATGAGCCATTAAACAGTAATCATTTTAAGTTATCTTTCTTGCTAACAAATTCAGTAATGGAGGTAACATGAGTTTATTTAACTTTTAGTTAACCTAGGTAGAATAAAATTGCATACCTACATTATATTTAATATTGATAACTCTAAAGACATGCCTATTTTAGTTAAATCAACAAACTAGATTTTTTTCTTGAAAATTATCCCAAATCACATGAACTTGAGAAACACTTGGGTTAGTTTCTATATTCCTGAGAGTAACAAACAGTAAACATCCCTGGCAATACTGAACAACCCCCAAAGATACTATGCACCCAAGATCCACAGCTGCTTCAAAAGACAGTCAAAATAAAGAAGGACTTAGTCTATTTCCCTGAGAGCTGGCAGCAGTGCGTAGAGCTTTAGCTGTAAATGGAGTGCAACCCACATTTCTATCTGGCCATATATTGGGGCCCTCAACTTGATGATTGAGCTACCTGTGTACACAAGAAGCTGCACACCCCAGGCAGGGAGAAAGCCAAGCCCAATTCTCAGGACACAAAGCAAGACAAACAGAAGGTAATATAGGGAAACCCTGCTTTCAAGTGTACTTTTAAATAAACAATCTTGTATAACTAGAACGTTCCCCATAATGGTTATTGTAATTCTAGATTGTCTTAGTGAGCTTTTGACATTTTGTAGCTATCTACAGCTTCTAGGACCACGATTCATAGACATAAAATAAGCGGGAGTGGTGCACTTAATTCTTTGAAACATGAGGATCCCATTTCTTTAGCTAAGCCTTGGGTCTCATGAAAACAGATTAACACCTAAGATATGGGGATTTTGTGGTGTTTTACAGTGTACCTCATTGCACAGAAGTTTTCTTGAGGTTGTTTGGTGACCTGGTGTCAATCTAACTAACTTATCCTAGCTCAGAAGTTTTAGTTAGGTGGCAGGTGCTCTAATAGCTTTTAAATGCTCAAGGCATGCACACCAGTTTTGTGGCTTTGGCTTCTGAGATTCCCATTGGTAATAGATCTATTATTCCTTTCACAAGATTTCTTTTTTTTTTTTTTTTTTTTTTTTGTGGTATGCGGGCTTCCCTCTGTTGTGGCCTCTCCCGTTGCGGAGCACAGGCTCCGGACGCGCAGGCCCAGCGGCCATGGCTCACGGGCCCAGCCGCTCCGCGGCATGTGGGATCCTCCCAGACCGGGGCGCGAACCCGGTTCCCCTGCATCGGCAGGCAGACGTGCAACCACTGCGCCACCAGGGAAGCCCCCACAAGATTTCTTTATAGTGACAGACCTAATGGCTTTTAAAAGTCCATCTTATGCTTACCTAGCTTTTGCTATGTCAGTATACCCCAAAAGTCTGAATTTCTTGTCTTAATTTATTTCCCCTAAATCCTCCAGCGGTTTATGCAGTGAATTTACCTCAAGGCTTTGTGAGTTCCCTAACTGCTGCCATCTTACTTTCTTTAGATTGAGGGACACCCATTATTTTATTTTTGAAATAATCTTCCCTAATTCAACCTGACTTACTCTTTCTGGCTGCCTGTGCACAGTTCCTGAGACCTGTCAGAATCTCCCAAAGGAGCTTACGTTGTAGATAAGGTCAGCCGCAAACCCAACTGCTGTGGCCCACTAAGTCTCACTCTAAAAAATCTGGAGTATTTCACACCTCAATTTTCTACCTGGAAGTATTATGATAAATAAACTTGAAGAGCTCAGATGACAAAACAAGCGCAGTGTAATCTGAGAAAATCTTACCCAAGGTCCCAGAGTGCGGCTCAA
Source organism: Physeter macrocephalus (assembly GCF_002837175.3). Classification (NCBI taxonomy): domain Eukaryota; kingdom Metazoa; phylum Chordata; class Mammalia; order Artiodactyla; family Physeteridae; genus Physeter; species Physeter macrocephalus. Next base: position 71,696,050 of record NC_041222.1, read on the forward strand.
GAAGCAGTGAACCAAAAGGAATCTGCAGGTACCTACCCAGGTGTCTAGGAGCAGTCCCTGGAAGCTTCAGCAACTTTCTGTGGGTCCCATCTTGTTACCAAAAATTTAGTTATGAGTTTGATGTTGTTCATTCAAGGGAAAACAATCCATGGATTGGGATCACAAGCAGTGCAGCACTCTTCCCAAGGGATTTGGGGCAAGACACAGTTTTATAGAGCATTAGAAGAGGCAACACAGAAGCAGGGCAGAATTGGAAAGAAGGTCAGGATTTCCTTATAATGCTAGCTCGTCTTATTTTCTAAAGATAAGCTAAAGCTGAGTTGGAGGATAGTGATTGATGTATATTATGTTTCCTTGGCAGGTGTTTCGGATAAGTGCAGGCTGACTTAAGTTGAAGTGTGTGATGTAGGCTGGGCCACTGGCACAGCCTCCATTTTGTGGGTCTTAATCTACAAATTAACTTTATCCCTGAGCAATTCCACTCATGGGAATATGCCCAACAAAAATGTATGCATATGTGTCCCCAATTCATGGCTAACAATGCTCATAGCAGCTTTATTTGACTCAAACTAGAAATAATCCAGTGTCCATAAACAGTAAAACAAATCAATGAATTGTGGTATAGCTATATATTTGAATACTTTTTTAAATTGGAGTATAGTTGCTTTACAATGTTGTGTTACTTTCCGCTGTACAGCAAAGTGAATCAGTTATACATATATAGGTATCTACTCTTTTTAAGATTTCCTTCCCATTTAGATCACCACAGAGCACTGAGTAGGGTTCCCTGTGCTATACAGTAAGTTCTCATTAGTTAACTATTTCATATATAGTAGTGTATATATGTCAACCCCAATCTCCCAATTCACCTCACCGCCCCCCACTTCCCCTGTTGGTAACCATAAGTTTGTTTTCTACATCTGTGACTATTTCTGCTTTGCAAATAAGTTCATCTGTACCATTTTTCTAGATACCACATCTAAGCGATATGGAACAATGAAAATAAAGAAACTAATGCTCTACACAACAACATATGAATCTCACAAACCTTATGTTGAGCAACCAGTGACATTTAAATGAGAAAATAATGTATATTTCAATTTTATAAATTCTATAAGCAGGTGAAATTAATCTATTGTGATAGACTGAGTAATTGTTAATTTTGAGTGATTAGTGACTGGGAGAGGGCAAGGGGGGAAATTTGGATGCAGGTAATGAAATATTTGTGATCTGATTAGTTGTTTCAGATGAAAACATATGAACTCAAGATCCGTGCAGGGTTTTTGTAGGTATATTAGATTTCAGTGATGTGAAATTCAGTGATTAAGCACATTTATTAAGATGTGCTTAATAAATAAGTTAAAAAATAAGAGGCAAGCAAATGGTAGTTTGGAGTAGTAATATAGTGAGAAGTGGTTAGATCTATTTTGAAGGTAGAACCAATAGTATATTCTGAAAATAGAATGTATACTATGAGATAAATAAATTATAGATGTCTTCTGAGAAACTAGAAAGTTAAATTTGTCATTAAAAAGAAGCAGCAGTAAGGTTCTGGAGGTAAGATCAGGTACTTGGTTTATGACATGCTAAGTTACATGTGCTTTTAGACAGTCAAGTGTAGATCAAGTAGGAAACTTCATATACCCATCCACAGCTCAGAAGAGAAATCTTGGAAAAATTAAGGACACAGCAGAGTTGAAAGAAAAAAAAAAACTAAAAAGAATATACATAGCAAATATTAAACCCCCCAAAATTAGAGCATTTATAGTAGTATTATATAATTATACTTCATTGTTAAGAAAAGTTTTAGAGGTAGAAAAAACACACACTTATAAAATGTAAAGTTTAAGTTGACAGAATTATATACACAACTCCTCAGAGAACACAGTTTAAGCAGACAAAAAGCCAAAAGAACAATAGTTTCAGTGTAAGAATATTTGCAAAGCACAAATAACACATCTGGTCTAATTGGCATATGTAGAACACTGACTATAATATAATATATATGCTCTTTTCAAGCATGTGTGAGTCATTTTTTAATTGAGCACATAAAACAAGTATCAAAAATTTGAAATACTTGTACTTAAAAGGTTCTTTAAAGACAACACATCTTTATTAAACATACAGTGAGCTTATACACTGGTGTGAACTGGAAGAATCTCTTTTTATGTCCAACATCCCAGATCCATGGAGAAATATACAATAGGATACATTAAAGTGTCTTTAGATGACAAATTTCATAACCATAGTTATAAATTTTAAAAAATATTTAATTAAAATATATTTAGAATAAAACCTAAATAACTCATGGATCAAAAGAATATCATAAAGGATATTATCATGTACTTAGAACTGATCAATAATAAATTTCTATAAATTATATAAATTATAAACTATAAAGCACATGTTTTTATGATCTAAGTTTATGGTATAAATTCTATCAATTATAAATTTTAAATTTCTCTCATCTAAATTGGTTCTTTAAAGCATCATTTCTCAAAATTTTTGTTCTCAGAACTGCTTTACAATCTTAGTCATTACCGAAAAGCTTAAGATATTTTGTGCATAGAGTTGTTATCTTTCAATCTTTTCAGTATTCAAAATTAAAGCTGAGACATTTTTAAAACACGGGATTATATAAGCACAAATTCATGAACATAATAAATAGCAGTAAATGAATCTGACTTTATAATAGCAAAGCTTATTCTTGAGAAGACTCATGATCTCAATTTGTCTCCCAAACTGATTATGTCCCTTTATAGTGTGTATTCAAAGTCTTCCTCCTTCTTATATCATGTTGCTAAGAATACAGCTTCAGGGCTGCAAGATATTGCTGATTCCAGCCACCCAGTGTTAAAGTGTGCCTGGGCCATGACCCACAGCTTGATTTGTCTTAGACAAGCTTGCCTCCCAGCCCAGGGAAAGATTGTTTCCAAGGTTTTTCTTTTATAGTTCCTTACATGGGGTTCCACCTGCTAGACTCCAGAGTCTTTGTAAAATAAGCAAGTCAAAAGTAGAAGATATTTTCTCCGATCTTTCATCCACTCGGTTCCCATAGGCAGTGAAGTGAATTTTTTTTAAATGTCAGAACACGGGGAAGAGAAAAATCTCTAATAAACTGTGGCTCTCTTCCTATTACAAGTGTTTTACATTCTGGTTACATATTGTACATGGCACAGGGACCTGGTTCTTTAGAATGGATATTCTTACAGGGAAACAAATTAGAAGTCATCAGCTTTGGTGCCCCTTCAGTATTTGAGGATTTCATGATGGACTATAACTGTGACACCCCTCCAGTACCTACCTCCTTCCTAAGAAAAACTGAAGCAAAACTGTTTGATTTGCTCCCTTAGAGATGCTTAGAGTGACTGTCTTTCATCTGGACAGATTATTTCTCCTCTCACTTTTCTTCCATATAGTTTTCTGTTTACTGACTTATTAACCGTAGTAATTCCTAGAAGTGTTATTTAAGACTAGCTATTTTGGCCCTTGTTGCAGGTTTATTCTCTCACTCAGGAGAGCACCTACCTAAAGTTTCTCAGGCATATTGAGCAAATTAATGGAGAAATCTCATAACACTGAGCCAGGCTATTTCAGGGCTCAAAAACCTTTACGTTTTGAATGATTACCAGGACTCTTACAAAATTATCTGACTATTGGGGACATCACTGACGAAATCAGAGTTTTTTCTCACGATTGTTTAAACACAAATGTAGTAATTACAGTGTGGCAGATAGATCTTAGGGTGGCTCCTGTATTCCCCATCTCCTGGTGTTCACACATTTGTGTAATCCAGTTCTTTTGAGTGTAGACCGGGCTTGTGATTTGTTTCCAACAAGTGGAATACAGGAAAAGTGATGGGATATATTTAATTCTGTGTATGTGATTACATAAGAGTAGAGCACTCATCTTGTTAGAATCTCTTTTGTCATTGTTAGTTTTGAAGAAGCAAGCTGTCATGAGTCCTACAAATGCAAGGAAATTAATTCTCCAACAACCTAAGAGAGTTTAGAAGCAGATCCTTCTCCAGCCAAGCCCCTGATGGGAACCCAGTCCTGGGTGAAAGATTGCTTATAGTTTTGAGAGATCCTATGCAGAGGATCCAGCTAAGTCATGGCCAGATTCCTGGCCCACATTAACTGTAAGATATTATATGTATGTTACTTTAATCCACTAAACTATTTGTCATTTGTTCTTCAGCAAAAAACAAACAAACAAACAAACAAAAAAACTAATATACATAGCATCTTGACTTTCAGTCAAAAAGGGGATCTTTTTCTCTGTTTTATTTTCCCCAAAGTGAACACTTTCACTGACCCAGTTCTAAGAGAGTCTATTCTATGATTGCATTGGAGATTATGGATACTTTGATTACAGTAGTGGAGCTTTTTCTTTTATTCATAAAGGAGTGTAGGTGTTACTAAAAAGGGAGATGTTACACTTAAATCATCTTTAATCTAATCCAAAGTGGTTGTTGAAGAACTACCAAAATTCCCTCCCATTCTCCTGTAGCAAATAACCTACATCATTTTAAAATGTATCTATTCTATCTCTATTTTAATTAAACACACACATATATATATACTATGTGTACACATAGTTACATTCCAAATAAAAGTATTCTGACACTTAGTGACCTGATACAGAATATTTAGAAATATTACTGACAATATTAAATCATATAGAACAAGTAATACTGACCTCAGTATTACCTCTAAAATAGGGAAATTATTGGAACAGACTTTTCATGCAACTGCATAAATAAAATCCAAAAAAATGTGATACTCTGTGAAATAGATAAAACAGTAGCTGACTAAGTATTTTCTACATATACTTTTTGAAAAAAAACATACATTTTATATAAATACAACTATCAGATTACCTAATTTGAGCAGGTATTTTTATAAAACCAATAAATAAATAGAAATAAAAAGAATCTAATTGGTTGCTGAAAGTAGTTACAATACTGGCCAAAATGTGGGAATAATATATTATTATATAAATATATATAAACATATATATAATTATATATTTTTTATATAAATATAAATTAAATTATATAAAATTATAAAATATATAAATTTATATAATTAATTTACATAATTATATTTATATAAATTATATAAATGTATATAATTATATTTATATAAATTATATAATTATAAAAGTAAATACAAATTATAAAATTATATAAATATAAAATATAAAGAGAAAATTTAAAAGGCAGGATTGCACAATCAGATTTTACGCTTAAATTTCATGAAGAAATATGTCAGTGAGGATGTCAAACGTAAGAACAGGTAGGAGCCTCCTTCATCATTGGTATGTGGATTTTGCCCAGCTTCCACAGTTGGAGCTACTTCAAGGAGGCAGCCCTGATAGAGCACTGTGGTGTTGAGACCATCTGGACACAGTACACATGACTCAAGGCAGCCGTGTGGTTGACAGAGTCTTGGTGCTGTGGTCTGGTGTCAGGCCTGAGTCTCTGAGATGGGAGAGCCAAGTTCAGGACATTGCTCCACCAGAGACCTCCTGGCCCCAGGTGATATCAATCAGCGAGGGCTCTCCCAGAGACCTCCATCTCTCAATGCTAAGACCCAGTTCCACCCAACAGCCAGCAAGCTCCAGAGCTGGACTCCCCATGCCAAACATCTATCAAGAAAGGAACACAACCCTACCCATTAGCAGAGAGGCTACCTAAAATCATATTAAGTTCACAAACACCCCAAAACACACTGCCGTATGCAGCCCTGCCCACCAGAAATACAAGATCCAGCCTCAGGCACCAGTCCCCTCCACCAGGAAGCCTACACAAACCACTGAACCAAACTTACCACTGGGGGAAGACACCAAAAACAATGGGGACTACGAACCTGCAGCCCACAAAAAGGAGACGCCAAACACAGTAAGTTAAGCAAAATGAGAAGACAGAGAAATACACAGCAGATGAAGGAGTAAAGTAAAAACCCAACAGACCAAACAAATGAAGGAAAATAGGCAGTCTACCTGAAAAAGAATTCAGAATAATGATAGTAAACATGATCCAAAACCTTGGAAACAGAATGGAGAAAATACAAGAAACGTTTAACAAGGACCTAGAAGAACTAAAGAGCAAAGAAACAATAATGAACAACACAATTATTGAAATTAAAAATTCTCTAGAAGGAATCAACAGAACAACTGAGGCAAAAGAACGATAACTGACCTGGAAGATAAAATAGTGGAAATAACTACTGCAGAGCAGAATAAAGAAAAAAGAATGAAAAGAATTGAGGACAGTCTTAGAGACCTCTGGGACAACAATAAATGCACCAATATTCAAGTTATAGGGGTCCCAGAAGAAGAAGAGGAAAAGAAAGAGTCTGAGAATACATATGAAGAGATTATAGTTGAAAACTTCCCTAACATGGGAAAGGAAATGGTCAATCAACTACAGGAAGTGCAGACAGTCCCAAACAGGATAAATCCGAGGAGAAACACACCAAGACACATATTAATCAAACTATCAAAAACTAAATACAAAGAAAAAACTATTAAGAGCAGCAAGGGAAAAATAACATACAAGGGAATCTCCATAAGTTTAATACTTGATCTTTCAGCAGAAACTCTGCAAGCCAGAGGGAGTGGCAGGACATATTTAAGTGATGAAAGAGAAAAAACTACAACCAAGATTACGCTACCCAGCAAGGATCTCATTCAGATTCAATGGAGAAATTAAAAACTTTACAGACAAGCAAAAGCTAAGAGAATTCAGCACCACCAAACCAGCTGTAAAACAAATGCTAAAGGAACTACTCTAGGCAGGAAACACAAGAGAAGGAAAACACCTACAATAACAAACCCAAAACAATTAAGAAAGTGGTAATAGGAACATACATATCAATAATTACCTTAAATGTAAATGGATTAAATGATCCAGCCAAAACACATAGACTGGTTTAATGCATACCAAAACAAGACCCGTATATATGCTATCTACAAGAGACTTACTTCAGACCTAGAGACACATACAGACTGAAAGTGAGGGGATGGAAAAAGATATTCCATGCAAATGGAAATAAAAAAAAAGCTAGAGTAGCAATTCTCATATCAGACAACATAGACTTTAAAATGAAGACTATTACAAGAGACAAAGAAGGACACTACATAATGATCAAGGGACAAATCCAAGAAGAAGATATAACAATTGTAAATATTTATGCACCCAATATAGGAGCTCCTCAATACATAAGGCAAATGCTAACAGCCATAAAAGGGGAAATTGAGAGTAACACAATCATAGTAGGGGACTTTAACACCTCACTTTCACCAATGGACAGACCATCCAAATGGAAAATAAATAAGGAAACAAAAGCTTTAAGTGACACATTAAACAAGATGGACTTAATTGATATTTATAGGACATTCCATCCAAAAACAAGAGAATACATTTTCTTCTCAAGTGCTCATGGAACATTCTCCAGGATAGATCATATCTTGGGTCACAAATCAAGCCTTGGTAAATTTAAGAAAACTGAAATTGTTGCCAGTATCTTTACCAAACACAAAACTATGAGACTAGATATCAATTACAGGGAAAAAAATGTAAAAGAGACAAACACATGGAGACCAAACAATACACTACTAAATAACCAAGAGATCACTGAAGAACTCAATGAGGAAATAAAAAAATACCTAGAAAAAATGACAATGAAAACACTATAACCCAAAACCTATGGGATGCAGCAAAAGAGTTCTAAGAGGGAAGTTTATAGCAATACAATCTTACCTCAAGAAACAAGAAAAATCTCTAATAAACAACCTAACCTTACACCTAAAGCAATTAGAGAAAGAAGAACAAA